>NC_088420.1:24910541-25239291 GCF_034236695.1 Oncorhynchus nerka
CGTAAACAAAATAATTAGCATTTCGGCGTTACACAAACCGCACAATAAAATAGAAAACATTCATTACCTTTCACCATCTTCTTTGTTGGCACTCCTAGATGTCCCATAAACACTATTTGGGTCTTTATTTCGATTAAATCGGTCCATATAAAGCCTAGATATCGTTATATGTAGACTGTGTGATAAACGAAAAAAACATTGTTTCAAAACGTAACGTCATTTTTTAAAATTCAAAAAGTCGACGATAAACTTTCACAAAACACTTCGAAATACGTTTGTAATGCAACTTTAGGTATTAGTAAACGTTAATAAGCGATAAAATTCATCAGGAGGCGATGTAAAGATCATTAGCTGTCCGTCTGGAAAAATGTCCGGCTAGAAACTCAACGAAAATATCCGGTCCTAGACCAGAGGATTTAGATCGGTGTCCTGTATGTGTTTGACCAAGAAAAAACTCGAAGGGAAATGACAAGACTCTAGACACCGTGTGGAAGCTGTAGGTACTGCAACCTCAGTCAATTAATTGTGGTTCACCTTTATCAATGGGATCAAGTAGCGCATGGATATATTTTCCCATTTTCAGTGATCAGTTTTTCCTGTGCTTTTCGATGTAAATGCCGTTCTGGTAAAGCCACAGCAGTGATTTAACCAGTTTTTTAAACGTCTGAGTGTTTTCTATCCACACAGACTAAGCAAATGCATATACTATATTCCTGGCATGAGTAGCAGGGCGCTGAAATGTTGCGCGATTTTTAACAGAATGTTCAAAAAAGTAGAGGGTCGACTGAAGAGGTTAAACAGGAAGCACCCGTGGTAAGGTCATGTTCTACTTTGGTCTGAACAATCAGAATCTATGCTTCAGGATTGTTTTGATCACGGGTTGCCTCTGGGAATAGTTTCAATGTATACACAGACTCAGTGACTGGGTTCATCAAGAAGTGCATAGAGGATGTTATTCTTACTGTGACGTTTAGAACTTATCCAAACCAAACAACGTGGATAGATGGCAGCATTTGGCAAAACTGAAATCTCAAACCACCACATGTATCCACCAGAAGGTGACTGGCAACATGGACATGTACAAACAGACCAGCGAGGACCTCCGTAAGGAAATCAAAGATGCAAAATGACAGTACAGCTGGCTGGAGTGTTTACATACATATTCAATCTCTTCCTATCCCAGTATGTTGTCCCCACTTGCTTCAAGATGTCCACCATTGTTCCTGTTCCCAAGAAAGCGAAGGTAACTTAACTAAATGACTATCGCCCGGAAGCACTCACTTCTGTCATCATGAAGTGCTTTGAGAGGCTAGTTAAGGACCATATAACCTCCACCTTATCTGGCACCCTAGACTCACTACAATTTCCATACCGCCCCAACAGATCTACGGACGACGCAATCGCCATTGGACTGCACACTGCCCTCACACTGCCCTCCAAGCGCATCACTAAGCTCAGGTCCCTGGGACTGAACCCCTCTTTTTGCAACTGGGTCCTAGACTTCGTGACTAGATGACCCCAGGTGGTGAAGTTTGGCAGCAACACCGCCACACTGATCCTCAACACGGGGGCCCCACATAGGTGCGTGTTCAGCTTCCTCCTGTACTCACTGTTCGGTCATGACCGCATGGATACGCACGTCACCAACTCAATTATCAAGTTTGCTGACAACACAACAGCCTGTTTACCAACAAAGATGAGAAAGCCTACAGGGAGGAGGTGAGAGCCTTGGCAGTCTTATGCTAGGGACGGGAACGCAGTGGAGAGGGTCAAAAGCTTCAAATTCCTCGGTGTGCACATCACTGGGAAACTAAAATAGTCCCTCCATCCTGACACTGTGGTGAAGGCGGCGCCATAGAGCCTCTTCAAACTCAAGAGGCTGAAGAAATTTGGCAAAGACTTCTACAGATGCATCATCGAGAGCATTCTGTCAGGCTGTATCATGGCCTGGTACGGCAACTGCACTGTCCGCAACCGCAGGGCTCTCCTGATGGTAGTGTGGTCCGCCCAACGCATCACCAGGGGCACACTCCCTGCCCTACAGGACATCTACAGCACCCGGTGTCAAAGAAAGCCCAAAAAGATCATCAAGGACTTCAGCTACCCGAGCCATGGCCTGTTCACCCTGCTACCATGTAGCAGGCGGAGACAGTACAGGTGCATCAAAGCTGGGACAGAGAGAAGGAAAACAGATTCTATCTCCAGGCCATAAGACTGTTAAACAGTCATCACTATCCGGCCTCCGCCCCGTAGCCCGCCCTGCACCATAGAGACTCCTACCCTATGTACAGAGTCATTGAACACTGGTCACTTTAATAATGTTTACGTAATGTTTATTTTTCTGAAATCGTTTCTGTAGTTAGGAACAGATGAGATTTGCATTCCTGCATCATTATTCTGTTAAAATGTAATTGATCTCTGAAAAATAACTAATTGATTATTTACTTTATAGACTGCTCAAAAAAATAAAGGGAACACTTAGACAACACAATGTAACTCCAAGTCAATCACACTTCTGTAAAATCAAACTGTCCACTTAGGAGGCAACACTGATTGACAATAAATTTCACATGCTGTTGTGCAAATGGAATAGACAACAGGTGGAAATTATAGGCATTTAGCAAGACACCAATAAAGGAGTGGTTCTGCAGGTGGTGACCAGACCATTTCTCAGTTCCTATGCTTCCTGGCTGATGTTTTGGTCACTTTTGAATGCTGGCGGTGCTTTCACTCTAGTGGTAGCATGAGACGGAGACTACAACCCACACATGTGGCCCAGGTAGTGCAGCTCATCCAGGATGGACACATCAATGCGAGCTGTGGCAAGAAGGTTTGCTGTGTCTGTCAGCGTAGTGTCCAGAGCATGGAGGCGCTACCAGGAGACAGGCCAGTACATCAGGAGACATGGAGGAGGCCGTAGGAGGGCAACAACCCAGCAGCAGGACTGCTACCTCCGCCTTTGTGCAAGGAGGAGCAGGAGGAGCACTGCCAGAGCCCTGCAAAATGACCTCCAGCAGGCCACAAATGTGCATGTGTCTGCTCAAACGGTTAGAAACAGACTCCATGAGGGTGGTATGAGGGCCACACACACTACTGAGCCTCATTTTGACTTGTTTTAAGGACATTACATCAACGTTGGATCAGCCTGTAGTGTCTGACTCCAAATCCAGACCTCCATGGGTCGATAAATTTGATTTCCATTCATAATTTTTGTGATTCTGTTGTCAGCACATTCAACTATGTAAAGAAAAAAGTATTTAATAAGAATATTTCATTCATTCAGATCTAGACTGTGTTACTTTAGTGTTTCCTTTATTTTTTTGAGCAGTGTATATACATACTGTATTCTCAACATAGTTCATCTTACTGTAATACCTTTTTCCTACATGGTGACACAAATCCAATTCATGGTACCGATATTAGCATTTTTCGCACACACAGATCAAACATCTATACAGTGCAATCGGAAAGTATTCAGACCCCTTGACTTTTTCCACCTTTTTGTTACGTTAGACTTTTTTCAAAAATTGATAAAATATTGTTTGCAAATATGTTTGCAAATGTATAAAAAAAAACAGATACCTTATTTACATAAGTATTCAGACCCTTTGCTATGAGACTCAGGTGCATCCTGTTTCCATTATCCTTGAGATGTTTCTACAACTTGATTGGAGTCATCCTGTGGTAAATTCAATTGATTGGACATGATTTGGAAAGGCACGCACCTGTCTATATAACCAAGCCATGAGGTCGAAGGAATTGTCTGTAGAGCATCCGAGACACCATTGTGTCGAGGCACAGATCTGGGGAAGGGTACCAAAGCATTTCTGCAGTATTGAAGGTCCCCAAGAACACAGTGGCCTCCATCATTCTTAAAATGGAAGAAGTTTGGAACAACCAAGACTCTTCCTAGAGCTGGCCGCCGGGCCAAAGTGAGCAATCAGGGGAGAGGGGTCATTCTGACAGAGCTCCAGACCTCCTCTGTGGGGATGGGAGAACCTTCCAGAAGCACCACCATCTCTACAGCACTCCACCAATCAGGCCTTTATTGTAGAGTGGCCAGACGAAAGCCACTCCTCAGTAAAAGGCACTTGACAGTCCGCTTGGAGTTTTCCAAAAGGCACCTAAAGGACTCTCAGACCATGAGAAACAAGATTATCTGGTCTGGTGAAACCAAGATTGAATTATTTGGCCTGAATGCCAAGTGTCACGTCTGGAGGAAACCTGGCACCATCCCTACGGTGAAGCATGGTGGTGGCAGCATCATCATGCTGTGGGGATGTTTTTCAGCCACAGGGTCTGTGAGACTAGTCATGATCGATGGAAAGATGAACAGAGCAAAGTACAGAGAGATCCTTGATTAAAACCTGCTCCAGAGCCCTTTGGACCTCAGACTGGGGTGAAGGTTCACCTTCCAACAGGACAATGGCCCTAAGCACACAGCCAAGACAATGCGGGAGTGGCTTCGGGACAGGTCTCTGTCCTTGAGTGGCCCAGCCAGAGCCTAGACCTGAACCCACCCGAACATCTCTGGAGAGACCTGATAATAGCTGTGCCGCCACGCTCCTCAACCAACCTGACAGAACTTGAGAGGATCTGCAGAGAAGAATGGAAGAAACTCCCCAAATATAGGTGTATCAAGCTTGAAGTGTCATAACCAAGACGACCCGAGGCTATAATAGCTGCCAAAGGTGCTTCAAAAAAGTACTGAGTAAATAGTCGGAATACATATGTAAATGTAATATTAAAGCTTTTTATTTGTTATACATTTGCTTAAATGTCTAAACCTGTTTTTGCTTTGTTATTATGGGGTATTGTCTGTAGTACATTTTAGAATAAATCTGTAATGTAACAAAATATGGAAAGAGTCAAGGGGTCAGAATACTATCCAAATGCACTGTAAGTGACTTTGTTGAGTTTCACAATCAATTTTAGATACCTTTTGAAGATTTGGACACGATAACATGTACCAAGACTTGGATGAGATGTTTGCCACAAATCCTAAAACATTAGCATTTGGAAACAAAGTAAACCAAAATCCTGGATTGCTGTCAAACCTTGTCCATAGACTGCTTACAGTGTAAGGAAACCAATATGTAATTTGGGTGAATTATCCCTGATAAGTGCCTAATATCCACAACATTTCTGCTGGTTAAATTATTTTAAAGGGGTGAATGCTCATTAGCCAATAGATCTTAATCCTATTACTGCTGTGGCAGAGGGAGAGGACAAGAGGAGAGGAAGGGAGAGGAGACGAAAGGGGAGGGGAGACGAAAGGGGAGGGGAGTAAGGGGAAGAGCAGAGAGGAAAGGAAATGAGAATGGAGGGAAGGAGTGGATGAGGGGACGAGGAGGCCTGACCTGGGCCCTCCAGGGGATACTGATGGGTTCTATTCTGTCTGGACTCTGGGGGAATTGAATGGGAAGGTCACTGATAGTACAGGGCAATTATCATAATGAGGGACTCTGATAATGCATCACACACGCACACAATCATAAAAAATCCATCCGTGCCTACACAGACACATTTAATCACTCTGCAACCTGGGCCCTTACATTTAGCCCCAATCCTGTAATCACTAGCTAAGCTTCTCTCATCCAGTCTAATTAAATATTCGTTGAAATATTAGGGCATCTTCTTTTTCAGTACTCACATAAATCCAGTTGATTTGAGATGTTTAATTTATTTGCACCTCATTCCTTTGTAATAAATGGATGGTCAAGTAGTTGTTTGTCTATATAAATTGTCACGGTCAATGTTGAAAATGCCTGTCAGGCAAGAATGAAGCTAAATTCGATACGCTGTTCCAAACGTAGGGAGATGAGTTCTAGTCCTCACTGCTCTCTCTCGCTCTCCCCCCCCCCCCCCCCCTCTGACAGACATCGATGAGTGTTTTCATGGTTTCGTGGAGTGTGATGACAAAGCCATCTGTGTCAACTTGCCCGGGTGGTACCACTGCGAGTGTCTGGATGGCTACCACGACAACGGCTTGTTCTCTACTAATGGGGAGTCGTGCATAGGTGAGTTGATTCACTCCTTTCATCACAAGACCAAAAGAAACATTGCGTTTGTAGGCAATCTTTATTCACCTAGTCACATATGATAATTTATATTGATATCACATAGAGTATACCTACAAACTAGTTTGTTTTTCCATGATTCTAGTCTAGTGTATTCTAACATTGATCATAGCAGCACATCTAACCATTGCAGAACTAGAAATGTCCTTGGTCTTCTTTTGACCAGTTGTTTTTGCTGTCGGGTGTGGGTAACAATATGTTTGGGCTGGACATACCATTACTGGTGCATTTACCTCAAAATCCCTGTCTGCTTTTTACTGCTCATTCAATCTTTCTGGAACATTCTCTGAAGCTGCCTGCCAAGAGCTTGTCACATGTCAAAATGGAGGGAAACCCTTATGCAGTTACGCCTCAGTAGTGACAGTACTACAGCTCTGTGTCTGTCTGTCTGCGCTATAGACAAATGTTACCTGTCAAGTCTAGCCGATCCACACAGAGCACATCAGAGACTGTCAGAGAGGTGAACATACTGTGAAGAACAAAGCCAACTGCAGTTATAATTTGATGAAAAATGGTCTCTGGGGGGACGAAATTACGAAGTGTTTTGACAAGAAAGCCCACTTTAGTTTACAGAGGCTGAGAGCTGTTAGAATATAATACATGTGCTTCCTTTGAATTTTTTAAAGCAGTAAGATGCATGTGAATTTAAGCATGACCTACAGCATTTGACCTCTGTTGAGCATATGCCTGAAGTCATCTCTCTGGCTCCCTACAGATATCAATGAATGCAAGACGGGGAGGAACACCTGTGCCAATGACACGGTGTGCTTCAACTTAGAGGGGGGCTATGACTGCAGGTGCCCCCATGGGAGGAACTGCACCGGAGACTGTATTCATGACAACAAAGTCAAACACAATGGACAGATCTGGGTGCTGGACAATGATAGGTGCTCAGTCTGCTCTTGTCAGGTGAGACAGAGAGGATGATGGGTGAAAAAAACTATGATCAGGTCAGGGGCTTTCTATTGGTTGATGTAAAGCATTATGATGACTTTATTAATTCAGTTAGTTATATGATTAATACAGGTCTGAAGAATTTAGATGTGTCTAGAACCAGTTATTTGGAAAACTTAGTTTTTAATTAAGCAAAAAACCTAACATTTATCTAATCATTATTAGGCTACAGTCTTGTTTAGTCATTTAGCGTTTACTTCTGGATAATGTCTGGTGTATGGGAATGCTTGCAGGTGATTATAGAGGATTAGTATGGGTATTTAACAATCAAGCATCATATTATTCATTTACATTACATTTAAGTCATTTAGCAGACGCTCTTATCCAGAGCGACTTACAAATTGGTGCATTCACCTTATGACATCCAGTGGAACAGCCACTTTACAATAGTGCATCTAAATCATTTAAGGGGGGGAGGGGGGTGAGAAGGATTACTTTATCCTATCCTAGGTATTCCTTAAAGAGGTGGGGTTTCAGGTGTCTCCGGAAGGTGGTGATTGACTCCGCTGTCCTGGCGTCGTGAGGGAGTTTGTTCCACCATTGGGGGGCCAGAGCAGCGAACAGTTTTGACTGGGCTGAGCGGGAACTGTACTTCCTCAGTGGTAGGGAGGCGAGCAGGCCAGAGGTGGATGAGCGCAGTGTCCTTGTTTGGGTGTAGGGCCTGATCAGAGCCTGGAGGTACTGAGGTGCCGTTCCCCTCACAGCTCCGTAGGCAAGCACCATGGTCTTGTAGCGGATGCGAGCTTCAACTGGAAGCCAGTGGAGAGAGCGGAGGAGCGGGGTGACGTGAGAGAACTTGGGAAGGTTGAACACCAGACGGGCTGCGGCGTTCTGGATGAGTTGTAGGGTTTAATGGCACAGGCAGGGAGCCCAGCCAACAGCGAGTTGCAGTAATCCAGACGGGAGATGACAAGTGCCTGGATTAGGACCTGCGCCGCTTCCTGTGTGAGGCAGGGTCGTACTCTGCGGATGTTGTAGAGCATGAACCTACAGGAACGGGCCACCGCCTTGATGTTAGTTGAGAACGACAGGGTGTTGTCCAGGATCACGCCAAGGTTCTTAGCGCTCTGGGAGGAGGACACAATGGAGTTGTCAACCGTGATGGCGAGATCATGGAACGGGCAGTCCTTCCCCGGGAGGAAGAGCAGCTCCGACTTGCCGAGGTTCAGCTTGAGGTGGTGATCCGTCATCCACACTGATATGTCTGCCAGACATGCAGAGATGCGATTCGCCACCTGGTCATCAGAAGGGGAAAGGAGAAGATTAATTGTGTGTTGTCTGCATAGCAATGATAGGAGAGACCATGTGAGGTTATGACAGAGCCAAGTGACTTGGTGTATAGCGAGAATAGGAGAGGGCCTAGAACAGAGCCCTGGGGGACACCAGTGGTGAGAGCACGTGGTGAGGAGACAGATTCTCGCCACGCCACCTGGTAGGAGCGACCTGTCAGGTAGGACGCAATCCAAGCGTGGGCCGCGCCGGAGATGCCCAACTCGGAGAGGGTGGAGAGGAGGATCTGATGGTTCACAGTATCGAAGGCAGCCGATAGGTCTAGAAGGATGAGAGCAGAGGAGAGAGAGTTAGCTTTAGCAGTGCGGAGCGCCTCCGTGATACAGAGAAGAGCAGTCTCAGTTGAATGACTAGTCTTGAAACCTGACTGATTTGGATCAAGAAGGTCATTCTGAGAGAGATAGCGGGAGAGCTGGCCAAGGACGGCACGTTCAAGAGTTTTGGAGAGAAAAGAAAGAAGGGATACTGGTCTGTAGTTGTTGACATCGGAGGGATCGAGTGTAGGTTTTTTCAGAAGGGGTGCAACTCTCGCTCTCTTGAAGACGGAAGGGACGTAGCCAGCGGTCAGGGATGAGTTGATGAGCGAGGTGAGGTAAGGGAGAAGGTCTCCGGAAATGGTCTGGAGAAGAGTGGAGGGGATAGGGTCAAGCGGGCAGGTTGTTGGGTGGCCGGCCGTCACAAGACGCGAGATTTCATCTGGAGAGAGAGGGGAGAAAGAGGTCAGAGCACAGGGTAGGGCAGTGTGAGCAGAACCAGCGGTGTCGTTTGACTTAGCAAACGAGGATCGGATGTCGTCGACCTTCTTTTCAAAATGGTTGACGAAGTCATCTGCAGAGAGGGAGGAGGGGGAGGAGGATTCAGGAGGGAGGAGAAGGTGGCAAAGAGCTTCCTAGGGTTAGAGGCAGATGCTTGGAATTTAGAGTGGTAGAAAGTGGCTTTAGCAGCAGAGACAGAAGAGGAAAATGTAGAGAGGAGGGAGTGAAAGGATGCCAGGTCCGCAGGGAGGCGAGTTTTCCTCCATTTCCGCTCGGCTGCCCGGAGCCCTGTTCTGTGAGCTCGCAATGAGTCGTCGAGCCACGGAGCGGGAGGGGAGGACCGAGCCGGCCTGGAGGATAGGGGACATAGAGAGTCAAAGGATGCAGAAAGGGAGGAGAGGAGGGTTGAGGAGGCAGAATCAGGAGATAGGTTGGAGAAGGTTTGAGCAGAGGGAAGAGATGATAGGACGGAAGAGGAGAGAGTAGCGGGGGAGAGAGAGCGAAGGTTGGGACGGCGCAATACCATCCGAGTAGGGGCAGTGTGGGAAGTGTTGGATGAGAGGGAAAAGGATACAAGATAGTGGTCGGAGACTTGGAGGGGAGTTGCAATGAGGTTAGTGGAAGAACAGCATCTAGTAAAGATGAGGTCGAGCGTATTGCCTGCCTTGTGAGTAGGGGGGGAAGGTGAGAGGGTGAGGTCAAAAGAGGAGAGGAGTGGAAAGAAGGAGGCAGAGAGGAATGAGTCAAAGGTAGACGTGGGGAGGTTAAAGTCGCCCAGAACTGTGAGAGGTGAGCCGTCCTCAGGAAAGGAGCTTATCAAGGCATCAAGCTCATTGATGAACTCTCCGAGGGAATCTGGAGGGCGATAAATGATAAGGATGTTAAGCTTGAAAGGGCTGGTAACTGTGACAGCATGGAATTCAAAGGAGGCGATAGACAGATGGGTAAGGGGAGAAAGAGAGAATGACCACTTGGGAGAGATGAGGATCCCGGTGCCACCACCCCGCTGACCAGAAGCTCTCGGGGTGTGCGAGAACACGTGGGCGGACGAAGAGAGAGCAGTAGAAGTAGCAGTGTTATCTGTGGTGATCCATGTTTCCGTCAGTGCCAAGAAGTCGAGGGACTTTTGGGAGGCATAGGCTGAGATGAACTCTGCCTTGTTGGCCGCAGATCGGCAGTTCCAGAGGCTACCGGAGACCTGGAACTCCACGTGGGTCGTGCGCGCTGGGACCACCTGATTAGGGTGGCCGCGGCCACGCGGTGTGGAGCGTTTGTATGGTCTGTGCAGAGAGGAGAGAACAGGGATAGACAGACACATAGTTGACATTTGATTAAAGAGGAGGGAGAAATTAAGCTTTAATGAAATTAGTCATTTTAATTGATTGGAGAAATTGAGAACCTGTCTGTCAGAATTAGTAGTATTGAACAGCTGAGCAAACAGTTAAATGAGTAAACATGTTATTGTTTTGTAATGTTCACGGTCAGCTAGTAGAGAGCAATGGTAATATTGAGTGTGTGTAATCAACCAATAACCAAGGTCAACAACTAGCAAATATTGAGTTTGGGTTATGGAGACTGTACTTTACAATAGTTGTTCAAATTGTATTTGTCACATGCGCTGAATACAGGTGTAGACCTTAACAAGAAATGCTTACTTACGAGCCCTTAACCAACAATGCAGAGTTTAAAAAAAATAAGTTACTGACAGTTGATTGACAGACAGTGTATCGCCCCCCTCCCCTCTGTGCAGACTGGCCGGGTGATGTGCAGGAGGATGGTGTGTGACTGTGAGAACCCGACAGCTGACCTGTTCTGCTGTCCAGAGTGTGACCCTCGCCTCAGCAGCCAGTGTCTGCACCAGAACGGCCTGCTGACCTATGGCAGTGGAGACACCTGGGTGGAGAACTGCCAGCAGTGCCAGTGTCTGGTGAGTACCAATAATATACACCCTATAAATAGATAGAACACACTGTACTGGACTCTGCTTTAAATCAAATCAAATTGTATTTATCACATGCGCTGAATACCACTGGTGTAGACTTTACAGTGAAATTCTTGCTTACGAACTTTTCCAAAAAATGCAGAGTTAAAAAAAAAAAGAATAATAAATAGTATCTAACACAAGAGGAATAAAATAAAATACGCAAGAATGGAGCTACAGTATATACAGGGAATACCAGTACCAGTACTTTCGTGATTCATGTATGGGAGATACTGTGTGTGTGTGTGTGTGTGTGTGTACTGTATACAGGTTTCTATGTCCACAGGTCTCTATGCCCTGCAATATATATAACTGAATTACGATGTGTCAAGAGCGTTCTCTATTGAATCTACTCAGAGAAATGCGCACTGTTTGCATTGACTCTCTCCACTGTTGACCTTTTCCTGGGTTCCCGCATCCCTGCTGTTCAAACAACAGGAAGGCTTTTTTACAAGGATTTCATACTAAATCTGACAGAACATCACATCCTACCGCCTTCAATAAGCCTTTCAGACGCTCTTCACCACCAGCCATATGTTTATTAAATGCAAATATCACACTTGGCATTCACTCTGGCCATTCCACTCCCAGATAAAAGTAACACTTAGCTGCATTTGTGTCAATCTGCCTTTGCGTCGACCCATAAATCATCTTTAGCTTTGTTGTTCTGCCAGCTCTCTCCCGCCCGCCCGTTCCCTCAGAGGAGTGGCATTACCGTAGGTTCTTTTTTCCCTCCGATCAAACAGAACGTTGTAGCCTCACATACAGCCTTCCCACCTTACTCTCCTTCTGTGATTAACATATGCATGCACACACACACACACACACACACACACACACACACACACACACACACACACACACACACACACACACACACACACACACACACACACACACACACACACACACACAAAGACAGCTACCAGCCAAAATGGTATAAACAGCAGCAAACGAAAGAGAGGAGTGGAGGAGAATGGTATAGAGGAGTGGAGGAGAATGGTGAGAGATACGCGTGGGATCTAGAAGCGTGACCGCGAAGTGAAATGAACCTTGAATGCCTACACAGTTAGCAGAGCCAGAACCATACTGGCCCTGCTCTGCTCAGCAGGGAAACAGAAAAGCAATTCTCTAAGACAAAGATACAAATTCCCTTTTAAATTACATGTATTTTTGTGAATATTTGAATGACAGAATATGGCTCTTTGACGTATGTATCTCTGAGTTGCTACTATAGGTATTAGACGTAATGGGTATAGGATACTATTTTCGCCTTAGATTTGGAGGGTTGAAACATGGTTGTTGTTCGCCACGCTGTTGTCTAACCAAGGAACATTTCTGGCAAAGCTCCCTAAACCAAATGTAATTCACCGGTAAA
Source organism: Oncorhynchus nerka (assembly GCF_034236695.1). Taxonomy (NCBI): domain Eukaryota; kingdom Metazoa; phylum Chordata; class Actinopteri; order Salmoniformes; family Salmonidae; genus Oncorhynchus; species Oncorhynchus nerka. The sequence goes on from NC_088420.1 coordinate 24,922,980, forward strand.
TGTAATTCTCCTGAAACATGCTGCAACATTTATGCATTTTTATAGGACCATCTTCTGTAAAGCGTACTGAGATCTAAAAACATGATTATTTTTAAGAGAAAGAGTGGCCTATTTAGAAACTTATCAGTGACTTACCCAACTGCCAGGGCTCATGTGAAGGTGATTGAAGGACATCACATACTCTATCACAGGGTTCTTCAACCCTGTTCCTGGAGAGCTACCCTCCTGTGGGTTTTTGCTCCAACCCCAGTTTTAACTGATGTCATTCAGCTTATCAACCAGCTAATTATTAGGATCAGGTGTGCTAGATTAGTGTTAGAGTGAAAATCTACAGGACGGGAGCTCCTGCTCTATCATGTTACACAGACTGCAGTTCGGCGTCGGAGCCGACTTCAGTGGGAAAATTCTCACCTTTGATCGTCACTGGCACGCTGATTCGCGGATTAATCCGGGTTTCAACTGTACCAGGGAGATGGCAGACCGTGTGTAAGGCATCGTGTGGGCGAGCGGTTTGCTGATTTCCTACATTGTGAACAGAGTACCCTATGGTGGCGGTGGGGTTATGGTATGGGCAGGCATAAGCTATGGACAATGAACACAATTGCATTTTATCGATGGCAATTTTAATGCACAGAGATACGGTGACAAGATCCTGAGGCCCATTGTTGTGCCATTCATCTGCCACCATCACCTCATGTTTCAGCATGATTATCTGTACACAATTCCTGGAAGCTGAAAATGTCCCAGTTCTTCCATGGCTTGCATACTCATGGCACATTTTACCCATCGAGCATGTTTGGGATGTTATGGATCAACCTGAACAACAGCGTGTTCCAGTTCCTGCCAATATCCAGCAACTTTGCACGCCGTTGAAGAGAAGTGGGACAACATTCAACAGGCCACCATCAACAGCCTGATCAACTGATCAAGATATGCTGTGCTGCATGAAGCAAATGGTGCTCACACCAGATACTGACTGGTTTTATGATCCAAGTCTCTACCTCTTTTTTTTTTTAAGGTGTTTGTGACCAACAGATGCATATCTCTATTCCCAGTCATGTGAAATCCATAGATTATGGCCTATATGAATTTATTTCAGTTGACTGATTTCCTTATATGAACTGTAACTCAGTAAAATCATTGAAATTGTTGAATGTTGAGTTTATATTTTTGTTCAGTGTAAATTGAAGGTCTTTATATCAAAAAGAAGAGCGATTTTGGTTTGTAACCCTGGAAAAATGGTCTTTCAACTCGCCAAATTGACCCCCTTTTCAATTGATCCCTCTGAGAATAACTGCTCCAAAAGCGAGATGCGCATCTGGAAAAATATTCTGTCATATTTTATTCTGTAATATTACGTCATGTTTTGTACTATAAAATAGGTGAGTCTTGACTGTGAACTGGGCTCGGGAAATAAGTATCTTGTCTGCTAAATTAACAAAACAAGGCTGTGCCATTGCGCAGCCATTGGCTTCCACAAGCAAGGGCCATTGCTGAGGTTACTGCCTTTTTGAAGATTGTGTCCCACGATAATATAACCAGTTGATATTATGGTTTCATCAAATCAAATCGTCGGCATGGGCTCTACAAGGTGTCAAAAGCGTTCCACAGAGATGCTGGCCCTGTTGACTCCAATGCTTCCAACAGTTGTGAAGTTGGCTGGATGTCCTTTTGGGGGTGGACCATTCTTGATACACATGGGAAACTGTTGAGTGTGAAAAACCCAGCAGCGTTGCAGTTCTGGACACAAACTGGTGCGCCTGTCACCTAATACGATAACCCATTCAAAGGCACTTCAGTATTTTGTCTTGCCCATTCACCCTCTGAATGGCAAACATACACAATCTATGTCTCAATTGTCTCGAGGCTTAAAAATCCTTTAACCTGTCTCCTCCATTTCATCTACACTAATTGAAGTGGATTTAACAAGTGACATCAATAAGGAATCATAGCTTTCACCTTGGATTCACCTGGTCAGTCTATGTCATGGAAAGAGCATAATGTTTTGTACACTCAGTGTATATGGTCAATTTAGCAATTAGGATTTGTTATCTGTAATGGCTATGATATATTAGGCATTGTTGGCCTATAGATAAATGAAAAAAAACATTTCTGGCCATGTGTTCTAAAAAATATATTTTTTATTTGAGTACTTGAGTTCAATATAATTTATTATGGAAAAACCTAATACAAATTGTTGTTCTGTTCATCACATTTAATTTTTTCAAACGTTTTTGGGGAACCCCGAATTTCAGTCTGCCACCCATGGAGGGACCTACCTGCATTTGTCCAATAGAAGCTCTTGTTTTCATTGCAAAACGTTTTCCGTTTTGAGTGAATGCTTTCCATTGCAAAACGTTTTGCAACAGATGAAATGTTTTGCAATGGAATCCGACTAATGAATACACTGTGTGTGTGTGTGTGTGTGTGTGTGTGTGTGTGTGTGTGTGTGTGTGTGTGTGTGTGTGTGTGTGTGTGTGTGTGTGTGTGTGTGTGTGTGTGCTCTTTTTCCAAGGAGGTGTAAACCACAAAAGCTCAGGGATGAAAATGTTAACAGAACTAGGTCATGCAGAATCATAGCTTAACCAAGATCTATAAAGTTGGCCAGAATATATGTCATGTATTCACTGGCTTATTGAAACGACTGCTGGAGAAATCCAATAAGGCGTTCTCTACTGCAACTGTGTAGTGATTCATATAAGAGGGAGAATGAACGGGTGACCAAAACAACTCCATTAGGAAACACAGAACATTTAGACCAGTGTCTGAAAATGTCTTTCTTCTGATACTGCTACTCCTACACAACAACATATTCTTAGCCCAATTTACTGTACATCTATGATGTATCAGGACAAAATGTCTATGTTTACATGGTAATGACTGCATCAGGGTGGTATAGAAGTATGCCTAAACATTTGGCAAGGGACAGGATCTATTCAATACAATTGTAGGGGTGATGGGCTGCACATACCAGTGGAGGCTACTAAGGTGAAGACAGCTCTTAATAATGTCTGGAATGGAGTCAATGGAATGGTATCAAACACGTGGTTAATACCATTCCATTGGCTCCATTCCAGCCATTATTATGATCCGTCCTCCCCTCAGCAGCCTCCATGGGTATGTATCATTGTATTGTCCCAGTGATATGACTCCAGTCTGTCTTTCTGTCTCACCCATCCACAGCAGGGACAGGTGGACTGCTGGCCCCTGTTGTGCCCCCATGTGGACTGTGAATTCACGGTGGTGCCCGAGGGCGAATGCTGTGCCCGCTGCGTCACTGATCCCTGCCAGGCCGACACCATACGCAACAACATCACCAAGACGTGCATGGACGAGCACGGCATCCAGCGCTTCAGCGGGTCCTCATGGGTCAAACACAGCACCGAGTGCACCCTCTGCCAGTGCAAGGTAACAGCCATGGATTTTCATTATATCTATGCAGACTTAAGCCAACCATACCCCATGTTGGCGCTAAACACTCCATGACTATCGAAATTCTAAATGTTAAACCAAGTTAGCCTTTCAGTGAGAAATAACAGAACATAATAACAGAAGCTCATTCTGGGTTGTCTAACAGTGACCCACTCTAAAGTCTCTCTCTCCTCCTCCTCTCTTTCAGAATGGACATATTTGTTGCTCAGTGGACCCCATGTGCCTTTAGTTCCTGAAGCTCTGAAGGCACCTCCCTGTACAGTGTTATCCATGTAAAAACAACCAGCGTTTTCCACCCTCCAGCCCAACTTCTTTATACCAAATACAAAAAATGTATCATAGAACACAGATGGACTACAGTACCCACAAGCCCCCTCTGTGTTCAGCCTCACCAATCAGGGTGACCTGTGTGCATTGAGGAACACCCCCAAATCATCTGCAACATGACGCTGTAAAATACTATTATACTGGCATGAATGTGCTCGATGTAGAAACATTTTGCTAATTTCTAAACTCTTTAAATGTCAATGATATCCTAGATAGTGGTTGTTTTAGTGTAAGTTTCATTTGCTACACTATTAAAGTTGTCGATATTTTGTGGTCCTCTAGCATTATTTTCTATTCATCTTTTACATTTATTTCCAGGCTTGTTAATGTGTAATGGTGAATAAAGTATTTCAATTTACATTAATTGTTTGAGCTTGTCTTTATTAAGATGTTGTGTATTAGTCATTGGAAACCATCGATCTCTGTATTAATTTGAAGTCAAAAACTCATCCTCTCAGGTACCCGAAAATTCAATCAACACAGATGACAAATCACTTGAGCTGTGCCTTCCCAGACCTCCCCACTTCCTGTGAAGAGGATAGCGAGGTGAGAGTTAGTTCATGTCAGAACACATGTTTATGTGACAGTGTGTTAGAGCAGAAAAGAGGAGAGGAAACTCAGCCTGACACCAGCAATCACAGCCTATCAGTGGTACCTACACATCATCACGCCTGACCTTTCACATCAAATATTCATTGAGCAGGTGGACTTCCTCTGTCTGCACTGCTGCCGGTGTACATGGTGCTGGTGATGATTACATAGTACAGTGCAGGATCAAGAACCATCCAGATCAGTCTGATATTGAATGGATAATTGGAAGGTGTTTGAAGTTTAGGATTTTAAGCATTTTGAGGGTTTGTCAATACACACACAGTACTTGATTGAGTACTGGATTTGATTGAGAACTTTCATTTGTTCAATACATTGAGCATCTCATGTGTGTATACTGTGATACAGTATACACAATGTCCCAATTGGTTTGATTTGCTTCCTTCCACTGGTTCCAGAGGTAATGGTAATACTTGTATGATTCAGAGTACAGTGCTTAAAACTCCTAAAATAATTAGCATATCAATATACAGGCTGGCTGGGAGGAATGAGTTGTGCCTGAATAAGACTAACCAACTAATTCCCTGGGTCTCCCTAGCAGAGCTTCTTACATGAACAAAAACAAAGCGGAACCGAATCATGGAGCACATTGGTATTCTACCATTTCCTCCTCCCTCAGTGGAACATTTGCCATCTCTCTCTCCTTCGAAACGTGTTATACCTGTCAAATGATGAATATAGACTACTGTGAACGTGTGCCTGACTGCAATGAAAGTGTGCGTGTGTGCGCATACGAGCGTGTCTGGTTTGTGTGTGTGTATATGTGCGTCCGCAGTGGCTGGAAGCACACTGGCAAGGGCACCATCTGGCAGGCTTTGGTCCAGTGACTGCAAGCCGGTGGTGACTCCTAGCTGGTGGTGGCTCCTTGCCAGGGGCACAGGGGTAGTGGCACAGCGGGGCAGAGTGGTTGTCCAGCTGGCTCCTAAATGTCCAATTTTCCATGGTGGGGTAAGTTGAACTCACCGCAACAGATGTCTCCACCCACATTATTGCCTGTCCTGTGTTCATTACTAATGGACACTCATATTATTGGGTTTGGCATTGGCAGGAGGACTAAGGCAGTGGAGCAGCGCAATAGTTTTACGTGGAGATCTGTAAACACTGTAGCCTTCATAAACCATTAGTTTACAACATGCGTGTTAGTTGACATTGACAACTCTCAAGGCATCAGAAGAGTAATGTATTGGAGGTCAGTCATCAGACATTATTGAACCCTTTCATAGATCTTGGACGTACAGTGTAGAATGCTACAGTAGCTTGATTCCTCTGTAAGGGGACCTGGTTCATATTCTGTGTGTCAGAGGGAGCAGCAGAGACTCAACCTCAAATCTTTATTAATTGGCAAATTTGTTCATATGTAAATCCAAGACAGTGCTGACTATGTATAGCAAAGCCTCCAATTATCACTATATGTCCGGATTTAGCCTACATTTAACTAGAAATTACATGCAGTATGTGCTTATTTGGCAAAATAGTTGGTTGGTTGAATGCACTAAAGCTGCAGTCCCTTATTTTTTGATTCTCGCGACAAGTGTTGTGTATTGCATCAGTAAGTAAATTAAGAGAGGTGTCAACACTCAAGGCTATACTAGCTGAGAAACCACCTCCGCTGCATAACCATACAGTATATGTGCAGGTATTAGTTCCACAGTGTGCAACCACCATTGCTTAACTCAAAGCACGTCATCCTCGCTGATAAAAATGAACTCTCGCCACCTCTCTATTCCAAAGAAAAGGAAGCAGAAGAAAGTCAATCGGAGTAATACTTTTTCTTTGTCCGTCAATCTCTCTTCCAAGCGAGTGACTGGATATAGTCTACCCAGGGACTAATCTGAGCCCCCTGTCTCACTGTTAGGCATCAGAGGCACAGTAGGAATCAGGCAGGGATAACATCATCATCCACAGCGCCAGACACAGCTGACAGACAGACTGTCTTCAGACCAGTCAGTCTCATGGGGAAACCACCCTGCCTCTGTCCTGACTGATGGATTCACAGGAGACTCACAGTTCACAGACATGAAGTTGAACTAAAATTTGTTTGAAGCCAATTCTTGCAAAGTTGCATGACTATTCCTCACTTACAGAAGGGCCAACTTTACCCATTGCAGTAACCATCTCATTTTGGGAGTACACAACTTGGGCACAGACGTCCCACCTCATCCCGAACATTATTGAAACTCTTGGTTTGATGATTTCCCTCACTTACTGCATACACCCATAAATCAATATCTAATTCCTCACTGCAGTGGCACACTGGGAATGGCTTCTAAGCACTCCAGCTGTAAGAATTGTTTCCCTTATCCAACAAACTACACTGCAGAGTGACTAGTTGGTTTGACTGCCCAGTTTGACTTTTACAAGCATTCTTGTACAGCTCCGTGCCCCCAATGTTTGACATGGTCTGTATCTTTGTAAACTAGCTACAGTATACTGTATTCTGTATCAACAAACGAGTAAACTACAGAACGTCAGTAGTGAGAAGAGGGCTAATCATGGCCTAATGGCATGAGCAGGGCTATGTTTAAGTGTAGATAATATCTTTCATATCTTACCTTGTGTAAATACAGTACTACTATAATTATACTATCTCTCTCATTTTCCAAGTTTTATTAGTTGTATGTACAGGATACACCTGGTATACACCATCCAATGAAATGTTTCCTTGCAGGTTCCCTCTTGACAATGCAACAGTAATCTTACATATTCCATGTAATTGGGTCAGCAGCTGTATGAAGTTGACCTGAGGAGTTGCTTGGCAACAGTGTCAATTCGTGCTATATCTACTGTATATAAAATATGAACTAGTTTCAGCATTGAGGTTATGTAACAGATAGGCACCTCATTCTATCTCACACTGATATTCTTCAATCCCACAAAGTATATCAGTTCATAAGGGCACCGGCAACCTAGTATGTAGCAAAATGTATTCATTTTATTGATACCATTTATAGACATTTATTGCGTCAACATCTTAAAAAGAGATATTCTTTGTTTAAAAACCACACACACAAGAATGCAAAATAGCTGTCAGTTATGCAACACAATACCATGTATAACAGCAGGGGAACATTCAGTTCCAACCAAAGTACAATATTTGACAAACATATCACTCGATCACTTCTAGTGAGATAAACACACTCATTTAGCCATTGCCCCATACATATAGCATTTTGTTGCCTTGTTGCGAAGCCGTATCTCCAAAATGAAATAAGTTGAGCTGTAATGAGGACTCTGACCTGTAAAGTGTAGAAGGGGGATCACTGAACCAAGGACCATACGCCACTTACATGAACTACATTGACCTCTTCACAGAATTGTCAGCTCTCGCTGTCTCTGACACATACACACGCGCACAAACTCAGACGCACAACACTTTGTTAGAAAACACTTAACAGAGCATTGGTATACAGTAGTTGCACACTTAACGTATGGGATATAATAACACTCATAACTCTCATAAATAATAAAAACTCCCACTCTCTTTTGCTTGTCAGCTGTAATTCTCTATGTGTTCTCTCAAACCAATCCGTACCCCAATACTGGCTTCGAACCAAGGTCTTACTTGTGGTACATATACTGCTGGGGGATATGATATGGGTAAGGTGCATCAGTTAGATTTGGTGTTCTTCTCTCTCCTTCTATCTATAAACAAAAGCACATTTACCCCGCCAAGGGCAAATTACCTTTCTGACCTAATTGGCATTACATCTGAGTATTTTGACCAGATAAGCGATCATGAGGTGACTTTTTAATGTTATTTGAAAATAGCTTATGCCTTTTATCTTGCATTTGATAATACAACCAGAAAATGAATAGGTGGTCATAGTATTATCATCATCATAACGATGTTTAGCAATCTAGTCATTTCTATGACTACAAGAGAAGAGGCACGTGAAAATGGGATATGTAAGAATTATCAAAAGATAGGAAATTAATTCAAAAACCTGTGATAAAGTCTGAAAGGGTAAACATTGTCCAACATTGTGAAGTGGAACATTGAAATAAACAAGACAGACACACATTATCAGACATGTTGTGTTTTGCTGCCTATGGTATAGACTATGTTGCTGTCCTTTATTGGGCGTGGGTTTATCAAGGCACCTCTTCAACTGTAATACTCAAGTTGTACAATATAAACTAGCCATGACCATTGTGTCATACATCGACTGTAGAAATAGTTCCCCACATAGGCACCAAAATATGTCACGATAAAAGAGAAAACATCTTGATATTGTAAAAACGTCAAATCTAACGAGAGCACCATGTTGACAATAGAACTTTACAGTGAGGGAGGTTAAAATAAGCTGTTTGTCATTGTGTTGGTGTCAGCTTAGAGGTTTTACAATTCAAATAAATAATAATAATAAAATGCCATCAGGGATATCACAGTAGCAAAACAAAGTGGCCATTGTAGCTACATCCTCCTGCTCCAGGAATAATCAGTGTTGGGTTCAAAATCTACCCAGACTGAAAAAGATCTAGACTGAAATTGAGTTTCAGTTTGGTCTCTCTCCTGTGTCTCCTCTCCTCCCTCCAGGCTGTGTGTCTGTCAGTAGAAGCATAGCAGTACTTCCCCTCAGGGCAGTAAGGTCAGGGCGGTGACAGTTTGGTCTCTCTCCTGTGTCTCCTCTCCTCCCTCCAGGCTGTGTGTCTGTCAGTAGAAGCATAGCAGTACTTCCCCTCAGGGCAGTAAGGTCAGGGCGGTGACAGTTTGGTCTCTCTCCTTTGTCTCCTCTCCTCCCTCCAGGCTGTGTGTCTGTCAGTAGAAGCATAGCAGTACTTCCCCTCAGGGCAGTAAGGTCAGGGCGGTGACAGTTTAGTCTCTCTCCTGTGTCTCCTCTCCTCCCTCCAGGCTGTGTGTCTGTCAGTAGAAGCATAGCAGTACTTCCCCTCAGGGCAGTAAGGTCAGGGCGGTGACAGTTTACCGACATCAAAGGAAACCGCCGGCTCTCTTGGCTCCGTGCCTTCGATGACAATGCTGGGATGCGTCTCCTGGGTCTCCATGGAAACAGGCGAAGTGGAGTTGGTGGAGGTGGCAGAGTGCAGAGCAAAATGATGCCCGTCCACCGATAGCAGCATGGGGGTTCCGGAACGTTTGAGCGCCTCGCTCATAGAGATGTGCACCTCCTCTGGCGTGAGTCCCATGTCCTTACTATACTCAGACGGAGACTTCCTCTTGATCCTCTCGTACGTCTTGTCCACCTGGCCCTCCGGGAAGGTCTCGCTGTCCTGAAAACGTCCCAGCAGCCAGATGAAGAAGCCGAAGAGGACAAAGGCAGCCAGGCTGGGAATGAAGGCCAGGCACTTGACTTCCAGGCTGGCACCCACGTAGCGGCTATGCAGGAACATGTCCCGATGGACATACGAGCGGTTGGTCAGCGGGTCCACGTGGCTGGAGCGCCACTTGTAGGTGAGCGTGCTGCGGTTGAAGTCGCCCAGTGTGTTGGGCTCCTCCACAGTGAAGATCTTCTCCCCTGGACCAACGTACTGGCCGTACTCGTAGGGCTTGTAGAAGATCTGGTTCTTCCACATGTTCAGGTCCAGGATTAACACCAGGAAGATGATGCCGTAGTTGAACCACTTACCTGCAGGGACAAACAATATGGAGGGCAGTTAGGGTCATTTCTAGATGTCAAAATCCAGTTTTAAAGTATTTATTGTGCCCAAGCTGACGTTGACATGCTCTTTAATTCACTGATTTCTTTATGAATCAAATTCATTGAAGGTAATCAATTGACAAAAGACAGACAGACTGACAGACAGACAGACACACAGACAGGCAGACAGTGTGTTAAGGCATATGATAATATATTTGCAGGTATCAGGTCCAACATTGACATAATATTAATGGTAGCAATCTCTCCAGGTTTACTGATCTAAAGGCAGATAGCTTCATCTGTACATGTGACACAATTCCTTCCCTTTCCTGAGACGCACCACCACCGTTAACAAAGCAATCACGTATCAATCAAGAATATTAACATAATGCTAAATGGATGTGCGATGCATTAGGGTTAACAACCAAGTGCAAATCAGGGAGCGTTTGAACATTTTAACATCTAGCATGGGAACATTAGTTTCTCTCCCCCTTAATGGTTGTCACATTTACACATTAGCAGATGCTCTAATCCAGAGCGATTTACAGGAACAATTAGGGTTAAGTGCCTTGCTCAAGAGCACATCCACAGATATTTCACCTAGTCATTTTAGAGACTTGAACCAGTGACCTTTCAGTTACCGGTCCAACACTCTTAACCTCTAGGCTACCTGTCGCCCCACATGAGTTTACCAAATTACATAAAATGAAAGAAAACAAGTGCAACACATTTAATAATATCAATACTTGGGGAATGCTGTGGAACAGAATGAAACCTGGGTGATTGTTTAAATGGAAGAGTTAACTCTCATATGCTTATACACATTGCACCTTTCTGTCTGACGCAGCAGGGATGCTAGGTGAGGGGGGAGGGCAGAAACAAGCAACACTGGTAGGATGAAGAAGACATGTCAGAACAGGTATATCTGATCTGTATTCATCTTAGGCCAGTGTCATGGTGCAACCATCAAAACACAGCTAGTCAGATGGAATGTGAAAATATTGAAGTAATAGTGGTAACCCTCTATACCACCTAAATCAATTGGGATAGTAGGTTTACTTATATAGTATGCTTGCTAATATATGTACCTGTGATATGGATGTGGTATTCCTCTTTGAAGATGCTCTTGCAGACAGGAAGTTTGAACTTGAGCTGAGTGGTGGACATGCCAGGCAGGTTCATATCCAGGTCGCCCATGAACTGAGGAAAATCCCAATCCTAATGACATCAAACAATGCAAATACAAAATACATCAGGCCATCAAAATCATTTACTGATAGTGAAAGCTTTTACTGAAGTAAACACACATCATGTAACACCTAGAATAAAAGCAAAGACAAAAGAAGAAACTGAACAATACACCGGCTTCAAAGTCTAATGATGCGTGTGTAGCAGGGATTTATTTTAATATATAAAATGATACTAACTAAGGATTCATTGTTGTCCATTGATGGGTAAGTTCCACAGGGGTCAAAAGCCTAACTGTGAGCTGCAGTGCACAGTGTGTGTTTACATGGCCTTGTATTGTGCCTGTGTGCATTGAGGTTTTCTCAAGTCAAAACACCTCAGGAATCACTCACAGACATCTATATGTTGCCCTCTGTGTCTCAGTCTTTGCTTTGGAATAGTCAATACAGACTCATTATCGTATAGATATGAGATCCCGGAACATCGTCTGAAATAAACAGGTGATAATGTCTGGGAAGAATGTGATGTGTGTTGAACAGATAGAGGGACATACTGTACATTTTAGACAACAAAAGCACACTGAGATCTTTCTATCTTTTTATGAATAGCTGCATTTTCCTCAGATTCTAACAGTCTAGTTACATACCTAACCAGCAGCCATTTCTAATGCTATTCAATTCTATACATTTTAAGATGTTAGGGTGAATGAAGAATCCATATGTATGAATGTTCGTATGAAAAAATATGAGAAGGAATTTCCCCCTTGATATTAATTAGACCTTCCACCTACTCAACTGTACTTCGTTTTTAAGCTTGACATTTAAGTCATGTGCCCCCCTCACAACAAATAATGAGTCTCTAGGACATACTGTAGTAAACAGTGCACACACGCACACATGCATGCACACGCACAAAAGCACACAAAACAATTACAAGCTTGCTAGGTCACAATTGATTCTTTGGCAGAGACACTCACACATTGGCTGTGTTCAGTGTTCTGTCACTCATGGGGACACTGCGTCACCCGCCTTTAGTAAAGGTAGACATCAAGAATGTGAGCCCTTTGGGTGTTGCCATAGAGTTGCATTAGAAGTGCCCTTCCAAAGAAGGCTCAATGTCATTGGCCACAGATAAAATTACGTCTAATCACGTGATATCTACAGTAGCTTTGATTGGACAACATCTTACTTTCAAAATCTTAGTTAGCAGTCATCATCATAAATCAAGTAGACAATATTTGTAATCCTTGTCTTATGAAGATAAATATTGAAGAGAAATTATATATAAAACGTATTGGTGCTCATCGGCCATTGGACATAAACGTTACACAACAAGTTGGAGTTGTTTGGAAGGAATCGGTGACAGTGGCTATCCGCAAGCATTGCAACTGGGAAGTCAGACTGAAAAATACGTTTTGAACGGTCATTCAACTTGGAATTGAAAATATTTTTCTTTGATGACAAAATTTGCCATTGAAGGAACGCCGCGCACAACAAGGTGAGTCCAAAAATGTCTTATATGATGTAATATGCCAGGGAGATATGGTCAGCCATATCAGCTTTGTTTAAAAAAAAGAGGCAGTAAGGCAGTAAACAAGGCTGAATGAATTGTTTCACTGCCAGACAAGGCTCTGCTGATAGCCAGGTGTAGCGGTGGTAAGAATTCACTCCATTGTGCTGTTGGGACATCTTTATGTAAGCCCTAACAGTTTCTGGGCATCGCTTGTCGCTGTTATAGTGCAATTAATGTATTGTTAAGTGTTGGGATAACCCGAACATGGGTTAATTTAACCATCAGTTGGGTTTTATTCCTTTTCATGCTGGGTTGACCCAGCAGCTGGGTCTTTTTTAACGTAATCCTCAGATTCTTTTCAGGAGCTGTGGCTTATTAGGGGTGTGACTTCCGACAGTTATTTTTGGCCATCCGTGAGAGTAAATGTCATTCCTGTTCATCATGTTTTTTACTTTTCTTGTTGAAAAGCTTTATCTCAAGTATAAATACAGTGCACACACTAAAAGGTTAAAAAAAAAATGTTTTGAGAAAAATAGTGGTTAGACAACTGCAAACTTCAAGGAGTAGGGCATTCAAAGAGTTGGTTTGATGGGAAGTCATGATGTCATCGGCCTTGCCTCTCACTTGAGGAACAATAGAGGAACAATAGAGGAACAACAGAGAACAAAAGAGGAAAGGCCCACCCCCCTCACTTGTGCTAGTTCATGACTTACCTGGACCACCTATTGAGATGTGCCTTTTGTAAATCAGATGACATGAGGTGAAAAGGATACTGGAGTGCCACTTTAAGTTTGTACACTGCAAATAAAAATGTTCCTTAAATATTTTTACATGACATATTCTACTATAATATTAATAACAGGATTTTTTTTACACATTGCAACAAAGTGATGCAATGTGAGATTTGTATAGGCTTTTAAGGGACTCCATTATCTTCAGTAAAGCTTCAAAAGTGTCTGTGTTCAACCTTACCATGTGAAAACAATGGCCAAATATAACGATCTAAAAGCCACAACTCTACTAAGCCACACCTCCAGTCTTCTGATCTAACCCGCTGGGTCATATCTCAATAACCCAGCATCAACAACTCAACTTTGCTCTTTTTAGAAAACAACCCAACTAAGTGGCCCAATGCCTGCACCCTGCAGTTGGGTCATCCAAACAACCCAACATTTTTGAGACTATACCAGACAGAACACATACATTTTTATTTTATTTTATTTTATTTTATTTTACCTTTATTTAACCAGGCAAGTCAGTTAAGAACACATTCTTATTTTCAATGACGGCCTGGGAACAGTGGGTTAACTGCCTGTTCAGGGGCAGAACGACAGATTTGTACCTTGTCAGCTCGGGGGTTTGAACTCGCAACCTTCCGGTTACTAGTCCAACGCTCTAACCACTAGGCTACCCTGCCGCCCCGCACATATGAAGGTGAATGAAGCCATTTCAAAGGCTGTGACATAGAGGCTGAGTAGAGGAGTGTTTGTTGACTACCAGAGTAAAGTGCATGGACAGCCAGCCTCAGATCCATGTGAGCACTACCGGCGGGGACTGATTGAAATCATAAATAACCGTAGTAAACGTGCTTGCTGTACACAGAGCAGAAAACGAGAGGAGGCTAGCAATCATAAACAACAAAGTCTGAAAGATGCAGGGGTGATGTGATTGGTGGGTAGTTGGGTACTGGCTGGGGCCATGGAGTCAAAATAGGGATGTCATACTATGGAGACTGCTGTAGTCATGAGGCAGGAGATGAGTGCTGAAACTGACAGCATGCTGAATGTAAGGTACCTGTTGTATTCGGCGCACGTGACAAATAAACTTGGATTTGATTTGAATAATAATAATATATGCCATTTAACAGACACTTTAATCCAAAGTCACGTACAGTCATGCATGCACACATTTTACAAATGGGTGGCCACAGGAATCAAAACTACAACTCTGGCATTGCAGACAACATGCTCTATCAACTGAGCCATACAGGACCAAGATGGTGCCTGTTTCTGAGATGGAAAGGGGCCCTGGTGAAAAGCAAGGAGGCCTATGCAAACAAAAGCAGGCATGGTAAAAAGTTGTGAGAAGTTGTAATCTTGTAATAAAATCCTTTAAAACTATTGAATGGCTGAGCTGAGGCAAATGAAATAGCATTGAAAATACATTATATCGGATTCGTTCTTTTTTTGTCAGTTATTGTGCTACAGATAAATCATTTGTGTTAGCTAATAATAAAAGTGTGGTAACAACAGGTGCCAAGTGTGCAGAATAAAGTAGGCTGAGGTATTATTGACACAATAAGGTTGTGCACTTATCCATGAGCAGCTACTAGGTAGTTTCAATAATGAATCATGTAGAAACAGATATTTAAGGGATACTACAGATTAGACTACTCCATATCCTTTAAAACAACAAAGCTGTGGAAATACACTACATGACCAAAAGTATGTGGACACCAGCTCATCGAACATCTCATTCCAAAATCATAGGCAATAATATGGAGTTGGTCCCCCCTTTGCTGCTATAACAGCCTCCACTCTTCTGGGAAGGCTTCCCACTAGATGCTGGAACATTGCTGTGGGGACTTCCATTCAGCCACAAGAGCATTAGTGAGGTTGGGCAATTAGGTCTGGTTCGTCCCAAAGGTGTTCATCCTAAAGATGTTTGATGGGGTTGAAGTCAGTGCTCTGTGCAGGCCAGTCAAGTTCTTCCACACCGATCTCGACAAACAATTTCTGTATGGACCTCGCTTTGTGTATGGGGGAACAAACTTTACATTTGACACTTCGCATTCGGGCAGGTTGTGTTCACTGCCAGATGGTGAAGCGTGATTCATCACTCCAGTGAACGTGTTTCCACTGCTCCAGAGTCCAATGGCGGCGAGCTTTACACCACTCCAGCCGACGCTTGGCATTGTGCCTGGTGATCTTAGGCTTGTGCGGCTGCTCGACCATAAAAACCCATTTCATGATGCTCCCGACGAACAGTTATTGGGCTGACGTAGCTTGCAGAGGCAGTGTGGAACTCGGTAGTGTGTGTTGCAAGCAAGGACAGACAATGTTTACGCACTAGGCACTTCAACACTCGGTAGTCCCATTCTGTGAGCTTATGTGGCATACCAATTCACGGCTGAGCCGTTGTTGCTCCTAGATGGTTACACTTCACAATAACAGCACTTACAGTAGACCAGGGCAGCTCTAGCAGGGTAAAAATTTGATGAACTGACTTGTTGGAAAGGTGGCATCCAGTATAAGTACAGTATAACGGTGCCACGTTGAAAGTCACTGAGCTCTTCAGTACAGGCCATTCTACTGACACTGTCTATGGACATTGCATGGTTGTGTGCTCGGTTTTATACACCTGTCAGCAACGGGTGTGGCTGAAATAGTCAAATCCATTCATTTGAAGGGGTATCCATATATAGTGTATGTTAATTAAACATTAGCAGAAGCCAAACTAAATCCGGCTAGCGTTCCAAACCAACCAGTCTGCATTTAGCTTGGAGCTACTGGGTTGAAAGCCTTCTCTCTTTGAAACACTGTTATGCATTTTCTACCCAGACAAAACATTTGCATATTCATGAGTATGCCACTGACAAATCCTTCATTGATGTATAGTCTCCTGTGGGATGTAGAACATTGGGTGGAAAAAAGGAAAGAAAACATAAAATGTTATGAGTCATCATTAAGGAAGGCCTGGGTTCACGGAGGAGGAAAGGGTGTAGTTCCTTGCCTGAAGCCTGGCCGGATGGGGGGATTGATTGCTGGATAGCTGGGTGGATGGTGGATTAAGGGTAAAGAAGAGGGGTTTGTAGACATGCAGATTCAGACTGATTAAATGTCTCCCTCTCTCATCCAAGTACCACAGTGTCCCTTTTTTATTGAACCTTTATTTAACTAGGCAAGTCAGTTAAGAACAAATTCTTATTTACAGCCTAAGAACAGTGGGTTACTGCCTTGTTCAGGGGCAGAAACCTTGTCAGCTCAGGGATTTGATCTAGCAACCTTACAGTTACTGGCCCAACGCTCTAACCACTAGGCTACCTGCCGCCCCTGTGGCTGAGGGAGGGGTGAGGAAGGGGAGAGATAGAGGAAAAAGTGGGGGAGAGTATAGGAGTCCACCTAGTTTTTAATTGGCCATGGGGGAGCCCCTACCTGCATGACAATGAGCAGGTCAAAGACCAGGATGAAGGATACCAGGAAGGCCCTGGAGACCTCGTCGCTGGGCAGAAATCCCCGGTTCAGGTTGTCCCAGCTGATCCAGTCAGTGCTGATGAATAACAAAACCACCGATGTCAGAGTGATCAGGACCGTCCTGGAGGAGACAGGAAGTAAAACCGCATTACTTTCCTGGTAATAACCTGGGACACTCCACAGATTTACTAATTACCACTTTAGTAGTCCATTTGTTACGGCAGACGACAATCATTTGCCTTTTGCTCATTTCTCTAAAGTACCGTAATTGCTGGACTATTAAGCGCACCTGAATATAAACCACACCCACTGAATTATTAAAAAATATGTATTTTGTACATAAATACGCCGCACATGTCTATAAGCCGCAGGTGCCTACCGGTACATTGAAACAAATTAACTTGGTCCCTATCTTCTTCCTCCTGTGCACTGAAACCACTGAAGTCATCTCCTTCGGTGTCGGAGATGAATAGCCTCAGAATTGCTTCATCCGATGTTGGATCGTTTTCATTGTCGCTCTCGTCACTTTCATCCGGAGGCAAATACCCCGCTGAGCTCATGCTGCCCCTTCAACACGCAGCAGTCCAGCCTTTCGAAACCCGTTGATGATAGTGGATTTTTTGACAATGCTCCACGCTGTCAGGACCCACTGGCAGACTTGACTAAAAGTTGCTCTTTGCATGCAGCCCGTTTTAGTGAAGGATTTCTCTCCACTTGTCATCCAAGACTCCCACTGAACAAGGAGCGTCACCTTAAATGCACGATTTACACTGATGTCGAGTGGCTGCAAATACTTTGGGCCATCTGCTTTTCTTCCCTCTGAAAGCCTTTGTTGTCTTTTTGCACTGAGTCAGTTCCTCACGCTGCTGTTTCCAACGTCTTATCATCGACTCATTAAGGCCAAGCTCCCGTGCAGCAGCTCTCTTTCCTTTTCCAACAGCCAGATCGATCGCCTTCAACTTGAAAGCTGCATCATATGCATTTCTCCGTGTCTTTGCCATGATGAGGGTGACAAAATTACTACCGTAATCAGAATGATGGGAAGTTTGAGCGCGCTCGATTTACGTCACATTATGTGACGGTGCTCAGTTTTTTGGCGGCATGAATCTTGTGAAAGCGGGAAAAATCCATAAATTAGCCGCGTCATTGTATAAACCGCGAGGTTCAAAGTGTGGGAATAAAGTAGCGGCTTATAGTCCGGAAATTACGGTACACAACAACAATATAATTATAACAGGAAGTTATTATAGGTATATGTAAATATTAATGATGGTTAATAATTATGTTAGGTATCATTTGATGTTTATCTATGTGTTATGGACTTTGGAATTAGCAAACTATATTTGGCTCCTCATTGTACTTGTTTCAATGTCATTCAGTAATTATTACACTGAACTGGTGTTGTGTGGGTTGCTGCATCCCCATGGTGACTGGCTGCGTTGCCGGTAGCTTGCACCAAGTTCATCATATCATATTTCAAATGTTGTGAGACACAGTTTGCATTTTAAAAATCTAAAGTGGATTCTTTCCCCTCCATTCCAGATTACTGATTTTTGGCACTGTCATTTGTGATTTACCCAGATTCTTTGCCGCATAATGTCAAGATACATTCCTCAACATATTTATTAATCATACTTTCTCAACCAGTATTTGAGATTTACAAATCATACTTTCTCCCGAGAGCACACATTGATTGTGACAGTCAGACTGGGGGCATTCATTAATAAGACAAAGGCTTCCAAAGGAGCCACAGAGACTCGACATTCTGCATCCTAAAATAGAAGAACAATCAATTCTATGGGAAACATAATGCATTGGAGAGTGTGACTTTGAACTTCCATTTATTGGTAATCTACAAATTAAAAAATGCTCAGATAATACCAAACTACTCCAACACATGTTGATGTTTGTACATAAGCTCAAATATCCCCATCCCAGTAGTGACCCTAGTGTCTTGTCCAATACATAAACATAAATATACTACTGTACATTGGATTTATGTTACACTGTTTATACACGCTGCATATTTATATACTGGATTGTTGACACAACTCACTGTAATATATCTACTGCTATACATATATATTTTTGAGTTTATCCGCATAGATTGCATTTGGATTACTGATACAGTATTTTTGGGGTTGTTAATTAGATTAGTTTGGACATTCTTGATTTCTTGTTTTTGATTATTTGTGTACATTTTTACTGCACTGTTCGGAGCTAATAACACAAGAATTTCGCTGCACCCGCTATAACATCTGCTAAAATGTGTACGCAACCAATAAACCAATAAACTGATTTGAGATAAGGGCATCAACCTGTCATGTTTGACTGGCAGTAGCGAACCATTTTCATGCTGACCTGGTGGAGAGACGCCCTCTGGGACCACAGGTGACCGTGAGATTCAGGACGGTCTAAAACGACCATTGACTGCTCTTTTGTAATAAGCATTATTGGGCACAGTGTAACAGTTTGAGTGGGTCATAGACCTTGTCTGGCTCAGTGAGGTAAAGGCAGCAGTGTGTGTGTTTGTGTGTGTGTGTGTGTGTGTGTGTGTGTCCGTGCGCGTGAGTGCGTGTGTGTGTGTGTAAAGGCAGAGGTATAGCTGGCCTCGTGACCTTGCTGTGTCTATTGATTTCCTCTTCCTGTTCTTCTAATTAAAGGTGAAAGATTAACAGGGCTATTGACTGTGTGTTACTGTGTGTAACCCCACGAGGAGCACAGGGCTTTGTCTGAATACCAATACATGAAAGAATACATGCATACTAATGCACACACACATACTCATACTATGAACCCTAGCACCCACACACACATACTCATAATCCGCAGCATACACACATGTTCACACACACTGATTGTGCTCAGAGGCAGCATACTGTAAATGCATTAGACTGGAGAATAGAACATACCAGAAGAGGACGATCCTGTGGTTGCCTTGTTTCCAGAACCTTCTGGCAGCTTTGCCCCAGTCTGGGTAGTGCTGGTCCTGGAGCATCATGTCTGTGACCTGGGAATAAAACAGGGTAACTTAACACGTGACGTGTGTGAGGGAGAAATAAACATCAAACTGAGATGGTGTTTCCAGTAATCATTCATTTCTGAGCGATCTCTGAATGAGGCTAAAATTAATTCATAGAATCACATTCGTACAGGATTGAGCTTGTGTTATTTCATTGTGAATACAGTGTTAAAATGGATGTTTAGAATTTGCCATTCTGCCGATGGAACGCCGCAATGGAATGTCCTGTTCCGAGGACGACGGACCGATGTCAGAATGGTTCAGATAATAACTACAGAACGAAGCCAACATCCGCGTGAGCTTTGGTTGCGAATGGTATGATCTTTGAAATCTTATTCACTACAGAAGTGATACCTGCTAGCCGTTGAGTTAGCAACAGCCGCTGCAAACGAAGGTTAGGAAGGAACAGACAGGGTATCCCGTCTACCACACAACGTCGCTACTACAACGTATTCAATTTACCAGCAGAGACATTCTTCAAAGGACAAAGGACTCGGTTGGGCAACACGGCCTTCCATCTACCACCAACCTACCGAAGCGTAGCTCAGAGTAGATATTTATTGCATTTTCCTTTTCCAAATGGGCGGTAATTTAGAATGCATAAGATACTGTATTTACGATAGCACAGCTTCGCCCTTTGTTCCTCAGTCTTCCCGCTCTTTCACTCAAACCCAGCCCCTTTTCTTTTGTGTAACAAGTTGTCATATCTGTTCATGACGTAATATGTAATCAAGTTATGAATTAATTATGTGTATGTGTAATTCTGTGTGATTAGTTAGGAATTTAGTAAATAAATCATTAAACCCAATTTTGTATTGCTGGTTCAACTTGTTAGCCAGGGTTTGTGCAGATAAGCAAGAATTTAAAACTTTCAGATGAGACTGAATTAAGATGACAGTTAATATTGACTGCTATTGATGTAAAATATTACTAGGTCTTTAAGATTTTTTTCGAAGATAACAGCTCTATAAATATTATTTAGTGGTGCCCGACTCTCTAGTTAATTACATTTACATGATTAGCTCAATCAAGTTAATATTCATTACGGAGAAATTATTTTATAGAATAGCATGTCATATCACTTAATCCGGCATAGCCAAAGACACTCCCAGAGCCCTCACCTCACCCTTGTAGTCTGTCTCGTCATGGTTGGTATCAAATCAAAGTTCAAGCCTACTACTGTTGTCGTCTGCAAATTTGATGACTGAGTTGGAGGCGTGCATGACCATGCTGTCATGGGTGAAAAGGGAGTACAGGAGGGGGCTGAGCACGCACCATTGTGGGGCCCCAGTGTTAACCTTTTTGGGATAGGGGGCAGCATTTTCACTTTTGGATGAATAGCGTGCCCAGACTGAACTGCCTCCTACTCTGTCCCAGATGCTAATATATGCATAGTATTATTAGTATTGGATGGAAAACACTCTGAAGTTTCTAAAACTGTTTGAATGATGTCTGTGAGTATAACACAACTCATATGGCAGGCAAAAACCTGAGAAGAATTCAAAACAGGAAATGAGAAATCGATTTTCAAAACAGTGCCTATTCAAATCCCAGTGAGATATGAATGAGGATACACTTCCTAGGGCTTCCACTAGATGTCACCATCTTTAGAAACTGGTTTGATGATTCAACTATAAAGGAGGGCCTCATAATAGCTCTTTGAGTGAGTGGTCTGGCAGAGAGACTCGGTCTCATGACGCACGCTCCCGACAGAGGTTGCTCTCGTTCCAATGCTTTTCTTCAGACAATGAAATTCGGAATCAAAACATTACTGCACTTAACGCGCCAATGTAAACTGTGATTTTTGGATATAAATATGCACATTGTCGAACAAAACATACATGTATTGTGTAACATGATGTCCTATGAATGTCATCTGATGAAGATCATCAAAGGTTAGTGATTAATTTTATCTATATTTCTGCTTTTTGGGACTCCTATCTTTGGCTGGAAAATGGCTCTGTGTGTTTTTGTGAGTTGACACTGACCTAACATAATCATATGTTGTGCTTTCGCTGTAAAGCATTTTTTAAATCGGACACGATGGGTAGATTAACAAGATGTTTATCTTTCATTTGCTGTATTGGACTTGGTAATGTGTGAAAATTAAATATAATTTTTTTTTTTTTTATTCGCACGCTGCCTTTTCAGCGGGAATGTTGTCGAGCCTGCCCTAGAAAAGGTTAAAGATCAGAGAAGTGGAGATATTGATTCCTACATTCACCACCTGGGGGCGGCCTGTCAGGAAGTCCAGGACCCAGTTGCACAGGGCGGGGTTCAGACCCAGGGCTTCAAGTTTAATTGTTTACATTTGAATATTTTTTATTTAACCAGGAAAGCCAGTTAAGAACAAATTCTTATTTACAATGACGGCCTACCCCAGCCAAACCCGGACGACGCTGGGCCAATTGTGCGCCGCCCTATGGGACTCCCAATCACAGCCGGATGTGATGCAGTCTGGATACAAACCAGGTACTGCAGTGACGCTCTTGCATTGAGACGCAGTGCCTTAGACAACTGCGCCACTCGGGAGCCAAATGATGAGTTTGGACGGTCCTATGGTGTTGAACTCTGAGCGATAGTCAATGAACAGCATTCTTACATAGGTATTCCTCTTGTCCAGGTGGGATAGGGCAGTGTGCAGTGCGATGCAATTGCATCGTCTGGGGATCTATTTGCGGCAAGCAAATTTAAGTGGGTCTAGGGTGTCAGGTAAGGTAGAGATGATTAGACCCTTGATTTGACCCTCTCTCAAAGCACTTCATGATGACAGAAGTGAGTGCTACGAGGCGAAAGTAATTTAGTTCAGTTACCTTTGCATTCTTGGGTACAGAACAGGGCTCCGGGCAGCCGAGCGGAAATGGAGGAAAACAAACTCTCGCTCCCTGCGGACCTGGCATCGAGATTTGAGGCCTCGTTTTAATTCCTCTGCCTTTTGTAGCCTTTGTTCCATGTCCATATTCTTGTTTTTGTTCTTGTTTTCGCAGATTATACCTTTTCTTTCACTCCCTCCTCTCTACATTTTCCTCTTCTGTCGCTGCTGCTAAAGCCACTTTCTACCACTCTAAATTCCAAGCATCTGCCTCTAACCCTAGGAAGCTCTTTGCCACCTTCTCCTCCCTCCTGAATCCTCCTCCCCTCCCCCCTCCTCCCTCTCTGCAGATGACTTCGTCAACCATTTTGAAAAGAAGGTCGACAATAAATCCCTTGACATCCGATCCTCGTTTGCTAAGTCAAACGACACCGCTGGTTCTGCTCACACTGCCCTACCCTGTGCTCTGACCTCTTTCTCCCCTCTCTCTCCAGATGAAATCTCGCGTCTTGTGACGGCCGGCCGCCCAACAACCTGCCCGCTTGACCCTATCCCCTCCTCTCTTCTCCAGACCATTTCCGGAGACCTTCTCCCTTACCTCACCTCGCTCATCAACTCATCCCTGACCGCTGGCTACGTCCCTTCCGTCTTCAAGAGAGCGAGAGTTGCACCCCTTCTGAAAAAACCTACACTCGATCCCTCCGATGTCAACAACTACAGACCAGTATCCCTTCTTTCTTTTCTCTCCAAAACTCTTGAACGTGCCGTCCTTGGCCAGCTCTCCCGCTATCTCTCTCAGAATGACCTTCTTGATCCAAATCAGTCAGGTTTCAAGACTAGTCATTCAACTGAGACTGCTCTTCTCTGTATCACGGAGGCGCTCCGCACTGCTAAAGCTAACTCTCTCTCCTCTGCTCTCATCCTTCTAGACCTATCGGCTGCCTTCGATACTGTGAACCATCAGATCCTCCTCTCCACCCTCTCCGAGTTGGGCATCTCCGGCGCGGCCCACGCTTGGATTGCGTCCTACCTGACAGGTCGCTCCTACCAGGTGGCGTGGCGAGAATCTGTCTCCTCACCACGCGCTCTCACCACTGGTGTCCCCCAGGGCTCTGTTCTAGGCCCTCTCCTATTCTCGCTATACACCAAGTCACTTGGCTCTGTCATAACCTCACATGGTCTCTCCTATCATTGCTATGCAGACGACACACAATTAATCTTCTCCTTTCCCCCTTCTGATGACCAGGTGGCGAATCGCATCTCTGCATGTCTGGCAGACATATCAGTGTGGATGACGGATCACCACCTCAAGCTGAACCTCGGCAAGACGGAGCTGCTCTTCCTCCCGGGGAAGGACTGCCTGTTCCATGATCTCGCCATCACGGTTGACAACTCCACTGTGTCCTCCTCCCAGAGCGCTAAGAACCTTGGCGTGATCCTGGACAACACCCTGTCGTTCTCAACTAACATCAAGGCGGTGGCCCGTTCCTGTAGGTTCATGCTCTACAACATCCGCAGAGTACGACCCTGCCTCACACAGGAAGCGGCGCAGGTCCTAATCCAGGCACTTGTCATCTCCCGTCTGGATTACTGCAACTCGCTGTTGGCTGGGCTCCCTGCCTGTGCCATTAAACCCCTACAACTCATCCAGAACGCCGCAGCCCGTCTGGTGTTCAACCTTCCCAAGTTCTCTCACGTCACCCCGCTCCTCCGCTCTCTCCACTGGCTTCCAGTTGAAGCTCGCATCCGCTACAAGACCATGGTGCTTGCCTACGGAGCTGTGAGGGGAACGGCACCTCAGTACCTCCAGGCTCTGATCAGGCCCTACACCCAAACAAGGGCACTGCGTTCATCCACCTCTGGCCTGCTCGCCTCCCTACCACTGAGGAAGTACAGTTCCCGCTCAGCCCAGTCAAAACTGTTCGCTGCTCTAGCCTCCCAATGGTGGAACAAACTCCCTCACGACGCCAGGACAGCGGAGTCAATCACCACCTTCCGGAGACACCTGAAACCCCACCTCTTTAAGGAATACCTAGGATAGGATAAAGTAATCCTTCTCACCCCCCTTAAAAGATTTAGATGCACTATTGTAAAGTGGCTGCTCCACTGGATGTCATAAGGTGAATGCACCAATTTGTAAGTCGCTCTGGATAAGAGCGTCTGCTAAATGACTTAAATGTAAATGTAAATGTACAGACAGGAACAATGGTGGCAATTTTGAAGCATGTTTGGACAGCAGACTGGGATAGGGAGAGATAGAATATGTCCGTAAACACAACAGCCAGCTGGTCTGCCATGCTCTGAGGACGCGGCAAGGGATGCCGTCTGGGCCGGCAGCTTTGCAAGGGTTAACACGCCTAAATGTCTTACTCACGTCGGCCATGGAGGAGGAGATCCCACAGTTCTTGGTAGTGGACCGCGTCGGTGGCACTGTGTTATCCTCAAATCGTGCGAAGGAGGTGTTTAGCTTGTCCGGAAGCAAGACGTAGGTGTCCGCGACAAGGCTGGTTTTCCTTTTGTAGTCCGTGATTGTCTGTAGACCCTGCAACATACGTCTCATGTCTGAGCCGTTGAATTGCGACTCCACTTTGTCTCTATATTGAGGTTTTTGACGTTGATTGCCTTACGGAGGGAATAACTACACTGTTTGTATTGTCTGCCATATTCCCAGTCACCTTGCCATGGTTAAATGCTGTGCTTTGCACTTTCAGTTTTGCGTGAATGCTGCCATCTATCCACGGTTTCTGGTTAGGGTAGGTTTTAATAGTCACAGTGGGTACAACATCTCCTACACACTTCCTGATAAACTCAGTCACCGTATCAGTGTATTTGTCAATGTTATTCTCGGAGGCTACCCGGAACATATCCCAGTCCGCGTAATCAAAACAATCTTGAAGCGTGGATTCTAATTGGTCAGTCCAGCGTTGAATAGTCCTTAGCACGGGTACTTCCTTTTTGAGTTTCTGCCTACAGGAAGAGAGGAGCAAAATGGAGTCATGATCAGATTTGCCAGAATGGAGGGTAAGGGAGAGCCCAGCTACAATAAATGTTGCCTCAGGATATGTGGTTTCCAGTTGGGTTAAAGTCCAGTGAAGTTCTTTGAGGGCCGTCGTGGTATCGGCTTGAGGGGGAATATACATGGCTGTGACAATAACCAAAGAGAATTCTATTGGAAGGTAATAGGGTCGGCATTTGATTGTGAGGTATTCTAGGTCGGGTAAACAAAAGGACTTGAGTTCCTGTATGTTATCACAATCAGAAGAAGCACACCATGAGTAGTTAATCATGAAACATACACCCCCGCCCTTCTTCCTGGAGAGATATTTATTCCTGTCGGCACAATGAACTGAGAACCCAACTGGCTGTACATACTCAGACAGTAAATCCAGAGAGAGCCATGTTTCTGTGAAACAGAGTATGTTACAATCTCTGATGTCTCCTCTGTAAGGAAATCCTCACCCCCAGCTCGTCAACGTTATTATCCAGAGACTGAACATTAGCGAGTAATATACTCGGAAGCGGTGGGTGGTGTGCGCGCCTCCTGAGTCGGACTAAAACTCCACGTACCTCTTCTCCGCCAGCGATGTTTTGCGTCAGCCTCTGGAATCAGATCAATTGCCCTAGGCCCTAGGGGTAGAACAAAGGATCCAATTCTGGAAAGTTGTATTCCTGGTTGTAATGCTGGTGAGTACCGCCGCTCTGATATCCAAAAGTTCATCTCAGCTGTATGTAATAACACAAAAACATTTCTGGCCTAATAATGTAAGAAATAACACATTTAAAAAAGATTGCAAAGTTGCCTAGGGGCTAGAAGCACAGCTGCCCTCTCTATCAACGCCATTTTACACCACTTGTGAATGATGCCCAGTGTTTGCAGTAAGGCAAGAAATAGCACATGGCTTTTTTGCAACTTTACTGCCTTGTGAGCATCGCTGTGCATATTATGTGAATAGATAGCTTAATAGTTTATCAACATTTTAAGCTAAACGTTCTGATCTGTTGCATTTTTGATGAGTGGTTTGATTAATTTGGGATCTATCGCATCCCACAACTGTTTGGAATATTTATTTCTCGCACAGAAGGACAAGTTTACCAATAGAATAGGTTAACTTTTGTACTATGGGGATTTGAGAATGACACAAATATTAATTTTCACAAAGTCTGCTTCCTCAGTTTGTATGATGACAATTTGCATATACTCCAGAATGTTATGAAGAGTGATCAGATGAATTGCAATTAATTGCAAAGTCCCTCTTTGCCATGCAAATCAAATGAATCCCCCCCAAATATTTCCACTGCATTTCAGCCCTGCCACAAAAGAACCAGCTGACATCATGTCAGTGATTCTCTTGTTAACACAGGTGTGAGTGTTGACGAGGACAAGGCTGGAGATCACTCTGTCATGCTGATTGAGTTTGAATAACAGACTGGAAGCTTCAAAATGAGGGTGGTGCTTGGAATCGTTGTTCTTCCTCTGTCAAACATGGTTACCTGCAAGGAAACATGTGCCGTCATCATTGTTTTGCACAAAAAGGGCTTCACAGGCAAGGATTGCTGCCAGTAAGATTGCACCTAAATCAACCATTTATCGGATCATCAAGAACTTCAAGGAGAGCGGTTAAATTGTTGTGAAGGCGGCTTCAGGGCGCCCAAGAAAGTCCAGCAAGCGCCAGGATCATCTCCTAAAGCTGATTCAGCTGCAGGATTGGGGGACCACCAGTACAGAGCTTGCATGCACAGTGAGAAGAATAATTTTGGAGGATGGCCTGGTGTCAAGAAGGGCAGCAAAGAAGCCACTTCTCTCCAGGAAAAACATCATGGACAGACTGATATTCTGCAAAAGGTACAGGGATTGGACTGCTGAGGACTGGGGTAAAGTCATTTTCTCTGATGAATCCCCTTTCCGATTGTTTGGGGCATACGGAAAAAAGCTTGTCCAGAGAAGACAAGGTGAGCGCTACCATCAGTCCTGTGTCATGCCAACAGCAAAGCATCCTGAGACCATTCATGTGTGGGGTTGCTTCTCAGCCAAGGGAGTGGGCTCACTCACAATTTTTCCTAAGAACACAGCCATGAATAAAGAATGGTACCAACACATCCTCCGAAAGCAACTTCTCCCAACCATCCAGGAACAGTTTGGTGATGAACAATGCCTTTTCCAGCATGATGGAGCACCTTGCCAAAAGGCAAAAGTGATAACTAAGTGGCTCGGGGAACAAAACATCGATATTTTGGGTCCATGGCCAGGAAACTCCCCAGACCTTAATCCCATTGAGAACTTGTGGTCAATCCTAAAGAGGTGGGTGGACAAACTAAAATTCACAAATTCTGACCAACTCCAAGCATTGATTATGCAAGAATGGGCTGCCACCAGTCAGGATGTGGCCCAGAAGTTAATTGACAGCATGCCAGGGCGGTCTTGAAAAAGAAGGGTCAACACTGCAAATATTGATTCTTTGCATCAACTTCATGTAATTGTCAATAAAAGCCTTTGACACTTATGAAATGCTTGTAATTATACTTCAGTATTCCATAGTAACATCTGACAAAAATATCTAAAGACACTGAAGCAGCAAACTTTGTGAAAATTAATATTTGTGTCATTCTCAGAACTTTTGGCCATGACTGTAGATTGACATAGGAAATGCTTTTGCTGTTCATTAGGCCTACTCATCTTGTTGGTTGACGAAAAAGTCCATGTGGACAGTATGCGCCTCAGAATTCGTTAAGAAAGACGCGTGCAGTTGCGTCCCAGGTAGCCTACTTCGGAACTGAGATGCCTGTGAGAAGGACCCGATCACGTGACGGGCATTAGCTAATAAGAATTGAGATATCTGAGAGAGCCATGTGAGCGAGAGGTGCCTCGGAGCACGGAGATTGGCAGCCATGAGAAGGGAATTAGGCTGTAATTATTATATTCAGCCCAAGGGCATTACGGCCACACACGGGGGATGGTGCCATGACATTCGGGGCCTGGTGAGAATATTATCAAGTGCTTGTCCAATTGTGACTGAGAGTGTGTGCAGCCTGCACAAGAAACAAAGCAGAGTTCATGCCTTTCATGCAACTTTTTTCAAATCAGCCATGCAGCCAACATTTGTATCACAAATAATGTTGCATAAATAACACTACATTTAGCATATAGGAGGACCTGTTTCTTTGTTAACTGCTCAACACAGAATAGCCGCATGTGCACACTCCCTCGGAAATGGTTTGGAGAAAATATCCTTTCTATTTTATTTAGCTATGTTCAACTGTGTTCTTCATACTATAAAATAATATTAAATAACGCAATAGAATTATAAGCGAATCTTGTCTGCTAAATGAACTACTGTAGCCCAAAGCCATATGGCAGGGCCTAACATAAGGAAAACTCAGAGTATGCTATTCTGTTCTTCGGAAATAACTACATTCTCTTCATATCATGTTTCTTTAGACCTGTCTAAAATAAATAATGGATTTATTATGATGGTCGAAGATATATTTAATGAATTTATTAGACTTTTTAAAATGTAGATGTTCCAAAGGTCTGCGTCAGTGGCTTGTAGGCTATGCGTGGAAGCCAGGAGATGATAAATGTGTTTATGTTAATTACCGGTCAATTGATGTGAGACTGGCAGTTATTTGCTTGACAATCACCGGCTGATAATATTTCATGACCACCACAGCCCTAGTAGAGAAAATCATTTAATCATTTTTGTTATGAGCAGTGTTGCAAAAACACCAATTTCCTGCTCACTCATCTACCGATGACACATTCAAAATATCTGCTCTGTCGAGGAGACACACAGAGGTCGTCTTGAAAGTGCCTTGTTGAATTAATCAACTGTAAAAAAGTTCTCTCCCTCTCCCTCTCCCCCTCCCTCCCTCCCTCCCTCCCTCTCGTACAGTAGAATAATAATGGCGGCTGAGGAAGCGTGACAAGTTGTTTCTCCTCTACTCCAGTGGTTCCCAAACTGTGGGGCGCGAGGGTGTCGGCAGGGGTAGTGCGGGGTTCTCCCCCCACTCTATCCCTCGCTGTCTCTCCTTTCCTCTACTCCACCCCTCACTGTCTCTCTTCTACTCCACTCCACCCCTCGCTGTGCCGCTATGTTTCTCTGTGTTTCCTGTGACATCGTACTGTTGCTCTGTTCCTGTTACTTCTGTTTGATCTGGCCTGGGACCAGGTGCTAAGGGTATAAACCCTAATCCCACTGTCTTTGTGCTGATATTCTAGTTGATTCTAATCCGTTTTGGGCTACTACTGGGTAGTACCATCTTACCATCTTACCATCCATGCAGTCACAAAGTCCCCCATCCACGTCCCTACTGCTGCAATCTTCATGAAGCTCTCGTTCCTGATACCCATGTACTCTGTCACCATGTGAGGCCTAGAAAGAGAGATAGAAAGAGAGATAGAAAGAGAAAGAAAGAGGGAGGGAGGGAGGGAGGGAGGGAGGGAGGGAGGGAGGGAGGGAGGGAGGGAGGGAGGGAGGGAGGGAGGGAGGGAGGGAGGGAGGGAGGGAGGGAAAAACGGTCACTGCGGCTGCTAAGTGTCTTGATGCTAACTGTCAGATCCCATCCAAATCAAACTAGCCCCGTGAAAACAGTGTGCGGCAAGCGGCTCTACCTTCGTGGGGCCCTCAGGGTTGTAAACAATATACACTGAGCTTCCATGAAATTGTTTACCCCCCTACTGTTTGGGAATTAACTTTCCATTTCGCAAATTTGTACCAGTGTCTAGGTGAATTTAAATCAGCATTATCCAAAAGCATAAGATGTCTCCGTTGGTTGTTGGAACTAACAGAACATCCCTGATACAAAGGGCATGGAAGAGGAAACCATTTGTGGTATGCAGTTTGTCTTTGGTGCAGGGAAAAAGATGACATGCATTCGCTGAAGTCCTAGTTATTCTTCCTCTATTTCCTGTTGTAGGTGGAGATGGGAGCAGGAGCCTTTTGTTCAGGGTATTCATTAATCTTCCAACTTATCCTGGTAATAACACTGGGAGAAACTGGGTCACAAGCCAGGTCTATATGACAACCGCAGCTACTCCACTCATCTTCTGTTGGCTCCGTGGCTGTTTTCCAACCTGCCACACATTAACCATGAAATATTTAGTTGGCTATGTGGACAGAGGCATCTAGAAAATGACAACCATGCCTGTTTTACTTTCCCATGCATTTATTTGATATGTTAATAGTGTTTACAATGACTGTACATAACATTGCTTTTGTGAATGAAAATACAACTCTCTCAAAGCGGTACAGGATTATCCATTAAATCCTATTAAAGAGCTTAGGCATGTTTAAATTAAACTTGAATAGGTATTCATCTCCAATTAATGATAATTGCTCTCCCTTTTTTCACCCATTAACTCATAATTCCCCTTCGTAACAAAACATAATAAAGAATTGAAGGTGGTCCTGGGGCAGAATTGCTATCAGTTATGACGAACCACTGAACCCAAATGGCACTTGTCTTCTTCTGCTGTTTTCATGTTCTTTGAAGTCATAAAAATGAGCTGCTTTTGAAAATGAATGTGTTAAATATGATAGGGTCTGGTATAATTTACTCCTACCCATCATTTTGTCTGACTTGTCATTCATGCTCAGTGTAGAGTAAAAGTGCTACCATATAACTGTCCTGTTTCAAGTGTCTCCTAGAACCTATGACAAACCATTGACCCCAAATGGCACCTGTTTTCTTGTGCCTACATAGACAGTCTCTGTAGTCATCAAAACAGATAGACTGCTAATTAAAAATACAATTAAGATGCTGCATTAAAGGTAGGCTACAATATAAATCATATGACATCAATATTCATTAGGTTGCTGTGAAAGGGCTTGATTAACAGAAACATGAGGGGCATGGCATAGGTGACTTAACACCTTGCAAGTAAATAAAACTAAACTTGATTAGAATGGGGATTTATAAGCCTACCTGCATTAAGTCAGTTAGATGCTCAGCAGCTTGGCCCCGGTCCAGTTGCCTAGGAGATCCCACAGGGAGTCGTGTACCCACTGCAAAATTATAATCGATAGTCCTGGAAACGCTGTCTAGCCCAGCACAACTCAGACTTAAATCTAGCCGATAGCTGGCTGTATCAGAGAAAACACTTGCCCTCTCTCCACCTCTTCCATGGTTATCTAATTGGGCAAACATTGCACCTCTTCTACCAGGCAGCAATGTTTGCCATTTTTTTTTATTTCACCTTTATTTAACCAGGTAGGCTAGTTGAGAACAAGTTCTCATTTGCAACTGCGACCTGGCCAAGATAAAGCACAGCAGTGTGAACAGACAACACAGAGTTACACATGGAGTAAACAATTAACAAGTCAATAACACAGTAGAAAAAAAAGGGGAGTCTATATACATTGTGTGCAAAAGGCATGAGGAGGTAGGTGAATAATTACAATTTTGCAGATTAACACTGGAGTGATAAATGATCAGATGGTCATGTACAGGTAGAGATATTGGTGTGCAAAAGAGCATAAAAGTAAATAAATAAAAACAGTATGGGGATGAGGTAGGTAAAAATGGGTGGGCTATTTACCGATAGACTATGTACAGCTGCAGCGATCGGTTAGCTGCTCAGATAGCAGATGGTTGAAGTTGGTGAGGGAGATAAAAGTCTCCATCTTCAGCCATTTTTGCAATTCGTTCCAGTCACAGGCAGCAGAGAACTGGAACGAAAGGCGGCCAAATGAGGTGTTGGCTTTAGGGATGATCAGTGAGATACACCTGCTGGAGCGCGTGCTACGGATGGGTGTTGCCATCGTGACCAGTGAACTGAGATAAGGCGGAGCTTTACCTAGCATGGACTTGTAGATGACCTGGAGCCAGTGGGTCTGGCGACGAATATGTAGCGAGGGCCAGCCGACTAGAGCATACAGGTCGCAGTGGTGGGTGGTATAAATTGCTTTAGTGACAAAACGGATGGTACTGTGATAAACTGCATCCAGTTTGCTGAGTAGAGTGTTGGAAGCAATTTTGTAGATGACATCGCTGAAGTCGAGGATCGGTAAGATAGTCAGTTTTACTAGGGTAAGTTTGGCGGCGTGAGTGAAGGAGGCTTTGTTGCAGAATAGAAAGCCGACTCTAGATTTGATTTTCGATTGATGTTTGATATGAGTCTGGAAGGAGAGTTTACAGTCTAGCCAGACACCTAGGTACTTATAGATGTCCACATATTCAAGGTCGGAACCATCCAGGGTGGTGATGCTGGTCAGGCGTGCGGGTGCAGGCAGCGAACAGTTGAAAAGCATGCATTTGGTTTTACTAGCGTTTAAGAGCAGTTGGAGGCCACGGAAGGAGTGTTGTATGGCATTGAAGCTCGTTTGGAGGTTAGATAGCACAGTGTCCAAGGACGGGCCGGAAGTATATAGAATGGTGTCGTCTGCGTAGAGGTGGATCAGGGAATCGCCCGCAGCAAGAGCAACATCATTGATATATACAGAGAAAAGAGTCGGCCCGAGGATTGAACCCTGTAGCACCCCCACAGAGACTGCCAGAGGACCGGACAGCATGCCCTCCGATTTGACACACTGAACTCTGTCTGCAAAGTAGTTGGTGAACCAGGCAAGGCAGTCATCCGAAAAACCGAGGATACTGAGTCTGCCGATAAGAATATGGTGATTGACAGAGTCGAAAGCCTTGGCGAGGTCGATGAAGACGGCTGCACAGTATTGTCTTTTATCGATGGCGGTTATGATATCGTTTAGTACCTTGAGCGTGGCTGAGGTGCACCCATGACCGGCTCGAAAACCAGATTGCACAGCGGAGAAGGTACGGTGGGATTCGAGATGGTCAGTGACCTGTTTGTTGACTTGGCTTTCGAAGACCTTAGATAGGCAGGGCAGGATGGATATAGGTCTGTAACAGTTTGGTTCCAGGGTGTCTCCCCCTTTGAAGAGGGGGATGAATGCGGCAGCTTTCCAATCCTTGGGGATCTCAGATGATATGAAAGAGAGGTTGAACAGGCTGGTAATAGGGGTTGCGACAATGGCGGCGGATAGTTTCAGAAATAGAGGGTCCAAATTGTCAAGCCCAGCTGATTTGTACGGGTCCAGGTTTTGCAGCTCTTTCAGAACATCTGCTATCTGGATTTGGGTAAAGGAGAACCTGGAGAGGCTTGGGCGAGTAGCTGCGGGGGGGGGGGGGGTGCGGAGCTGTTGGCCGAGGTTGGAGTAGCCAGGCGGAAGGCATGGCCAGCCGTTGAGAAATGCTTGTTGAAGTTTTCGATAATCATGGATTTATCGGTGGTGACCGTGTTACCTAGCCTCAGTGCAGTGGGCAGCTGGGAGGAGGTGCTCTTGTTCTCCATGGACTTCACAGTGTCCCAGAACTTTTGGAGTTGGAGCTACAGGATGCAAATTTCTGCCTGAAGAAGCTGGCCTTAGCTTTCCTGACTGACTGCGTGTATTGGTTCCTGACTTCCCTGAACAGTTGCATATCGCGGGGACTATTCGATGCTATTGCAGTCTGCCACAGGATGTTTTTGTGCTGGTCGAGGGCAGTCAGGTCTGGAGTGAACCAAGGGCTATATCTGTTCTTAGTTCTGCATTTTTTGAACGGAGCATGCTTATCTAAAATGGTGAGGAAGTTACTTTTAAAGAATGACCAGGCATCCTCAACTGACGGGATGAGGTCAATGTCCTTCCAGGATACCCGGGCCAGGTCGATTAGAAAGGCCTGCTCACAGAAATGTTTTAGGGAGCGTTTGACAGTGATGAGGGGTGGTCGTTTGACTGCGGCTCCGTAGCGGATACAGGCAATGAGGCAGTGATCGCTGAGATCCTGGTTGAAGACAGTGGAGGTGTATTTGGAGGGCCAGTTGGTCAGGATGACGTCTATGAGGATGCCCTTGTTTACAGATTTAGGGTTGTACCTGGTGGGTTCCTTGATGATTTGTGTGAGATTGAGGGCATCTAGCTTAGATTGTAGGACTGCCGGGGTGTTAAGCATATCCCAGTTTAGGTCACCTAACAGAACAAACTCTGAAGCTAGATGGGGGTGATCAATTCACAAATGGTGTCCAGGGCACAGCTGGGAGCTGAGGGGGGTCGGTAGCAGGCGGCAACAGTGAGAGACTTATTTCTGGAGAGAGTAATTTTCTTTGGAAAGCAGAAGAGCACAGAGGAAGAGTTTGGGGACTCTTCTCTCAGTGAGATTAAAGGCAACGATTCCACGGCTGCCGTGAACCCTCTGACCTAATGAGAGGGTTCACGTCAGCCGTGGAACATCAGTAAAGTAGCTGTCATGAATAATCAGATCCAAAATGGCTCCCTCCTGGTGGAACATCAGTACACTAACTACCATGAATAATCGGATCCAAAATGGCTCCTGTGGCGCAAAGCAGTGAACCAGTTACGCCAAAATCTGCACTCTCTATGGAACAAAATTGTATTTTTAAGACACCTTAAGAGTCACCCGTGCGTCAATCTAATTAACATATATACATCCAAATCCGTCAGTTTAAGAGAGAGATATAGAGATATCTGTTTGTTTTTTTGCATGGGCTGCGTCTCAATCCACCACATCCGCCTAAGTCAGCCTTCAAAATCTGCGTTGGAAAGTGACAGAGCTACAGTCCTCTTTGTCAGACCAGGAAACATCCAGAAAACCGGTCTTCTTATAAAAATGTCTGTAGCAAACGGTTACTCTAAATTTCACAATCCGTGATTGTGGAAGAACCTGGCAGGTGTGTAACCTCTGAAGCCTCGGAGGTGTCTAGCCTACTTCAGTACACGAACATGGCATTGGATCCTCCGTCATCTACATTGAGATTTTTTCTGTCTCCTCCGTGTGTATGTAACAGTATAACTTTAGACCGTCCCCTCGCCTATACCCGGGCGCGAACCAGGGACCCTCTGCACACATCAACAACAGTCACCCACGAAGCATCGTTATCCATCGCTCCACAAAAGCCGCGGCCCTTGCAGAGCAAGGGGAACTACTACTTCAAGGTCTCAGAGCAAGTGACGTCACCGATTGAAACACTATTTAGCGCGAACACCGCTAACTAAGCTAGCCGTTTCACATCCGTTACATGTACAGTACATAAGAGCACACATTTGACAGTGTACACAGCTTTGGACTGGAGAATGGTTGACTGAAGAACATCAAGCTGTCATGGAAGGGCCTCTCTCCTATCACCAAATCATCTCCCAAGGCGACTTAAAATCTCTATCTCCATCCATCCCCCTCTTTTTTAGTCAGAGCGACATCAGCCCACATATTGTATTAAACTTCCTCCAGATAGAGTTCTCTAGTCTCTCTTATCACTCTACTGGCTCATACAGGGGGGGAGTGAGAGTGAATAACCAGCAGGCACATTCCAGGCCAGCACCAGTATCTGTCCACTGTATCAGTCTGCCATTAAACTAGTCTTAAATGTAGTCTGCAAGTCCAAGAAGCGTATAAATCCACTTGACTTGGGCTTTACAATTTCACAAGTGATAAAAGGCACACGCGCACACACACACACAAAATCAATCGTGATAAGCTTTTCTAAAAAGTATTGCTTGTAGATGCTGGCATATGCCTGCTAATTAAGGCTACAAACAGGTGGGTGAGACAGGCTTTGTAGCTTTGCCTTACTTGATAAATACAGCCAGACCATGACTTTATACTTGATAGTCAAGACAAGCTCTGAGTTTACCTTTCCACCTCCTCTCGAGATGGGAAAGTGCTCAAGTACTTACATAAAGTCACACATCAACACACAGGCAGGCACACACACATGCACGCGCACACACACACACAAAATCAACTGTGGTAAGCTTTTATAAAAAATTATTGCTTGTAGATGCATTACAAATTTGAAAATATTGATTAAAAGACACGTTTCAAGTTGTTTGATGTCCCTCAAGGGAAGATTGGTTCTGCACTGTGTGGCATTTAGAAATGTCAGGACACATTTTATAAATCATATTTTATCGCAAATTGTCTGCAGAGCAGCACAAACCATTTATAGTACAGGGCCTGCAAAACTGTAGCCTTAAAGGCAAGATTTTGAAATGCTATCAATGATATGACTGGCTGGTGTGAAACATAATGAAAAGGTAGAGAGATTCACACATGCAGACCACAGGAGGTTGGAGGCACCTTCATTGGGGAGAACGTGGTGGTAATGGTGGTAATGACTGGAGCAGTATAAGTGGAATGGTATCAAATACATCAAACAGATGGTTTTCAGGTGTTTGATGGCATTCCATTTGCTCCGTTCCGGATGTTATTATGAGCCGTTCTCCGCTCAGCAGCCTCCACTGATGCAGATGTATGCACACACACACACCGTGTTAGGCTTTTTCCTATTTGCAGTTCCCAGTGGACTTCCCCATAGAGTTGTCAAGGTTAATGTGCTATGCTGTTGATAGTAGCTGTCTGTATGTCTCTGCATGAGGATGACCTGTAAGAGGCCAACACCCAATGAGGCCTCTCCCCCTTGTCCCAGATAACAGCAGGGGAAGGTGGGCTTATGATACTGAGGTAATGACAGACCCGTCTCTCCTCTCTCTCTCTCACTATCGACCCTCAGCTACAAAAAATAGCATGGTCACTCCACCCCTGGTCATGTTTATGTTTGGTACTCCGACAGGGAAAACCTAAATACCACAACATGCCATTTATTCTGCCTTTTAAATCTGCTAGTCTATTGCATTATGCCCACTCAGCTAGACAGGGACTCTCACACAAGGAACACAGAGGCATGGTGGTAAACAGAGACAATGTTCTTATGTGCTGCTATAACCCAGCTCAGTCAAAGGGGCGGCTGTGGTCATCTTCCTCCTCCCTCCCGCCCGCCACTGGGTGAGGACATGGGGCACGCAGGCAGCCGCCCCCAGCCTTCACCCATCCCATGCAGCAGTGTAGCCTGGTAATAGCAGTCCCCCCTCATCTAAATGAGTCATGATTAACATGTGCGGTGCCACGCATTGGGCTCTCTTAATTAAATAACACTGCCTAATTAGGGGCTTCTTTCTGCAGGTAATGGTGCTGTAAAATGCCAGAATGGGATTAGGCAGCGTGACGGAGCACCGGTGAAGGGCGTCAAACTCCCTGGGTTTTCACACAAACAAAAGACCCCTAATCTGACACTTACATTCAAATGCAAATGGCCCAGATGTGAAAGCCGCCCGGTAACAAGTGTGGCTCTGGATAACACTGTGTGCTGTGGGAGCCACAATGGAGGGATGCTTTCCTGGTGTTACATATGAATGAAGGCAACTGGTTGATAGCTGATGACCCTGGGTTATGTTTAAACATTGGCTCTCATGGTTACATGTTTGATCAATGTCCTTTGTCTGGACAGCTTTAAATTCTGATGGACACATCTAACATAGAGGTAATGACATGTCGCTCTCATCATTTATCATATTTGAATGAATTTAATTTGAATAAGTAAATATTAGGCAATTTCTAGAGAAAATATACATTCCTGTCATTGAATCAAGCTCAGTGGAGTCTGAAAGGTCAAAGAAAATGAAAGCATATCAATGAGCACTGGGACAGGGACAGCATACGGTGACAGGTCAGAGAGCACGGAGACAGACACACCTCCCCCTCAGCCACACTCACACAGGTCAGACACACACAGTCAGACACACACAAGACACAGCCAGACATCTAGAAAGGGGTGTGAGATGGAAACAATATGTGCTGTGTGTGTGTGTGTGTGGGGGGGGACGAGCAGTAGGACCTCTCCTGCACCGCTCCATCACAGTTGTATGCCGAGCGCAAGGCATCATGGTGTGTTTTTTCAAAGACATCATTATTCCGAGGGAAACCAATGCCAGCAGATGGCCTTTACAGAGCCTTGGCAATAACTGTGCCTTATCCTCTCTGAACAAAAAAATGAAAAGGAAAACATAATTAATTCCCACACAGAGGCTTCCTATCCTATTTGCCACAAAGGGATATTATTGTACTTCTCTTTTATGCTTTGCCTCAGTAAAATTACAACGGCCTCATATTGAGTAAAGGAACGCGGGATATGGATGCAGAAAAGCTTTGGACACGGATCAAAAGACTTAAGTTTCACTGCATCATCAGAGCTGGAACACTTCCATTCTCTTCTCCATCCGTCCTCCTCCCGCTCTACCTCCCTCCCCTCTCTGCTAACTGCTGCATTGGCTGCCATCAGAGACCCGAACACATCTCTTCTGAGGCGTGTCCTGGTCCTCGCTGGTAGAATGTGAACACTGCTCTTATAGGTCCACCTTAAACAGAGATGCAAACACTAGTCATCTCTGGCAGACCGCCAGCCTTAAGAGGACACCGAGAAAGAGCAAGACACGAGGTCCTGGGAAGAAGCAGGGGTAGAGCAGAGAAAAGTAGAGGAGTAGAGCAGAGAAAAGGCTGGTTGCTGGCTCGATGCGTCCACTTGCTTTACAACAGCACCATCTATCGATCTGAAAAGACACACCCTGAAATGACTATTTTTTAAATTTTATTTTACCTTTATTTAACTAGGCAAATCAGTTAAGAACAAATTATTATTTTCAATGACAGCCTAGGAACAGTGGGTTAACTGCCTGTTCAGGGGCAGAACAACAGTTTTATACCTTGTCAGCTCAGGGGTATGAACTTGCAACCTTCCGGTTACTAGTCCAACACTCTAACCACTAAGCTACCCTGCCGCTCACTATGTTATGTCATTGGAACTGTCACATCAGAGGTAGTTTGTTACATAAGGGAGACTATTATTTTTTTTATGTCTGGGACACATAGTTGGCTAATTGAAAGTACCTGGCTCGTTGTGTCTGTACTGTATCTCTGTTCATTTAGTGTTTACCGCTCACGGTGAGGAGTAAATGAGGATTTTCCACCCAGCTAGCACATAACATTCTGAGAACCATTTCTTAGAGCTTAGTGAGAGTATGGTTGTCCTATTGTTATTTTGCATACAAACTTCCCACAACTTTCTGGGAATGATAGTTGCTTGGCTTGGGAACATTCTCAGCACTTTTAAGGAACCTGAAAAACTAGCTAGCTAGCTAGCAACCTGATAAATTAACCACTAACTAGGCTATGCATAGATATGGATGGCACAGAAATAACTGAAAATGAATAGGCTACTCAAAGAGATGCATCAAAGGTAGGCTGCATATGCAAGAGTGATGTGTGTATTATCGTGTTTGTGAGAGAGGATGCGTGTGATAGCAGGAGTAAGTGTGTGGGAGGAAGGGAGAGCGTGTAGGCCTACAGTATGTGTGTTTTACATTTATCTGAACAGTACAGAAGGTTACAGTGTTTAAAAGATCTTTGTTCTTTGTATACATAGAGACAGTTATTTTTTCCTATTGTCACACTCATTTAGAATTCCTGAGAAAGGGGGTGCTGTGGGATTATTTAAGATATTCTAGGGTTTCAGATCATTTCAAAAGATGGGCAGGAACTCTGCTGTCCTAGCTTCAGGGGAAAGCCGTACCATGGTCTTGTAGTTGATGCGAGCTTCGACTGGAAGCTAGTGGATTTTACGGAGGCGTGGGATGACATGGGAAGGTTGAATACCAGGTGGGCTCCAGCATTATGGATAAATTGGAGGGGTTTGATTGCACAAGTGGGGAACCCAGCCAACAGCGATCCGCAGAAGTCCAGACAGGAGATGACAAGTGCCTGGATTATGTGAGTTAGGTTTGTACTCTACGGATGTTGTAGAACCTTCAAACTCAACTCTGGACCTCTGTTACGTTCCCCAGTTTATGTGTTGTAGTTTGTGTTTGTGCATGTGTTTATTTCAGGAAATGGC
This sequence comes from Oncorhynchus nerka, assembly GCF_034236695.1. Classification (NCBI taxonomy): domain Eukaryota; kingdom Metazoa; phylum Chordata; class Actinopteri; order Salmoniformes; family Salmonidae; genus Oncorhynchus; species Oncorhynchus nerka. The sequence goes on from NC_088420.1 coordinate 24,963,406, forward strand.
TTCCGGTAAGCCCTCAAGCAGCTGATTGGTCGACTCCAGGGCTAATTGGAGAGCTGACCCCGCCCCCTCGTCAAGACTCAGCTGTCTCCAATTACACATTCCTTCAGAAGCTATAGAAAAAGCCAGTGTTCTGTTCAGGAGAGGGAGCTTTTTGTAGAGAGATTTGCTGGAGGTAGATTTTGATAGAGATTTTGATAGAGATTTTGATAGAGATTTTGATAGAGGTTGATTTTGCTGAGAGTTTGTATATTTTGTGAGTTTGTTGCTCAGATAGAGCTTATTTGATGTCGTTTGTTTGAAAATTGTTTAATATTCTGTTTCATTTGTTCCCAGGGGGAGAAGGGGAAGGCACCTTGGGAGTGCTTAGGCAAGAGGCCCGCGGGCATACATATACCCGTAGCATATTCGCTGTCTAGGCACACTAGGTAAGACCTGGGCGGACCACCCCCTGTATTTTGGTTAGGGCACCAGGTGGTGCTAAATTAGGTAAGTAGTGGGTAGGCAGGTAAGATAGGAGAGGGGGAGGTTTTGAGATTTACTTTCTTTGCTTTGGTTCTGTCCAGCCCCTTTTCCCCATATTACCGTGTAAAGGAATAAAGTCCTTGTAAACGGTACCACATTCTGCTTGTTGTCATTTTTACTCGCACCTACAGTCCATACCTTTTTCGCTTCACAGAGAGTTTAGTTGTAGCAGGGTGTAGCGTTCCCTCTTCATAGAGGCGTGCGTAACATAATGGGGGCTCGTCCGGGATTTTTCCATTAAACCCACAGGACCCTGCTGCTCTGAGCTCTCTCTCTGGTTAGTGATTGAGGTGTGATAGTAGGTTGTGAGTTTGGATGACTTGTTTAGTTAGTGTGTTCAGTAGACTACATTGTATAAGATGGCTGCATCAGCCATCTCCAAGTTTTTTGACGCGCCCTCTATTGATTGTTTGGTGAGATTTCGTAAAGTAGACCTTATAGCTATAGCTGACCATTATGGATTTGTATTCCCTGAGAAAGCCCTAAAGGCTGAGCTTTTGGTGCTAGTCAGGGAGGGTTTAGTGAGAGAACGGATTCTCTCATTGCAAGGAGAGGAGACGGGTAGACTTTCTGATGCCAAGTCAGAGGACAGGGCGGAGGAAGGGGTTCCTCGTACCCCCTTTACATTGCCCCGATTCGATCCTTTATCTTCTGCTTCAGGTCGTTCAGATGGGACTGCTAGGCTGAAGGTGAGGCTGGCTCGGTTAGAAATGGAGCAAAAAGATAAAGAGAGACAGATGACTTTTGAACTTGAAATTAGGAAAATAGAAGCTGACAAGGAGGTGAGGATCCGACAACTGGAGCTAGACGCTGCCTCCAGTGCGACTCCACAAGCTGCTCATCATCAAGCCCACTTCGATGTGAGTAAAAACATAGCTTTAGTCCCTCCATTCCGAGAGTCGGAAGTTGATTATTATTTCTCTGCGTTTGAGCGTGTGGCCGCTGCGCTGCATTGGCCACTCGAGGTTTGGCCGCTCCTGATACAATGTAAATTGTCTGGGAAAGCCCAGGAAGTAGTAGCTGCTCTCTCCCTGGAAGACAGTTTACACTACGATATGGTTAAAACTACAGTGTTGCGGGCTTATGAGTTGGTGCCTGAAGCGTATAGACAGCGCTTCAGGAACCACAAAACATCTCACTGTACATTTGTTGAATTTGCTAGGGACAAAGAGTCTCTGTTTAGTCGCTGGTGTTCAGCCAGCAAAGCTAACACCTTTGCTGATATTCGGGAGTTGATGCTGTTGGAGGACTTTAAAAGCAACCTCCCAGATAGAATTGTAGTTCATTTAAATGAACAGCAGGTGGCGACGTTGGCCCAAGCAGCAGTGTTGGCAGATGAGTACGCTTTGACACACAAGACTGTCTTTGGTGCACCACGTTTTGAAGGCCGGACGATTACGTCATCAGTTCCTCGTTCAGGTCGCTTTTCCTCTGACAACCCTAAGCCTTTTCATGAATTCCGTGAATGTTATTACTGTCACCAAAAGGGTCATATGATTGCGGACTGCCCAATTTTGAAAAATAAACCGAAACAGTCCCAGTCACCGTCCCCAAAAAATGAAAAGTTTGGGTTTAGTCAAGTCTTTGGCTCGTCCCTTGGATCGAGTTATTGATTCAGCATTTGAGAAACCGGATCCTGTCTATGCTCCGTTTATCTCTGCCGGTTATGTTTCCTTAACAGGAGAACGAGCTGATCAAAAGCCTATCCAAATCCTACGAGACACCGGGGCGGCTCAGTCAGTAATCGTTACTGATACTTTACCCTGGTCTCCTGAAACGTATTGTGGCTCGCATGTTGTCATTCTTACTTGCACCTACAGTCCATACCTTTTTCTCTTCACGGAGAGTTTAGTTGTAGCAGGGTGTTGCGTTCCCTCTTCAAAGAGGCGTGCGTAACATAATGGGGGCTCATCCGGGATATTACAGGGGATAGAGACAAAAACCGTACCTGTACCACTACACTGGGTCCACTTAGTGTCAGACTTGGTATCAGGACGTTTCCGTGTTGGTGTAGTGTCTACACTGCCAGTATCAGGAGTCAAATTGCTACTAGGGAATGATATTGCTGGTGGTAATGTCACTCCTGTGTTAGAGGTAGTAGACAATCCAGAAATCAGAACTACAGATGAGAAATTGGTTCAAGCATTTCCACATGTTTTTCCTGCTTGTGTGTTAACGAGGGCACAATCTCGCAAGCTAGGAGATGTGGTGGATTTGGCTAGTTCCATTTTTGAGAATGTTGAGGTAGAAGACAATGCCCCGAGTATGCCTTCTGCAATGCCGACAGTTTTTACCCCCGTAAAAACTAAGGCAGGGGAAAACGAAATTGTGCCCCAGTTACATGACATTCTTTTGTCTGTCACCCCGAGAAGGTGATTGAATGTCAAAAAAGAAGACACCAGTCTTCGCAAGTGTTTTCTTCGGTAATTTCCATTGAGGAAGCTAAAACTAGAGAGACCGCTTACTTTATGGAAGCAGGAGTTTTGATGCGGAAATGGGCATCTCATGACACCATTAATGACTGGAGTGAAGTGTGTCAAGTGGTTGTTCCTACACCGTTCCGACAGCAGGTGCTGTCACTCGCCCATGACCAGGCGTGGTCTGGACACTTGGGGATCACAAAGACTTATAACCGGGTCCTTCGTCATTTCTTCTGGCCAGGTTTGAAGTCTGATGTGGTCCAATTTTGTAAAACATGTCACATATGTCAACTCACTGGGAAAGTGAATCAAACAGTTCCTCGAGCGCCGCTCTGCCCGATTCCTGTGGTGGGGGAACCGTTTGAAAGAGTGATAATTGATTGTGTAGGTCCATTGCCGAAAACCAGGTCAGGTAACCAGTTCCTACTAACAAAAATGTACAGATAGCTTATGTGAAGGGCTCGGCGAATGTGGTTGCTGACGCTCTATCATGGGTTTACTAACTGGGGATACTTTGGCTTTGGTATTGCAAAATTAGGTTTGCAATTTTTGTGGTGGGCGTGTTACGTTCCCCAGTTTATGTGTTGTAGTTTGTGTTTGTGCATGTGTTTATTTCAGGAAATGGCTTCCGGTAAGCCCTCAAGCAGCTGATTGGTCGACTCCAGGGCTAATTGGAGAGCTGACCCCGCCTCCTCGTCAAGACTCAGCTGTCTCCAATTACACATTCCTTCAGAAGCTATAGAAAAAGCCAGTGTTCTGTTCAGGAGAGGGAGCTTTTTGTAGAGAGATTTGCTGGAGGTAGATTTGCAGAGATTTTGATAGAGATTTTGATAGAGGTTGATTTTGCTGAGAGTTTGTATATTTTGTGAGTTTGTTGCTCAGATAGAGCTTATTTGATGTCGTTTGTTTGAAAATTGTTTAATATTCTGTTTAATTTGTTCCCAGGGGGAGAAGGGGAAGGCACCTTGGGAGTGCTTAGGCAAGAGGCCCGCGGGCATACATATACCCGTAGCATATTCGCTGTCTAGGCACACTAGGTAAGACCTGGGCGGACCACCCCCTGTATTTTGGTTAGGGCACCAGGTGGTGCTAAATTAGGTAAGTAGTGGGTAGGCAGGTAAGATAGGAGAGGGGGAGGTTTTGAGATTTACTTTCTTTGCTTTGGTTCCGTCCAGCCCCTTTTCCCCATATTACCGTGTAAAGGAATAAAGTCCTTGTAAACGGTACCACATTCTGCTTGTTGTCATTTTTACTCGCACCTACAGTCCATACCCTTTTCGCTTCACAGAGAGTTTAGTTGTAGCAGGGTGTAGCGTTCCCTCTTCATAGAGGCGTGCGTAACAACCTTGAAGCCAGTTTCACTACATGTTTTCATTGTTCCCCTCTAGTGATTTAGACCTGGGACACCAGGTACTTGCAATTCATTATCACGTAGAACAGAAAACCAGCAGGCTCCGGACCTTGTAGGGTAAGAGTTGAATACACCTGTTGTAGAGCATGAACCTGCAGGAGCAAGTCACTGCTTTGATGTTTGTAGAGAACAACAGGGTGTTGTCCAGGGTCAAGCCAAGGTCCTTTGCACCCTGGGAGGGAGTCACAGTGGAGTTGTCAACCATGATGTAGATGTCTTGGAACGAGAAAGGCCTTCTCCAGGAGGAAGAGCAGCTCTGGCTTGTCACGGTTGAAATTTAGGTGGAGATGTCTGTCAGGCACGCAGGTGTCGCCACCTGGGTGTCAGAAGGGGGAGAAGTAAAAAGTAGCTGAGTGTCATCCGCATAGCAATGATAGGAGAGACCATGTGAGAATATGACGGAGCCAAGTGACTTGGTGTAGAGAGAGAAGAGGAGAGGGCCGAGATCCGAGCCCTGGGGGACACCAGTAGTGAGTATGTGGAGCAGACAGGTCCTCTACACGTTACCTGGTAGGAGAAGCCTGCCAGGTAAGATGCAATCCATGAGTGTGCAGAGCTTGAGATGCCCAGCCCTGAGCGGGTTGAGAGGAGAATCTAATGGCTCACAGTGTCGAATGCAGCGGATAGATCTAGGAGGATGAGAATAGAGGAGAGAGTGTCATCTGCGGCAGTGTAGAAATCGTCCGTGACACAGAAGAGCAGTCTCAGTTGAGTGACCTGTCTTGAAGCCTGACTGGTTAGGGCCAAGAAGATAATTGAGCGAGAGATAGCGAGAGAGCTGTTCAGAGACAGCACACTCAAGTGTATTGGAAAGAAAGTTATGTGTGAGTAGGACCAGTAGACTCAATAGGCTGAGTGAACAAGGAGCGGATGTCGTCAACCTTCTTTCAAAGAGGTTGACAAAGTCGTCCTCAGAGAGTGTCTTTAGCAGCGGATACAGAGGAAGAGAAGGTCGAGAGGAGGGAGTGATAGGTTCTCCGGAAGTTTCATTTTCCTCCATTTTCTCTCAGCTGCCCACAGCCCTGTTCTGTAAGCTCACAATGAGTCACTCAGGCACGGAGCAGGAGGGGAGGAAAGGGGACAGTACGAGTCATAGGATGGGGAAAGGGAGGAGAGTAGGGTCAAAGAAGCAGAATCAGGACACAGGATGGAGAAGGATTTAGCAGAAGAGAGAGATGATAGGATAGAAGAGGAAGGAGTAGTGGGAGAGAGAGAACAAAGATTGCGACAGCGCATGACCATCTGGGTAAGGGCTGAGTGGCTAGGGTTGGAGGAGAGGGAGACAGAAAAATAAACAAAGTAGTGATCAGGGACCTGTTGCAGTGAGATTAGTATGCGAAAAGCCTCGAGTAAATATAAGGCCTGCTTTGTGAGTGGGTCAAAAGAGGGAGTGGGAGGAGAAAGAAAAAATAATTGGGGGGGGAAAAAAAACAATTTGACGGCAGACATCGGGAGGTTGAAGTTGCCCAGTAAGAACAATGGAAATTAGCTTATCAAGGTGGCAAACTCATTGAGGAACTCTCTAAGGGCAACTGGTTGGCAATAGATGACAACAATGAGTGTATGTTACAGTGACTTTTGTGGGACTCTGGTCGGGGTGCCTTGTAAGGATCCGACAGCGAGTGGGTAATCTGCCTCTACCATCAGTCCAATTAGACAACGTACAATCATTGGATAACAAAATAGACTAACTACCATCATGAATATTCTACCAAGGGGACATTAAAAACAATAATATCTTATGTTTCACCGAGTCGTGGCTGAACGACGACATGAATAACAGCTGGCAGGGTTTATGCTGCATTGGCAAGATAGAACAACCGACTCCGGTAAGACAAGGGGTGGCAGTCTATGTATATTTGTAAACAACAGCTGGTGCACAAAATCTAAGTATCTCATGATAAGCTGTACACCACCCTATTTAACAAGAGCGTTTTCATCTACAGTTGAAGTCGGAAGTTTATATACACTTAGGTTGGAGTCAATAAAACTCGTTTTTCAACCACTCCACAAATTTCTTGTTAACAAACTATAGTTTTGGCATGTCAGTTAGGACATCTGCTTTGTGCACGACACAAGTAATTTTTCCAACAATTTATTTTACTTATATTCACTGTATCAGAATTATAGTGGGTCAGAAGTTTACATACACTAAGTTGACAGTGCCTTTAAACAGCTTGGAAAATTCAAGAAAATTATGTCATGGCTTTAGAAGAAATCAGCTAATTGACATCCTTTGAGTCAATTGGAGGTGTACCTGTGGATATATTTCAAGGCCTACCTTCAAACTCAGTGCCTCTTTGCTTGACATCATGGGAAAATCAAAAGAAATCAGCCAAGACCTCAGAAGAAAAATTGTAGACCTTCGCAAGTCTGGTTCATCCATGGGAGCAATTTCCAAATGCCTGAATAAACCATGTTCAGCTGTACAAACAATAGTACGCAAGTATAAACACCATGGGACCACGCAGCCGTCATACCACTCAGGAAAGAGACGCGTTCTGTCTCCTAGAGATGAACGTACTTTGGTGTGAAAAGTGCAAATCATTTCCAGGCCTACAAACCTGACTCCCGCTCTGTCAGGAGGAATGAGCCAATATTCACCCAACTTATTGTGGGATGCTTGTGGAAGGCTACCCGAAAGGTTTGACCCAAGTTAAACAATTTAAAGGCAATGCTACCAAATACTAATTGAGGGTATGTAAACTTATGACCCACTGGGAATGTGATGAAAGAAATAAAAGCTGAAATAAATCACTCTACTATTATTCTGACATTTCACATTCTTAAAATAAAGTGGTGATCCTAACTGACCTAAAACAGGGATTTGATATGAGGATTAAATGTCAGGAATTGTGAAAAACTGAGTTTAAATGGCTAAGGTGTATGTAAACTTCCGACTTCAACTGTATATTCTTCGTAGATGTCTATTTATCACCACAAACCGATGCTGGCACTTAGCCCGCACTCAATGAGCTGTATACGGCCATAAGCAAACAGGAAAACGCTCATCCAGAGGTGGCGCTCCTAGTGGCCGGGGACTTGAATGCAGGGAAACTTAAATCTGTTTTACCTCATTTCTAACTCTAGACCACCTTTACTCCACACACAGAGATGTGTATGAAGCTCTCCCTCGTCCTCCATTTGGCAAATCTGACCACAATTCTATTCACCTGATTCCTGCTTACAAGCAAAAACCAAAGCAGGAAGCACCAGTAACTCGGTCAATAAATAGCGGTCAGATGCCGCAGATGCCAGGACTGTTTTGCTAGCACGACAGGAAATGTTCTGGGATTCTTCTGATGGCATTGAGGAGTACACCATATCAATCACTGGCTTCATCAATAAGTGCATCGATGACGTCGTCCCCACAGTGACTGTACGTACATACCCCAACCAGAAGCCATGGATCACTGGCAACATATGCACTGAGCTAAAGGGTAGAGCTGCCGCTTTCAAGGAGCGGGACTCTAACCTGGATGCTTATAAGAAATTCCGCTATGCCCCCCGACAAACCATCAAACAGGCGAAGCGTCAATATAGGACTGAGATTGAATAGTACTACACCGTCTCCGACGCTCGTCGGATGTGGCAGGGCGTTTCAAGGAGGCGCTGACAGAGAGGGCTGCCTCGCTTCTATTTCTTAGGAAATGTTGCAGTATTTAGGTTTTTTATGTATTATTTCTTACATTGTTAGCCCAGAAAATGTCATGTGTTATTGCATAAAGCCGGGAAGAACTATTGGATATCAAAGGAGTGGTAACTCATCAGCACTACCAGTATTACGACCAGGAATATGACTTTCCCAAAGCGGTTCCTTTGTTCTCACAACCCAGGGCAATTGAACTGATTCCGGTGGCCTAACCAAAACAGCGCCGGAGGAGAAGAGGAATTCGGAGCGGTCTTCTAGTCCGACTTAGGAGGCGCGCACACCACCCACCACTTCCGAGTATATTACTCGCTAATGTTCAGTCCCTGGATAACAAAGTTGACGAGGTCAGGGCAAGGGTATCTTTCCAGTGAGACACTAGGGATTGTAACATACTCTGTTTCACGGAAACATGGCTCTCTCGGGATATAAAGTCGGAGTCGGTCCAGCCATCTGGATTCTCAGTTCATCACGCCGACAGGAAAAAACATCTCTCCAGGAAGAAGGGCGGAGGTGTATGTTTCATGATTAACGACTCATGGTGTAATTGTGATACATACAGGAGGTCAAGTCCTTTTGTTCACCCGACCTAGAATACCTCACAATCAAATGCCAACCATATTATCTCCCAAGAGAATGTTCTTTCATTATAGTCTCGGCCGTGTACACCCCCCTAAAACCGATACCACAATGGCCCTCAAGGAACTTCACTGGACGTTATGCAAACTGGAATATCCAGAGGCTGTATTTACTGTAGCTGGGGATTTAAACTAATCAAATTTGAGGAAAGGGCTGCCTAAATTCTATCAGCATATCGACTGTAGCACTCGAGCTGCTAAAGCACTAGACCACTGTTACTCCAACTCCCGGGATGCATACAAGGTCCTCCCCCACCTACCTTTCGGAAAATCTGACTCCATTTTGCTCCTACCTTACTTTACTATAGGCAGAAACTCAAAAAGGAAGTACCCGTGCTAACACAGGTCTGACCATTCGGAATCCACGCTTCAAGATTGTTTTGATCACGCAGACTGGGATATGTGGTAGCCTCCGAGAATAACATTGACGAAAACACTGAAATTGTAACTGAGTTTATCAGGAAGTGTATAGGAGATGTTGTACCCACTGTGACTATTAAAACCTACCCTAACCAGAAACAATGGATATATGGCAGCATTCACACAAAACTGAAAGCGCAAACCACTGCATTTAACCATGGCAAGGTGACTGGTAATATGGCAGAATACAAACAGAGTAGTCATTCCCGCCACAAGGAAATCAAACAGGCAAAACGTCAGAATAGAGACAAAGTGGAGTCGCAATTCAACGGCTCAGACATGAGACGTATGTGGGAATCCAGACAATCACGGACTACAAAAGGAAAACCAGCCACGTCGCAGACACCAATGTCTTGCTTCCAGACAAGCTAAACACGTTCTTTGCCCGCTATGAGGATAACACAGTGCCACCGCCACGGCCCGCCACTAAGGACTGTGGGCTCTCCTTCTCCGTGGCCAATGTGAGTAAGACATTTAAACACGTTAAACCTTGCAAGGCTACCGGGCCCAGAAAACATCCCTAGCCGCGTCCTCAGAGCATGTGCAGACCAGCTGGCTGGTGTTTTTTTAGGATATATTCAATCTCTCCCTATACAAGTCTGCTGTCCCCATATGCTTCAAGATGGCCACCATTGTTCCTGTACCCAAGAATGCAAAGGTAACTGAACTAAATGACTATTACCCCGTTAGCACTCACTTCTGTCATCATGAAGTGCATTGAAAGACTAGTCAAGGATCATATCACCTCCACATTACCTGTCACCCTAGACCCACTTCAAATTTTCTTACCGCCCCAATAGGTCCACAGATGATGCAATCGCCATCACACTGCACACTGCCCTATCCCATTTGGACAAGAGGAATAACTATGTAAGAATGCTGTTCATTGACTATGGCTCAGGATTCAACACCATAGTACCCTCCAAGCTCATCATTAAGCGCGATTCCCTGGGTTTGAACCCCGCACTGTGCAATTGGGTCCTGGACTTCCTGAAGGGCCGCCCCCAGGTGGTGAAGGTAGGAAACAACATCTCCACTTTGCTGATCCTCAACACTGGGGTCCTACAAGGGTGTGTACTCAGCCCCCTCTTGTACTCCCTGTTCACCCATGACTGCGTGGCCAAGCACGCCTCCAACTCAATCATCAAGTTTACAGACGACACAACATTAGTAGGCTTGATTATCAACAACAACGAGACACCCTACAGGGAGGAGGTGAAGGCTCTGGGAATGTGGTGCCAGGAAAATAACCTCTCACTCAACGTCAACCAAAACAAAGGAGATGATCGTGGACTTCAGTAAACAAAAGGAACATCCCCCTATCCACATCGACGGGACAGCAGTGGAGAATGTGGAAAGTTTTAAGTTCCTCAGCGTCCACCCACACAGACCGTGTGGTGAAGAAATATCATCAAGGATAACAACCACCCGAGCCACTGCCTGTTCACCCCGCTATCATCCAGAAGGCGAGGTCAGTACAGGAGCATCAAAGCTGGGAACGAGAGACTGAAAAACAGCTTCTATCTTAAGGCCATCAGACTGTTAAACAGCCATCACTAACATAGAGAGGCTGCTGCCTATATACATAGACTTGAAATCATTGGCCACTCTATTAAATGGAACATTAGTCACTTTAATAATGTCACTTATAATGTTTACATATCTTGCATTACTCATCTCATTGGTATATACTGTATTCTATACTATTCTACTGTATCTTAGTCTATGCCGCTCTGACATTGCTCGTCCATATATTTATATATTGTTAATTTATATATGACTTAGATTTGTGTGTACTGGGTATATGTTGTGAAATTGTTAGATATTGCTGCTCTGTCGGAACAAGAAGCACATGCATTTCGCTACACCTGCAAAAACCTCTGCTAAACATGTGTATGTGACCAATATATTTGGATATGATTCGATTTGCAAACTATTACAGACTATAAAGGGAAGCACAGCTGCGAATTGCCCAGTGACACTAGCCTACCAGAAAAGCTAAATTACTTCTATGCTCGCTTCGAGGCAAGCAGCACTGGAGCATGCATGAAGGCATCAGCTGTTCCAGACGACTGTGTGATCACACTCTCGGTAGCCGATGTGAATAAGACCTTTAAAGAGGTCAACATTCACAAGGCCGCAGGGCCAGACAGATTACCAGGATGTGTACTCTGAGCATGCGCTGAACAACTGGCAAGTGTCTTCACTGACACTTTCAACCTGTCCCTGACTGAGTCTGTAATACCTACATGTTTCAAGCAGATCACCATAGTCCCCGTGCCAAAGAACACTAAGGTAACTTGCCTAAATGATACCGCCCCGTAGCACTCACGTCTGTAGCCATGAAGTGCTTTGAAAAGCTGGTCATGGCTCACATCAACACCATGGCAATTGCTCGGGCTCCGACTGCAAGGCACTACAAAGGGTAGTGCGTACGGCCCAGTACATCACTGGGGCCAAGCTTCCTGCCATCCAGGACCCCTATACCAGGCAGTATCAGAGGAAGGCACCAAAAATTGACAAAGACCCCAACCACCCTAGACATAGACTGTTCTCCTACTGCTACCGCACGAGAAGCGGTACCAGAGCACTAAGTCTAAGTTCAAAAGGCTTATAAACAACTGCTACCCTCAAGCTATAAGACTTCTGAACAGCTAATGAAATGGCTACCCCCCCCCTTTTTTTAATGCAACTGCAACTCTCTGTTTATCTATGCATAGTCACTCTACCTACATGCACATATTACCTCAATTACCTCGACTAACCTGTGCCCCTGCACATTGACTCTGTACTGGTACTCACTGTATATAGCCTCGCCACTGTTATTTTACTGCTGCTCTTTAATTTAAAAAAAAAAGTTTTTTTTACCTATCTATTTTTTACTTAACACTTATTTTTCTTAAAACTGCATTGTAGGTTAAGGGCTTGTAAATAAGCATTTCACTGTAATACCTGTTGTATTTGGTGCATGTGACAAATACAATTTGATTTGTTTTGCTGAAGGCAGTACAGGCACTATTTTGGTAAAGCATGAAATGGGAGAGTGGTAGCGGGTAACATTTATGGTCTCAGTGGACCGGCTGCTCCGTTCAGCATCTCTGCGTTTCCCTTCCTCCTGCCAAACAGAAAGAGCGGGCATGATGGATGTCACTGTCACAGCTCTGGCCAGTTTGACAGATTATACAAGCATATTCCCCTCCCCTGTATAGAACAACAACACCTTACCGCTAGCTATTAGCCTGCCCTGTCTACTTCCACTGACAGCATGTTTGCAATACGTAATTTAATTTGAATGTTTTACAACCAAAACAAACAAATGGTAAATCACAAGCCCTTGACCTTGCAGCTGGATGGATACTCAATACCCAATAAGGGATATCTCTAGTGCATGTGCTTATCGGGCCAGTGTAGTTTTGCCCTGTCCAGAAGCAACCCTAACCCTAGGCATTTGTGTAGATCTGGAACAACTTGATACAAGTAAGAAATAGGGTGAATGCAATTTGAAGTAAATCTCAGCTATGGTAAAAGTACACTAGATTTTCAGGACTATCATTATAACAGGTTAATATGCCCCACCGGCATTAGACAACTATACAGAAAGCCCTAACATATCTACAATTAGTAAATAAAACAAATGATAAAAAAACATTCTGATTACCTGTTCTACAATTAGTACAATTATCTAAAATTAGTAAATGAAACAAATGATAAAAGAACAGTCTGATTACCTGGAAGATTGGAACTTCGTGAATTAAGAGGTTGTGAGTTCTAATCCCAGGCGACAAAATGTCGAATAATAATTACGGTATAAATGACCATGCACAATGTAATCACATACAGTGCATTCGGAAAGTATTCTGACCCCTTGACTTTTTCCACATTTTATTAAGTACAGCCTTATACAGCCTTATTCTAAAATGTATTAAATTAATGCTTTTTCTCATCAATCTACACACAGGACCCCATAATGAACAGGTAATAACAGTTCATTGTTTTTTATTTTGCAAATGTATACAAAAAAACAAAAACAGAAATACCTTATTTACATAAGTATTCAGACCCTTTTCTATGATAATCAAAATTGAGCTCAGGTGCAACCTGTTTCCATTGATCATCCTTGAAATGTTTTTACAACTTGATTGGAGTCCACCTGTGGTAAATTCAAGTGATTGGACATGATTTGCAAAGGCATACACCTTTCTATATGAGGTTCCACAGTTGACAGTGCATATCAGAGCAAAAACAAAGCCATGAGGTCGAAGGAATTGTCCGTAAAGGTCAGAGACAGGATTGTGTCGAGGCACTTCTGGTGAAGGGTACGAAAACATGTCTGGACCACTGAAGGTCCCCAAGAACACAGTGGCCTTCATTATTCTTAAATAGAAATAGTTTACAACTACCAAGACTCTTCCTATAGTTGGCCGCCAAACTGAGCATTCAGGGGAGAAGGGCCTTGGTTAGGCAGGTGATCAAGAACCCGATGGTCGCTCTGACAGAGCTCCAGAGTTCCTCTGTGGAGATGGGAGAACTTTCCAGAAGGACAACCATCTCTGAAGCATTCCACCAATCAGGCCGTTATGGTAGAGTGGCCAGACGGAAGCCACTCCTCAGTAAAAGGCACATGACAGCAAATTGCCAAAAAGGCACCTAAAGAGTCCCAGACCATGAGAAACAAGATTCTCTGGCCTGAATGCCAAGCGTCATATCTGGATGAAACCTGGGACCATCCCTACGTTGAAGCATGGTGGTGGCAGAGTCATGATGTGTGGATGTTTTTCAGCGGCAGGGACTGGGAGACTAGTCAGGATCCAGGGAAGGATGAACGGAGCAGAATACAGAGAGATCCTTGATGAAAACCTGCTCCAAAGCGCTCAGGACCTCAGACTGGGGCAAAGGTTCACCTTCCAACAGGACAATGACCCGAAGCACACAGCCAAGACAATGCAGCAGTGGCTTCTCTGAATGTCCTTGAGTGGCCCAGCCAGAGCCCAGACTTGAACCCGATCGAACATCTCTGGAGAGACCTTAAAATAGCTGTGCAGTGATGCTCCCCATCCAACCTGACAGAGCTTGAGAGGACCTGCAGAGAAGAATGGGAGAAACTCCCCAAATACAGCAGCGTCAAGCCTGTAGTGTCATAACCAAGGAGACTCAAGGCTGTAATCGCTGCCAAAGGTGCTTCAACAAAGTACTGAGTAAAGGGTCTTATGTAAATACTTATGTAAATACTTATGTAAATGTGATATATATACAGTGAGGGAGAAAGTATTTGATCCCCTGCTGATTTTGTACATTTGTCCACTGACAAAGAAATTATCCGTCTATAATTTTAATGGTAGGTTTATTTGAACAGTGAGAGAAAGAATAACAACAAAAAAATCCAGAAAAAGTATTTGACCCCTCTGCAAAACATGACTTGCTTGGTGGCAAAACCCCAATCACAGAGGTCAGATGTTTCTTGTAGTTGACCACCAGGTTTTCACACATCTCAGGAGGGATTTTGTCCCACTCCTCTTTGCAGATCTTCTCCAAGTCATTAAGGTTTCGAGGCTGACGTTTGGCAACTCGAACCTTCAGCTCCCTCCACAGATTTTCTATGGGATTAAGGTCTGGAGACTGGCTAGGCCACTCCAGGACTTTAATGTGCTTCTTCTTGAGCCACACCTTTGTTGCCTTGGCCGTGTGTTTTGGGTCATTGTCATGCTGCAATACCCATCCATGACCCATTTTCAATGCCCTGGCTGAGGGAAGGAGGTTCTCACCCAAGATTTGACGGTACATTGCCCCGTCCATCGTCCCTTTGATGCGGTGAAGTTGTCCTGTTCCCTTAGCAGAAAAACACCCCCAAAGCATAATGTTTCCACCTCCATGTTTGACGGTGGGGATGGTGTTTTTGGGGTCATAGGCAGCATTCCTCCTCCTCCAAACACAGTGAGTTGAGTTGATGCCAAAGAGCTCCATTTTGGTCTCATCTGACCACAACACTTTCACCCAGTTGTCCTCTGAATCATTCAGATGTTCATTGACAAACTTCAGACGGGCATGTATATGTGCTTTCTTGAGCAGGGGACCTTGTGGGTGCTGCAGGATTTCAGTCCTTCACGGCGTAGTGTGTTACCAATTGTTTTCTTGGTGACTATGGTCCCAGCTGCCTTGAGATCATTGACAAGATCCTCCCGTGTAGTTCTGGGCTGATTCCTCCCCGTTCTCATAATCATTGCAACTCCACAAGGTGAGATCTTGCATTGAGCCCCAGGCTGAGGGAGATTGACAGTTCTTTTGTGTTTCTTCCATTTGCGAATAATCGCACCAACTGTTGTCACCTTCTCACCAAGCTGCTTGGTGATGATCTTGTAGCCCATTCCAGCCTTGTGTAGGTCTACAATATTGTCCCTGACATCCTTGGAGAGCTCGTTGGTCCTGGCCATGGTGGAGAGTTTGGAATCTGATTGATTGATTGCTTCTGTGGACAGGTGTCTTTTATACAGGTAACAAACTGAGATTAGGAGCACTCCCTTTAAGAGTGTGCTCCTAATCTCAGCTCGTTACCTGTATAAAAGACACCCGAGAGCCAGAAATCTTTCTGATTGAGAGGGGGTCAATTATTTCCCCCATTAAAATGCAAATCAATTTATAACATTTCTGACATGCGTTTTTCTGGATTTTTGTTGTTGTTATTCTGTCTCTCACTGTTCAAATAAACCTACCATTAAAATTATAGACGGATCATTTCTTTTAAGTGGGCAAACGTTCAAAATCAGCATGCGATCAAATACTTTTTTCCCTCACTGTATATATATATATATATATATAAACATTTTCAAACATTTAAGAAAACCTGTTGTTGCTTTGTCATTATGGGGTATTGTGTGTAGATTGATGGGGGGGGGGGAAACCTATTTAATACATTTTAGAATAAGGCTGTAGCATAACAAAATGTGGAAAAAGTCAAAGGGTCTCAATACTTTCCGAATGCACTGTATGTTAAAGTGTGTCAAATACAGTGCCTTCACACCCCTTGACTTTATCCACTTTTTGTTGTGTTACATCCTGATTAAATTTAGATTTTTTTTTTGTCACTGGCCTACACACAATAACCAATAATGTCAAACGGAATTATGTTCTTTTATTTTTTTAATAAAAATGATATGCTGAAATGTCTCGAGTCAATATGTATTCAACCCCTTTGTTATGGCAAACCTAAATACGTTCAGGAGTAAAAGTGTGCTTAACAAGTCATATAATAAGTTGCATGGACTCATTCCATATTCAATAATAGTGGTTAACATGATTTTTGAATAACTACCCCAGCTTTGTACCCTAAACATACAATTATCTGTAAGAATTTCAAGCACAGATTCAATTACAAAGACCAAGGAGATTTTTCTTTACCTCGCAAAGAAGGGCACCTATAGAGTACCACAGTATGAGTCATAATACCCATAAAACCTAGCGGTGAAACAGGGAAAAGGTTCCAATAGTTTTTTCCACCATTCATTTTTCCCATAGGGAATTTTAGAAGCAATTAAAATAAGAGCTGTGTTTCGTGTAGGTTTACCCTGGCATGACGTCTTGTAAATCTCTCTAGGACAGGGTGACTTTTATCAATATATTCACATGTATTTATCCCCCCAAAATGAAATGCTAATTTGCTGCTAATGTGACTATCATAAAGAACTACAAATTCCATGATGATCCAGACGAGACTGACGAATTGAGGCAAAGGTAAGAATCTCTGTAGTAACTATCCAATGTTAGCCAAAGGTAGTAATGAATAAATAGGCAACATTTCTTAAACTGTCTTGTGCTAGTTTTAACTGTTAGCATAGGTGTCAGCTAGAGATGACATGTAAGGGCTTGCAGGGATTTGTAGTTTTGCATGATGTCTTCTTTGATGCTAATTAGCATTTTCGAATCTGAGATTAAATAGAGCCGAATATATTGATAAAAGTCACCTTGTCTGAGAGAGATTTACATGATCAAAACGGCCCGCCAGGTTAAGTCCACTCGAAACAGACCTTATTTAAAGTGTATCTAAAATCCCCTAAGGGGGAAATTAACGGTAGAAAAATGATTGGAACCATTTCACTGTTTGACGGCTAGGTTTTATGCATATTATGACACCTCCACTGTGAGGCGATGTAGGTAGATGGGTAAAAAAAAGTTATTAATTAACCTTTGGATGGTGTGTCAATATACCCAGTCACTACAAAGGTACAGACATCCTTCCTAACAGTTGCCGGAGAGGATGGAAAACGCTCAGGGTTTTCACCATGAGGCCAATAGTAACAGTTCGAGTTTAATGGCTGTGATAGGAGAAAACTGAGGATGGATCAACAACATTGTAGTTCCTCCACAAAACTAACCTACACTTAACAAAATATAAATGCAACATGCAACAATTTAAAAAGATTTTACTGAGTTACAGTTCATATAAGGAACTCAAGTCAATTCAAATAAATTAATTATGCCCTAATCTATGGATTTCACATGACTAGGAATACATGACTGTTGGTCACAGATACCTTAAAAAAGTAGGGGCATGAATCAGAAAACCAGTCAGTATCTGGTGTGACCACCATTTGCCTCATGCAGCGTTGATCAGTCTGTTGATTGTGGTATGTGGAATGTTGTCCCACTCCTCTTCAATGGCTGTGCGAAGTTGCTGGATATTGGTGGGAACTGGAACACGCTGTCATCCACGTCGATCCAGGGCATCCCAAACAGGATCAATGGGTGACACGTCTGGTCAGTATGCAGGCCATGGAAGAAAAGGGGACATTTTTAGCTTCCAGGAATTGTGAGAAAGCCATCTTCTCCCGGGAGACTGCTGGCAGTGGCACCTGTCATTACCCCTTCGTCAGGTTCAGGGTGCTGACGTATCTTGCCTTCCCCAAGCGGTTGATCAGTTCGTCCACCCGGGGCATGGGGTTGGCGTCGAATTTACTGACCTCGTTCCCAGAAGTCATTGCAGAAGCGGACGGTTCTGTCCGGTTTCGGTAACAGCACGACGGGGCTAGACCACTCAGTGTGGGAGTCCTCCAGTACCCCCATCGTTAGCATTATCATCACTTCCCGCTGGACCGCCGTCCTCCGGGATTCTGGTATCCGGTATGGCCGTTTACACACTTTTGTGTAGATGTGATGTTCCACGAGATCCGTGCTCCCTGGCACCTCGGAGATCAAGGCCGTATTCCGCTGGACCAACTCTGAGTGCGCTTGTCGTTAGGTCGGGCTGAGGTCTTACCCCATGGAGACTTCGACATAGGGCGGATTCTGCTGTGCCCGGGTCCACATTGCGCACAGCGCCTCTAGTGTGTGCCACTTCTTCAGAAGGTTCACATGGTAAAGTTGAAGGGGTTTTCTCCACCCTGGTTGGCAGACCTTATAATTGACGTTGCCTATCCCGCTCGACAATATCATAGGGCCCATGCCACGTAGCCAGGAATTTGCTCTCCGTTGGCTAGATCCAGAAGTCCGTGGAGCTCAAATGAGGAGAACCCAGTGGACGCTTGGGGTACCTCGCGCACCAATAACATCAGGTAGGGCAGCAGCTGGTCCCAGTTTCTTCCCGTCTCTCTCGATGACATTTTTCAGCATCTGTTTTAGGGTCTTATTGAAGTGTTCGACTAGCCCATCCGTTTGTGGATGGTACACACGGGTCCTCATTTGGTTGATTCGTAAAAGATTGCAGACCACTTTCATTACACGAGACATGGTCCTACAGAATTTCCCGTGGAATACCCACCCGGCTGAATAAATGGAAGACCTCTTGCGCGATAACGGTCGCTGCCGCCGTGCGTAATGGGATCGCCTCCGGATATCGGGTAGCGTAATCTACGATTACCAAGATGTATTTGGTGTCCCCTCGCGGTCTTCACATACGGACCCACCAGATCCATCTCCATCCGCTCAAACGGCACCCCTATAATGGGCAAGGGAACCAAAGGGTTTCTATAATATATCTGTGATCTGGCACTCCGGGCAGGTACGGCAGTAGTCCTCAACGGCACTCTTGACTCCGGGACAGTGGAACCGATTCCCGATCCGCTCCCTGGTTTTCTACATCCCCAGGTGTGCCCCGAGCAGGTGGGTGTGGGGGCGAGCTGCAAGACAGTCCTAAGATACTGGGTGGGTATGAGTAACAAGTCTTTTGACTCCCCATTGTGCTTTACTACCTGATACAATAAATTATGCTTGATGGCAAAGTGGGGGTAGCGCCACTCACTTACCCCGGGTAATAGTGCACCATCCACCGCAATCACCTGGCCCCTCATGTTCTGGAGGTTGGGGTCTTCTAACTGGGCCGTCCCAAACTTGCCTGTGAGGATTCCCGTGTTGAGAGGTCCGTCTGGTGCCTCCACCTCCATAGTGGGAGGTGGAGACTTTTTGTCCTGAATACAAAGTGTTATGTTTGGGGCAAATCCAATACAGCACATTACTGAGTACCACTCTCCATATTTTCAAGTATACTGGTGGCTGCATCATGTAATGCATATGCTTGTAATTGTTAAGGACTGGGGAGTTTTTTCAGCATAAAAAATAACCAGAATGCCGCCACACACAGGCAAAATCGTAGAGGAAAGCCTGGTTCAGTCTGCTTTCCACCAGACACTGGGAGATTAATTCACCTTTCATCAGGACAATAACCTAAAACACAAGGCCAAGTCTAAACTAGAGTTGCTTACCAAGGAGACAGTGAATGTTCCTGAGTGGCTGTTATAGTTTTGACTTAAATCTATTGCAAGACCTGAAAATGGTTGTCTAGCAATGATCAACAACCAACTTGACAGAGCTTGAAGAATTTTGAAAATAATAATGGGCAAATGTTGCACAATCCAGGTGTAGAAAGCTCTTAACCAGAAGAGACTTAACCAGAAAGACTCACAGCTGTAATCCCTGCCAAAGGTGCTTCTACAAAGTATTGACTCAAGGGTGTGACTACTTACAGTTGAAGTCAGAAGTTTACATAAACATTAGCGAAATACATTTAAAACTCAGTATTTCACAATTCCTGACATTTAATCAGAGTAAAAAGTCCCTGTCTTAGGTCAGTTAGTTATTTTAAGAATGTGAAATGTCAGAAAAAAAGTAGAGAGAATTATTTATTTAATCTTTTATTCATTTCATCACATTCCCAGTGGGTCATAAGTTTACATACACTCAATTAGTATTTGGTAGCATTGCCTTTAAATGGTTTAACTTGGGTCAAACGTTTTGGGTAGCCTTCCACAAACATCCCAGAATAAGTTGGGTGAATATTGGCCAATTCCTCCTGACAGAGCTGGTGTAACTGAGTCAGGTTTGTAGGCCTCCCTGCTCGCACACACTTTTTCAGTTCTGCCCACAAACTTTCTATGGGATTGAGGTCAGGGATTTGTGATGGTCACTCCAATGCCTTGACTTTGTTGTCCTTAACTTCTTCGATATAGGGGGCGCTCTTTTAATTTTTGGATAAAAAAACGTTCCCGTTTTAAACAAGATATTTTGTCACGAAAAGATGCTCGACTATGCATATAATTGACAGCTTTGGAAAGAAAACACTCTGACGTTTCCAAATCTGCAAAGATATTATCTGTGAGTGCCACAGAACTGATGCTACAGGTGAAACCAAGATGAAATTTCAAACAGGAAATGCCCCAGATTTTGAATGCGCTTTGTTCCAATGTCTCCTTATATGGCTGTGAATGCGCAAGGAATGAGCCTACACTTTCTGTCGTTTCCCCAAGGTGTCTGCAGCATTGTGACGTATTTGTAGGCATATCATTGGAAGATTGACCATAAGAGACTACATTTACCAGGTGCTGCAATTATTGCGCAATCTCCAGCTGCGTGCATTTTACCATTTGCTTCAGAGGAGAAACCAAACTGCTACGAATGACTTATCATCGAATAGATATGTGAAAAACACCTTGAGGATTGATTCTAAACAACGTTTGCTATGTTTCTGTCGATATTATGGAGTTCATTTGGAAAAAAGTTCGGAGTTGTAATGACTGAATTTTCGGGGGGTTTTCTTAGCCAAACGTGATGAACAAAACGGAGCGATTTCTCCTACACAAATAATCTTTTTGGAAAAACTGAACATTTGCTATCTAACTGAGAGTCTCCTGATTGAAAACATCCGAAGTTCTTCAAAGGTAAATGATTTTATTTGAATGCTTTTCTTGTTTTTGTGAAAATGTTGCCTGCTGAATGCTAGGGTTACTGCTATGCTAACTATCAATACACTTACACATAGGCTTGCGTAGCTATGGTTGTAAAGCATATTTTGAAAATCTGAGATGACAGTGTTGTTAACAAAAGGCTAAGCTTGTGAGCCAATATATTTATTTCATTTCATTTGCGATTTTCATGAATAGTTAATGTTGCGTTATGGTAATGAGCTTGAGGCTATAATTACGCTCCCGGATACGGGATTGCTCGACGCAACAGGTTAAGCCATTTTGCCACAACTTTGGAAGTATGTTTGGGGTCATTGTCCATTTGGAAGACCCATTTACGACCAAGCTTTAAATTCATGACTGGTGTCTTAAGATGTTGCTTCAATATATCCACATAATTTTCCTACCTCATGATTCCATCTATTTTGTGAAGTGCACCAGTCCCTCCTGAAGCAAAGCACTTCCACAACATGATGCGGCCACACCCATGCTTCACAGTTGGGATGGTGCTCTTAGGCTTGCAAACATCCCCCTTTTTCCTCCAAACATAACGATGGTCATTATGGCCAAACAGTTCTATTTATGTTTAATCAGACCAGAGGACATTTTTCCAAAAAGTACGATCTTTCCCCCCATGTGCATTCGCAAACTGTAGTATGACTTTTTATGGCGGTTTTGGAGCAGTGGCTTCATCCTTGATGAGCGGCCTTTCAGGTTATGTCAACATAGGACTCATTTTACTGTGGATATAGATACTTTTGTACCTGTTTCCTCCAGCATCTTCACAAGGTCCTTTGCTGTTGTTCTGGGATTGATTTGCACTTCCGCACCAAACTACGTTCATTTGTAGGAGACAGAATGCATATCCTTTCTGAGCAGTATGACGGCTGCGTGGTCCCATGGTGTTTACTTGTGCATTATTGTTTGTACAGATGCAGTACCTTCAGGCGTTTGGAAATTGCTCCCAAGGATGAACCAAACTTGCGGAGGTCTACAATTTGCTTTTCTGGGGTCTTGGCTGATTTTCCAATGATGTCAAGCAACATGGCACTGAATTTGAAGGTAGGCCTTGAAATACATCCACAGGTACACCTCCAATTGACTCAAATGATGTCAATTAGCCTATCAGAAGCTTCTAAAGCCATGACATCTCTGAAAAATCTGAAATTTTCAAAGCTGTTTAAAGGCACAGTCAACTTAGTGTACTTCTGACCCACTGGAATTGTGATACAGTGAATTATAAGTGAAATAATCTGTCTGTAAACAATTGTTGGAAAAATGACTTGTGTCATGCACAAAGTAGATGTCCTAACCAACTTACTAAAACTATAGTTTGTTAATTAGAAATTTGTGGAGTAGTTGAAAAACAAGTTTTAATGACTCCAACCGAAGTGTATGTAAACTTCCGACTTGTATGTACTGTACTGTATGTAAATGAGGTATGTACTGTATGTAAATGAGGTAAATGAGGTATTTCTGTATTTCATTTTCACGAAATTTGTAAAACATAAAACCATTTTTTACAACTTTGTCATTATGGGTACTGTGTGTTGATGGGTGAGGAAAAACATACATTTAATCTATTTAAATTTTCAGGCTGTAACACAACAAAATGTGGAATAAGTCAAGGGTTATGAATATGTTCTGAAGGCACTAAGTTGAAAACACTATGTTAAAAGCACTGTGTGCTTGACTTATTCCACATTTCATTGTTACAGCCTGAATTCAAAATGGATTATTATATTTGATTATTTAATATTTTAACAAACCTAACCTTGCCAACAGACAAATATCTATGACTGGATCAGTGGTCCACCATTCAGAGCCTTGGATTGGCTCAGCAACAGTAACAAGTGATGTAATGACAGTAACAAGAGGTGTAATGTGTAATGACATTTTTTTTACACAAATGTTCTTGCACAGTTCCCATGAAACATGTCTATAACATTAATATCTTATATTCGGAGAACATAGCAACCATGTTCTGCGTATGTTTGATGTGAAGTTGATGGAATATTCTCCTAACACGTGATATATGTCTAGAATTTTTATATCTTATATTCTGAGAACATGGCAACCACGTTCTGTGTATGTTTGGTGGGACATTGATGAAATATTCTCCTAACCCACAAAAAACTGGACACATGAATGTTCTTGCAATGTTCTCGTTTAATCTAGAACATCTAGAACATTAATATCTTGTGACATTAAGGGAATGGTCTCTTGGAAACATTGCTTGCACATTACGGGAACATTCCTTTAAAAACATTAGTTAATGACCTAATGGGACTCTTACGGGTACGTTCTCTAAAGTTGTGGGAACGTTTGTTGTTAACTGGGAGCTTCTCTCTGACTGAAACATCAAATGCTAAAATGGATTCCTGTCACTGGCTTGATGTGTGTGACTGACACGGCTCTGCAGCTGGTTACCCATTGAGTGTAGGTAAACCAATAGAACAGCAGGTAAAGGGGAAGCTATCTTGACTCTTGACTATGTAGTCAATAAACCAAGATGGCCGCCCTGATCATCATTGAAGAGTTATGGTGGTGCTGAAGGTGATCTTTCAGGTGCCCTCCCTCCCACCCACCCCAACTTCATCTCCTCCACCCCTGAATTAAAGTCTTGAGGTGATTGATGGGACTGAGAGAGACAGAGGCTCTAACAAATGAAAGCAGCAGTGAGAGAATGAGAGAGAAGGATGAGACATTGAGCGGTGGCTTACCCCATGCTTCCTGCCATTAGAAGGATCACATTGTAGATGTGTGAGAAGATGAAGAGGAAGAGGATGGTGCTGAAGAACATGGTCATCCAGGAGCCGTGATCCTCACGGAACATTTTCAGACGCAGATATCGACCTATAGGAGGAGGGCATGAGGACGACAAACCTTTTCAGTGGCAGGGTCCATTCACTGGGCATTATATTCTCTCAGTCAGTGTACTACTTTTGACCAGGACCACTAGTCAAATGTTGTGCACTATATAGGGAATAGGCTACCATTTTAGATGCAACCTGTGTCTGCTGTACCAGCAAATATGGGCTCAACAAACAAGGATGAAATGATAGGCTGTGCTCATACACATAAATAAACATGTGTCTGAAACTCGGCCTTTAAAGCATTGAAATTATCATTAAAAGACCATTCTGGAGCACTATATCCTCCCTTCCAATTTCAGTGCAATTTATTTTGGTGAAATAAATCTTGCCAACTGAACTGACTGTTCTAAAATGGCATCTCCTTAGTACAGGGATCTTCATCCTTTTCTTGCCCAGGGAAACCCTCTCAGGTAAACCCGCGAGCCAGGGACACCCGTCATACGTTAGCAAAACATTTTTTCACATGTTTTGTCTTATAATCAGGTGAATGATAATAGCAAGGAGAAGTAATCAACAATTTAAAATTAATATATTAGATAGATAGTCACACGGTCTCCTCTGAACAGTTGATGTTAGCGTCCCACCTCGTCAACAGCCAGTGAAACTGCAGGGCGCCAAATTCAAAACAGAAATCCCATAATTCAAATTCCTCAAACATACAAGTATTTTACACAATTTTAAAGATACACTTATTGTAATTCCAGCCACAGTGTCCGATTTCAAAAAGGCTTTACGACGAAAGCACACCAAACTATTATGTTAGGTCAGAGCCAAGTCACAGAAAAACACAGCCATTTTTCCAGCCAAAGAGAGGAGTCACAAAAAGCAGAAATAGAGATAAAATGAATCACTAACGTTTGATGATCTTCATCAGATGACACTCATAGGACTTCATGTTACACTATACATGTATGTTTTGTTCGTAAAGTTCATATTTATATCCAAAAATCTGAGTTTACATTGGCGCGTTATGTTCAGTAGTTCCAAAACATCCGGTGATTTTGCAGAGAGCCACATCAATTTACAGAAATACTCATAATAAACATTGCTAAAAGATACAACTGTTATGCATGGAATTTTAGATCCACTTCTCCTTAATGCAGATTTCAAAGAAACTTGACGGAAAAAGCAAACCATGCAATAATCTGAGTACAAGCCAAACAGATATCCTCCATGTTGGAGTCAACAGATGTCAGAAATAGCATTATAAATATTCACTTACCTTTGATGATCTTCATCAGAATGCACTCCCATGAATCTCAGTTCCACAATAAATGTTTGTTTTGTTCGATAATGTCCATCATTTATGTCCAAATACCTCATTTTTGTTCTTGCATTTTGCCCAGTATTCCAAATTCATGTCGCGCAATCACTAGGATCAGACGAAAAGTCCAAAAGTTCCATTATAGTCCGTCGAAATATGTCAAACGATATAGAATCAATCTTTAGGATGTTTTTAACATAAATCTTCAATAATGTTCCACCTGGAGAATTCCTTTGTCTTCAGAATTGCAATGGAATGCAAGCTAACTCTTATGTGAACGAGCGTGGCCAGCTCGTGCCTCTCTGGCAGACCTCTGACTCATTCCCTTCTCATTCGTCCCCACTTCACAGTAGAAGCATCAAACAAGGTTCTAAAGACTGTTGACATCTAGTGGAAGCCTTGGGAAGTGCAATATGACCCCATAGACACTGTGTATTCGATAGGCCAAGAGTTGAAAAACTACAAACCTCAGATTTCCCACTTCCTGGTTGAATTTTTTCTCAGGTTTTTGCCTGCCATATGAGTTCTGTTATACTCACATACATCATTCAAACAGTTTTAGAAACTTCAGTGTGTTTTTCTATCCACATCTACTAATCTACAAATCTACTATATGCATATTCTAGCTTTCATGGCTGAGTAGCAGGCAGTTTAATTTAGGCACGCTTTTCATCTGAAATTCCCAATGCTGCCCCCTACCCTAGAGAAGTTAAGAAACGTTTAATGTTATTGACATTTTCCGGATTGACTGCCCTTTATGTCTTAAAGTAACGATGGGCAGTCATTTCTGCTTATTTGAGCTGTTCTTGCCATAATATGGACTTGGACTTTTACCAAATAGAGCTATCTTCTGTATACCACCCCTACCTTGTCACAAGACAACTGATTGGCTCAACCGCATTAAGAAGGAAAGATATTCCACAAATGAACAGGGCACACCTGTTAATTTAAATGCATTCCAGGTGACTACTTCATGAAGCTGGTTGAGAGAATTCCAAGAGTGTGCAAAGTTGCCATAAAGGCAAAGGGTGGCTACTTTGAAGAATCTAAAATATATATATTTGTTTAACACTTTTTTGGGTACTACATGATTCCATGTGTGTT
This sequence comes from Oncorhynchus nerka, assembly GCF_034236695.1. Taxonomy (NCBI): domain Eukaryota; kingdom Metazoa; phylum Chordata; class Actinopteri; order Salmoniformes; family Salmonidae; genus Oncorhynchus; species Oncorhynchus nerka. The sequence goes on from NC_088420.1 coordinate 24,989,874, forward strand.
ATTTCATAGTTTCGATGTCTTCACTATTATTCTACAATGTAGAAAATAGTAAAATAAAGAAAAACCCTTGAATGAGTATGTGTGTCCAAACTTTTGACTGGTAATGTATATAATTATACATTTTATTTTAGTATTTTATTTTTTGCAGTGGTGGCCGCGATTTAGCAGTGGCAAAGGCGCCACTGCTGAATGCATATCGGGGAAACAATGCCTTGTCTGTGCTCTTTGGTATATCACTGGCTTTTTGGTCTAAACAGGTAACATGATTTTTAGCAACCTGACTGAGACCCTGTTGTGTTCCAAGCCTCTGATGCTGCCTTGATTGTGTTCCATGAGGACAGTTCAGCATGATTAGATAGATTATGCTGATATTTGTGACCTGTGGTGTTTTCCATTCTTCTGGCTGGGAATTCAATTACTGGGAAATATCTCTCTACTAGAGCATGAGATTGATTCAGGCAGTCCACCTTCTGCCCAGAATACATAATCACAGCTGGCCTCTGGTGCCAGAGATCCTCTACACAGTTTATGAAGACACTGAGTTCCATTACAACATTGTTGTTTTGGAATTTGAATGAATCCATCTGTTTAGCTAATCCTTGGATTGCAATGCCCAGAAAAGACTAAAGTAAGTGCATAGCCTAAAAGGCTTGTATCATTTTGACAGCCATCTATTTCAGATGAAATGTTGCATGGCAATAATATGAATCAATTCAAACCAGGCAATATAATCCATATGACAACTCTGAACATAAACCTATTGCATGAGTAGTGGCTTAAGCTAATGAAACTGCAAAACAGAACATTTTATTTTTGGGGGGGATGTACAATCAGACTATGGCTAGTGTATACCACAATTTTGATCTCACTCCTGCTGCTCAGTGCTCATACAGTACAGTACAATGCCATGTCAGTGGCCCTGACCCCAAGTCCTCTCTCCCCACCGGGAGGCCCCTCTAAAATATAGGTGTTACTAACACACACAGCAGGCTTCTGGTTCCTCCTCAGAAACCTCAGCCAGTGCCAACCCAGTACCAGCAGCCTGCTTCTCTCAGAGACAACTCTTTATTTTGGTCTGCCCCAGTCTCCCTAAGAGGTGCAGCCCCTGGGAGGGGTGTTGTGTTGTGTAGTGTAGTATAGCTGCAGTGTAGTGTTGTGTCCAGATGCAGTAGCAGCCACAAAGACAGGACCCCAATGCTCCGTTTATTTTCCCATTACCACAAGGCCAAAGGCTCCCTCTCTCCGAGTGCCTAACATGCTGTTCAATTTCAGCTCGCTCACCTCATTCTCCCTAATAAAACCAAAGCCGCTGAGACTGCATCAGAGAGATGGAGTCCTCCAATGCTGTTTTACATCCATAATAAAGATATCCATTATCTCCCTTCAGGTGTACAGACACTGAGTGTGTGTTTGGGTTTTCATACTGAAATGCATTCTTAAACAGCCTTTATACAGAAGACAAATTGAGGTCTCCACTACTCAATGCACCATGTACTGTGTAAGATACAACAAAGCAGTGGTGACATACTGTACCATTATACTGAAGGAAGAGATTACATTTGCTATATTCCCTGAAACCAAATTGTGTTCAACCCCATTCAAACAGTTGTAAAGTTGTGGACGAATCGATGTGCAGGTGCCTAGCTAGTGTGGATTGTGGTTTTTCGAGATTCTTCACAGCTCCATAATGGAATTGGTCTGTGTGTAATTTAATTACAGTGCCAGTGAGCCCTAGCTCTGATCTAGGTGCAGCCTGCATAGTATAGGCAGATCTGACTCTTAAAGTGGCCAGCCCAGGCAGCGAACACGGTGGCAAGCCTCTCGGAGCCAATCAGTGTAGGCCTGATAACGAGTGATTCATGAACCCCTTCTACACCATTCAGCGACACGCACACACACAGGCACATACACTTAAACCTACACACTCAAGCAAACAATTTTCAGTAGCTGGTTATTTATCACCATAAACCAATGCTGACATTAAGACCGCACTCAGCGAGCTATATAGGGCCATAAGCCAACAAGAAAACGCTCATCCAGAGGCAGTTCCTCTAGTGGCCGGTGATTTTACTGCAGGAAAACTCAGTTTTACTTCATTTCTACCAGCATGTCATCTGTGCAACTAGAGGGAAAAAAAGCTCTCCCTCGCCCTCCATTTGGCAAATCTAAGTCTATCCTCCTGATTCCTGCTTACAAGCAAAAACTATAACAGGAAGTACCGGTGAGATGCTCAATTCGGAAGTGGTCCGATGAAGCGGATGCTAAGCTACAGGACTGTTTTGCTAGCACAGACTGGAATATGTTCCTGGATTCATCCGATGGCATTGAGGAGTTTACCACATCAGTCACTGGCTGATGAGTGCGTTGATAAGTGCATTGACGACGTCATCCCCACAGTGACCGTACATACATATCCCAACCAGATGCCATGGATTTCAGGCAATATCTGCATTGAGCTAAAGCCTAAAGCTACTGCTTTCAAGGAGCGGAAAACTAAACCGGACGCTTATAAGAAATCCCGCTACGCTCTCCGACAAATTAACAAACAGGCGAAGCGTCAATACAGGACAGGGTTTCCATTAGCCGGTAATAGCCGGCTATTGGCCTATAAAAAAAAATGGAGAAGCCGATTAATACAATTGGCACCGGCAAATTGTCCGGGAGAAGAAAACAAAATCCAATTGAGAAATAACGATTTTTATCCTATTCATCGATGGAAATACCAGTCGATGGAAATACATTTTACTGGTCATGCTTATCCGTCTATAGGTTAATTTCCATAATTTAGCGGCATTAAATTGGCATGTGTGTAGGGTAAAGCATATCCGTTATGTATATTATTTATCACACGCGTACAGCATACGGATACAGCGACGTTGAGCGGAAAATCTGTCAGCCTATGCAAAAGCAGCTGCTGCAGCATCTCAAACTTCATCAGCACTTTGCAATAAGCTGGAGGCAGTAGGCAATGCCTTTTCAAAAAATAAACTTAATTGTTCAAAGTAGCCAATTAACTTGCTTCAAAGTAGCCAATTAGATATCCTCGCTTTCTAAATTTCGGACACATATTTTTATCTGTCACATGAAATCACTAGCATGTGCATTGTCCCGCTAATTGCATTATGGAATGAATCTTTGCAAGTAGCCTACTGCCTTGTGCGCATTGCTGCGCTTATAATGTGAAGAAATAGTAGTTTATCAACATTGTAAGCTAAACGTTCTGATCTGTTGCATCAGACTCATTGCTTTTTAAAGTGTTTCTTATGTAGCCTTACTGGATTTGTGAATTTGGGATCTACACTACATGACCAAAAGTATGTCGGCATTTGCCTGTCGAACATCTCATTCCAAAATCATGGGCATTAATATGGAGTTGTCCCCCCTTTGCTGCTATAACAGCCTCCACTCTTCTGGGAAGGCTTTCCACTAAGATGTTGGAACATTTCTGCTTGCTTGATGTTGGGCGATTAGGCCTGGCTCGCAGTCGGTGTTCCAATTCATCCCAAAGGTGTTCGATGGGGTTGAGGTCAGGAAACTGCAGATCAGACAAGTTATTCCACTCTGATCTCGACAAACTATTTCTGTATGGACCTCGCTTTGTGCACAGGGGCATTGTCATGCTGAAACAGGAAAGGGCCTCCCCCAAACTGGTGCCACAAAGTTGGAAGCACAGAATCATCTAGAATGTCATTGTATGCTGTAGCGTTAAGATTTCCCTTCACTGGAACTAAGGGGCCTAGCCCGAACCATGAAAAACAGCCCCAGACCATTATTCCTCCTCCACTCCTCCTCTACAGTTGCCACTATGCATTTGGGCAGGTAGCGTTCCCCTGGCATTTGCCAAAACCAGATTCGTCAGTCGGCCTGCCAGATGGGGAAGTGTGATTCATCACTCCAGAGAACGAGTATCCACTGCTCCAGAGTCCAATTGTGGTGAGCTTTACACCACTCCAGCCGACGCTTGGTATTGTACATGGTGATCTCAGGCTTGTGTATGGCTGCTCGGATATGGAAATCCCTGGGCCGAATTTGACACGCGGGTGATTTTATTTTGCCCCCCAAGTTTTTTATTTTAATTTTTATTGTTGGACATAATAGACTAACAACACCAGGAAATCAGCTCCAAGTTATTCTAATTTAAGAAATCTGTTCCCAAGTATTTCCATACATACTGTAATAGAGAGAACATGTGATCATATACAAATGTAAGCAAGGTTTAAAATGATTATGTTTTAGCCAAACATTATATCTGTTTGGGCTTCTTGCGGTCAATAGTCCGTCTACAAATTATTTGTAATTATGTTCCGGCCCCCCGACCATCCAATCAAGAAATATTCGTCCCACGGCTGAATCTGGTGGATGATCCCTAACTTACATGTTTCAAGCAGACCACCATAGTCCCTGTGCCCAAGAACGCCAAGGTAACCTGTCTAAAACTGACTAGGTATCCCCCTTTCCCTTATCGCCCCGTAGCACTCACATCTGTAGCCATGGAATGCTTTGGAAGGCTGGTCATGGCTCACATCAACATCATCATCCCAGACACCCTGGACCCACTCCAAATCGCATACCGCGCCCAATAGATTCACAGATGATGCAATCTCTATTGCACTCCACACTGCCCTTTCCCACTGGGAAAAAGGAACATCTACAGGAGAATGCTGTTCATTGACTACAGCTCAAGATTCAAAACCATAGTGCCCTCGAAGCTCATCACTAAGCTAAGGTCCCTGGGACTGAACACCTCCCTCTGCAACTGTATCCTGGACTTCCTGTTGGGCCACCCCCAAGTGGTAAGGGTAGGCAACAACACATCTGCCATGCTTGCCCTCAACACTGGGGCCCCTCAGAGGTACAGTGTATTCCCTATTCAACTACGACTGCGTGGACATCATCATTAAGTTAGCCAAAAACACAACGGTGGTCACTGACGACGATGAGACAGCCTATAGAGAGGAGGTCAGAGACCTGGCAGGGTGGTGCCAGGACAACAAGCTCTCCCTCAATATCAGTCAGACAAAAGAACCGATCGTGGACTACAGGAAACGGAGGGCCGAGCACACCCCCATTCACACCGACGGGGCTGTTGTGGAGCAGATCAAGAGCTTCAAGTTCCTCGGTGTGCACATCACTAAAGACCTATCATGGTCCAAACACACCAATACAGTTGTGAAGAGGGAACGACAACGCCTCTTCCCCTTCAAAAGCCTGAAAAGAATTGGCATGGGCCCTGTTGTGACGTGACTAAACATTAATCTGATGACTGTTATGTATCAAATCAATTAACTAGGTTTAAATGTTACTCGATTAAATTAATCATGTAACAGTTAACTCATTAGGATTTAGGGCACCACTGAAGAAGTTGTTTAACGAATTTCAATTTCCCAAATTAAACTTTAGATGATATATAAGATATATATCGGTAAAAGTCTCAACTTTGAACGTCGCATACTCCTTGCAAATGCACAAACCCCAGCTTTACTGATCATTCCGTACCACAAAAATCTATTTAATTATTGATTTACTACCTAACTACATGATAACACAGGATATACACACACACGGTATAGGTTATTGATTAGAAACGTAATACGATGGAAACAGGTCCTTAGCGGACTAACAACAACATGACTGCTTGTTTATCAAAAGAGGGAGGGGTAGAGAGGAACAAAGGTAGAATCAAAGAGAGACAAACTTATATACTTGGAACTACGCTCACAGTAATCATGATTCTTTGCTCCGAACCACCGCCCATTTGGGGTAAGAAGTTGTCATGACGTTGGCCTGGGGGTAGGTTTATGACAGTCATAAATACCTCTTCCCCCCTTTTTCCTCTCTCTACCCTACTGATGTGAAATTTGAAAACTTCTTGGTTAACATAGAGATTCTGGGAACATCAGAAGGTGGGGGTAAATGAACTATTTTCTGGTAATCCGACCAATTGAACATATGCGGTGGTACTTAATGAATATGATGTCAGTTCGTTTGTCATCTGAGACATTCTCATCAATGATAAGATGACATAAACTCTACAGTGGAAAGTCTGCACATTGTAGTTATCGGATTCACATGGAATTGTTGTTCAATTTAAATGTTTGAATATAAAATTATTGGTGAAGAGATTAAATGTAATTTTAGCTTCCAAATGAGAGATTTGAGCTTTCATAAGGTTAGGGCTCTGCTCAATCCGTGGCCCGCCCCTGTGAAGGGACATGGTTTATAAAACTTTTCAAACACCTCACCTCTCCTCTCCCTTCCTATATAAAGCCTTGACGACAATATAACCTCCGGTTCCAAGTATGTGAGTTCTGCAGCCTCTGCGTTAAAAGGACTAACATGTCAACTACAGAACTAAGCCAACCTCAGCGTGAGCTTTGTTTGCGAATGGTATGAACTTTGAACTCTTATTCACTACAGAAGTGATACCTCCTAGCCGTTGAGTTAGCAACAGCAGCTGCAAACGCAGGCTAGGAAAGAACAGACCGAGTATCCCCTCTACCACACCACAACGTTACTACAACGTATACAATTGACCACCAGAGACATTCTTTAATGGACAAAGGACTCGGTTTGGCAACACGGCCTTCCATCTACCACCAACCTACCGAAGCTCAGCCCAGAGTAAATATTTATTGCATTTTCCTTTTCCAAATGGGCGGTAATTTAGAATGCATACGATAGCACAGCTTCTCCCTTTGTCCCTCAGTCTTCCCGCTCTTTCACTCAAACCCATCCCCTTTTCTTTTGTGTAACCAGCTGTCATATCTGTTCCGCCCGCTAGGGACGTTTTCCTTTATGACTTCATTTGTAATCAAGGTATGATTCATTCTTTGTACATGTAATTCTGTGTGATTAGTTAGGTATTTAGTAAATAAATAATTAAACCCAATTTTGTATTGCTGATTCAACTTGTTAGCCAGGGTTCGTGAAGATAACCAAGAATTTACAACTTTCAGATGAGACTGAATTAAGGTGACGATTAATATTGACTGCTATTGATGTAAAATATTACTAGGTCTTTAAGAGTTTATTCGGGAAGATAACAGCTCTATAAATATTATTTCTTGGTGCCCCGACTCTCTAGTTAATTACATTTACATGATTAGCTCAATCGGGTAATATTAATTACGGAGAAAGGATTTTATAGAATAGCATGTCATATCACTTCATCCGGCATAGCCAAAGACACGACAAAGTAATGAATGCATTTACGTGTTTGGATGTCTCCTTCGTCGTTTATCTCTTTTGGACCCATGCCTTCGTGAAAAGGATTCCGTTGGCCTTCTCCCGAGCTCTTAAGTGTAAGGCTCTGATTGTACACAAGAGGTCACAATGTTCTTGTCCTGTAGTCTGAAGCAGACTAACAGGGTATTGTTTACTTTCATTCCCAGGAAGAGGGGTCCTCTGAACGCAGCTAATCAGCTGTGTCGATGATCCCCATTGAGGTGATGAGAGCAGTGTAGTTGATGAGGATTTGAAGAGAGTAATATGGTGGTCCTACTTAAATTCACTTTCTTAGATACAGTACTTAGAACAGCTACTCAGCCGTAACATTGATTGCTAGAGAGGCTACTTTGCCGTCTTCACCTCGTCTTAACCAATGGAGATCTAGGCTGCAGCTAGAGTCCTTCTGGTCTGATATGTTAATTCTCAACTCATCCTTTATACACTGGCAAAAAGGGGGCGTTTCCATCATGCTGACACACTCTTTGAGCTCCCTCGAGCATGGCTATTTACTGGGCAATGTATCATCAAAACTATGATCTCGTTTAAAAACTCAAATCAAATTCATATTCATATTCATCAAATTCATATCTCAAAATCAAATTCATAAATATGATCATCATCTTGATATTTCCTACGCGTAAGGACAAAAACCTGACATATACAGTGTGTATACTGTTCAAGTTACAATATTTTTGTCAAAATGTTTATACCATTTTTAATGACATCACAAAATCAACATTAGTTTTCCATAGACCATCTCTCATCATTCCCCACATTCAGATGTTAGAAATATTGTCCCAGTGTTCACTTGTGGACATTAGAGTTTTTGGGCGGCAAAATGCCTCTTTAACAAAGGAACATTCCAATCACCACTACTAAAGACCAAAAAGAGTCCGATTTATTTACAATTTACAACTGGGCGTGAGGTGTCACAAAACCCCTACATCAATCCCTCCTCCCCTCTGCAGGTGAGAGGGATCTGGTAGATGTTGATCCATTGTAACCTGATCTTTGGAGTCACACGGGAGAGTTATGACAGCCCTCAGATCCTCAAAAAGTTCTACAGCTGTACCATCTGGGGCATCTTGAAGAGTCAGACTGGTTCACTGCTTGGTACTGTATGGCAACTAAACAAGACTGCTAAATAGCTAATCAAATGGCTACCAGGACCTACTGCATTTACTCTATTTTGCATCAACTCTCTTTCACTGACTCTATGCACACACACTGGACACACACTACCCACACATACTTACACTGACACCCCAACACACACATACTACTAACGCCCACACACACACACACACACACTTGCATACTGACGCCACACACACACACACACACACACTACTGCTACTGTCTATTATCAATCCTGTTGCTATCAATTTAGTCACTTTACCCCTACCTATATGTACAGCAGTGGAGGCTGCTGAGGGGAGGACAGCTCATAAAAATGTCTGGAATGGATTTTAATGGCTGGAATAGAGTGAATAGAATGGTAAAAAACCATACACTTCCATTTACTCCATACCGGCCATTATTATGAGCCGTCCATAGCTACTTCAATTACCTCGTACCCCTGCATATCGACTCGGTACTTGTACTCCCTTTACATAGCCATCATATTTTTACTCTTATTTTTGTTCGTTATTCACTGTATTTATTCCTCGTCACAATTTCTATTTTTTATCTTATCTTTACTCGGCATTGTTGGAAAAGGACCCGTAAGTAAGCATTTCACTGTTGGTCTACACCTGTTGTCTACGAAGCATGTGACAAATAAAATTTGATTCAATTTTGAGACTGACTCTTGGCCACTACAGCTTCCATCATGTGTGGTTGTTTCCATCTAGTGGTGATATAGTGATAGTACAACAGAACTGAAAAGGGGCCCCTTTTTTAATTATACAGCATTAATATTGACCATCATGTAAATGTGGAAATCGTTAAACGTGATATGTGCATGACCACGCTGGTTACCCCTGTTTAATTCTAGCAAATCAGTGGAATAATAAATGATAATAAACATTAAACAAAGGTCATGGCACAAAAACAGAATTTGAAAAAGACAAAAAACCCTCCAATCTTTTTCTGACAACAAGCATGCAAGCAGGAACGTTGGTGCCAGACAGCTAAAATACAAACACACATGGGCAAACTGGAGCAGGCAATCAATCAAAAACACACACACGCACAATGGGCGGCACACACAGACAGGCAACCTGTCACCAGCCTCAGCCCCAGACTGATGAGAAGTACACAGCTGGTGGAGGTGTTCAACTAAGTGAGTGACAGAATGATTGAGTGAGTGACAGAATGAGTGAGTGAGACCTGAGACCCGAACACTGTCTCTCCTGTCATCATGATACAACTGCTCATCAATAACTCGCTGTTTATTAAACAGGGTAAGAACAGCTCCTCATTCATTCTTTCACACCCACATTATGATTCACTGACACATCATGGTGTATACCTGTACAGATACATTCATACATATATTTTTGAGCAATGACGGTAGTTTGTGGCCATCAAAACATTATTTATTGTGTTATTGGTGTTGACGTTTTTTGGTCACGTACACAGATTTACAGATGTTATCGCAGGTGCAGCAAAATGCTTGTGTTTCTAGCTCCAACAGTGCAGTAATACCTATCAATAAAAAACAATACACACATAATCCAATTGATTATGATTTTTTTAAATAAGAAATTAAGAAATATCAGAACGATCACTGTCAGAGTCCGGAATATAAATATATATACATACTGTATAATGTATATAAATATATATACAAATAATGGTGTGTATAGACAGTATGGACAGTATATGAACAGAAAAGCTGTATACTGAATTAGCTATATATGATGAGGCATGAATACAGTATATACATATAAAGTGGGTAAATTAGTGTAAACATTATTAAAGTGACCAGTGTTCAATGACTATGTACATAGTCGCTAAGGTGCAGCGTAGAGTACCGGGTGGTAGCCGGCTAGTAACAGTGACTAAGGTTCACTGTAGGGTACTAGACGGAGGCCGGCTAGTGGTGACTGTTAACAGTCTGATGGCCTGGAGATAAAAGCTGTTTATCAATATCTCAGTCCCAGCTTTGATGCACCTAATGTGGTCTTTTGAATGGGTATAGTATTAATTTGCTAAATGCTTATCAGTATGTTTGTAAAGTTTTGTGATGAGAAGGATGACAGAAAATGCTAAATGTCCACAAAAAATACTTAATAACAAATTTAGGACATTCCATGTGTATAAAGTTCAGAATTAGTCTTTAAATCTCTAAAAATCGAGTGAAAAATCTATCCTGTCACTCTCAGCGTCACAGACACTATGTTGAAATGTGATAAAAGTTAATGTAACCTTTGCATGCATGGCCAGTCTTGATTGAAAGCAAACAGCACGTTTCCATATTGAAGGTAATAGATCAACAGTGAAATCCAGGGCTCATTATTCTCAGCACATACAGTACAATAGCCAGGCTGTCACTTCCTGGTGACTGGTCACAGCAGGACTGAGGGGGTGGATGGGGTTGAGAAGGTTTGGAGACAGGCAGGCAGGGGACTCTATCTGATTTAATGATAATGATATATCCTGGCTGAACCGTGGCTAGAATAACCTTGATGTGGATCAACTGAAATGCATGTAATTATATATGGCATGAAAGGCTACCCTTGATTATGTTTTTATACTGTATTAAGTGATCTTGTAAATGTCCCCATCCCACAACAACAGAGGTAATGTTTTGGGGTAAATGCAAGCTGTTTGAAATCAATATGTTTTTAAGTGGCTGTCTATTGTCTTTTCCCACCCCCACAGTACCGTTCCTGCCCCTAAACCAGTCGGAAGCATTCTGCAGCCAGTTTAAGAACGGCCATTGGTACTGCTATGTCCTCCTCGTTCTCTTCACCTTCACCCTGCCCCTGGGCATCCTGGGTAACGTGGCGGCGCTGTTCAACTACACCTGCTTCAGGAGGACACGTAGTCTGTCCACCAGCAACGTGTTCCTACTCAACCTGGCCATGTGCGACTCCGCCTGGATCCTCACCCTGCCCTTCACCATCTACTTCAGCCTCCAGAGGCCCTTCCTCAAGGACATCCATACCTTCTGCCAACTCAAGAAGATCTTCTTCAACATCAACATCTACGGTAGTATTCTCTTCCTCACTCTGATCAGCTTCGATCGCTACGCCGGCACCGTGCACCCAATCAGCTCCCGCCGGTGGTGGGACGTAGGCAAAGCCAAGCTCTGCTCCGCCTGCGTCTGGGTCTTCCTCTTCCTGGGCTCCATCCCTGAACTCTTCTTGAACTTCGCTATCCAAAGACCGGAGAATGTGACCGTGTGCATGGACCACATCCAGGGTCCATTCGTCTATGTCAAAACCATTTCCATCATCAGGACTCTGGTGGGCTTCGCCCTGCCGTTCAGTGTCATGCTAGCCTTCTATGTGATGACAGTGCGGGTGTTACGAGGAATGCCCAGGGGAAAGAGAAGGGGTTGTGGCGGGTGTCAGTGGGTGGGGAAACCCCTGCTGCTCATCACCGCTGCCCTGCTGGTGTTCGTGGTGTCCTTCGTGCCCTACCACGTCATGATCATGACCCTGGTGTTCATGAGGATCCACGACCAGGTAACTCCCGCCAACGTGCACATCCTCTATGCCTCCTATGAGTTCTTCGAGGCCATGTGCAGCGTGAGTAGCTGCCTGGACCCCATGCTGTACATCCTGGCCAGTGACAGGTTCCAGAGGAGACTGCAGGCCCTCAGGAGGGGCCACCACAGGGCGCTATGCTGCAGGCGTAGCAGGAGGGTAGAGGTGGAGGGCTGACAGCGGAAAGGGCCTTCTATTATAGTCAGCTTTATTCAATTCAATTCATTTAGTAAACTACAAAATAGTTTGATTGTTTTATTTGATGATCTAATAAGACACATATTAAGGGCCGGTGTTATGTGCAGGCATTAGTGGGCCTGGCACACCTAACGTACCTCTTTGCCCAACCAAATCAAATATTTAAATATTGATAATTTATTTTAATGATGTCCTTTTGCTATCTCATCCTGGAATATACAAGGTCTTAGGTCATCTACCTTTGGCCGAAAGAGCAGGAACCCAGACTTCATCAAATAAATTGGAAATACAGACATTGTCATCCTAATAAACATGGTATAGAGGAGACGGCAACCGGTTGCCATCTAGGTTACAGAGAGCTGGTAGTCCCATCCACCAAACTACTGTACCAGGTGTGAAACAGGGAAGAGACTCTGGGGGTATGCTAACTTGGTATAAATCAGACCTAACCCACTCTATTAAATTAGTCAAAACAGAAGCATTTTACATCTGTCTAGAAATAAATAAGGAAATTAACTCAACGGAGCAAAATGTCCTCAAGTGTGCTACCAATATTCCCCGTATAGAATCCCCATATTTTAATGATGACAGCTTCTCCTTCCTAGATGGGAAGATCAACCTTTGGCAGCTATTACAGCTGTGAGTCTATCTGGGTAAGTCTCTAAGAGCTTTGCACACAAGCTTTGTCAAGTTGGTTGTTAGACAGCCATTTTCAAATCTTGCCATATATTTTCAAGGCGATTTAAGTGTAATTAGGCCACTCAGGAATTATCTTGGTTAGAAACTCCAGTGTATATTTGGCCTAGTGATTTGGGTTATTATCCTGCATCATGTTATAGTGAACCCACAACATGATGCAGCCACTATCATGCTTGAAAATATGAAGAGTGGTACTCAGTGATGTGTGGTGTTGGATTTGACCCAAACGCTTTGTATTCTGGACAAAAAGTTCATTTCTTTGCCACATTTTTTGCAGTATTACTTTTGTGCCTCGTTGCAAACCGGATGCATGTTTGGAATATTTTTACATCAGTACAGGCTTCACTCTTTTCACTCTGTCATTTAGGTTAGTATTGTTGAGTAACTACAATGTTGTTGATCTATCCTCAATTTTCTCATATCACAAACGTTAAGCTCTGTAAATGTTTTAAAATCACCAAAATCACCAGTTTCCATCCTCTCCGGGCAACCGAGTTAGGAAAGACGCCTGCATCTTTGTAGTGACTGGGTGTATTGATACACCATCCAAAGTGTAATTAATAACTTCACCGTGCTCAAAGGGATATTCAATGTCTGCTATTTTTATTATTACCCATCTACCAATAGGTGCCCTTCTTTGTGAAGCTTTGGAAACCCCCAAACCCCCATGTTTTATTAATTTGTAAAACGACATAATTCCGCTTTGACATTATGGGGTATTGTGTGTAGGCCATTGACAGAAAATCGCAATTTAATCCATTTTAAATTCAGCCTGTAACACAACAAAATAGGGGGAAAATCAAGGGGTGTGAATACTTTCTGAATTAACTGCAATTGTATGTGTGGGGTACAGAGATGGGGTAATCATAAAAAATGATGTTAACCACTATTACTCAACACAGAATGAGTCCATGCAACTTATGTGATTTGTTAAGCACATTTTTACTACTGAACTTATTTAGGGTTGCCATAAAAAAGGGATTGAATACTTTTTGACTGAAGACATTTCAGCTTTTCATTTTTAATTCATTTGAGAGGGGAAAAAAACAAACAAATATTCCACTTTGACATTGTGGGGTATTGTAGATCAGTGACACAAAATCTGAATTTGTATCCATTTTAAATTCAAGCTGTAACACCAAAATGTGAATTGTTTCAGGAAAGGCGCGTCACTACATCACAGGAGCACCATTTGAACGTATGAACGTTTTTGGGGCAGAAATGCCTTCTGGAACATGTGAACTTTCATTTGCCATCTGTAAATACGAATAAAATTGTTAAATTACGAGCCTAGTTGGTTTAGCCATGGAAAAAGACAGAAACCTTCCTGCTAGCCATGATTAGCTGAGATAATGAGTAGGCTGGACATGCCGAGAGATGAGCTCGGATTGGTCTGCCATGTAGCACGCTTCTGTCTATAATATGAGCTTTCCAGTATGTGTAGGTAATCCTTTCTAAAGCAGCTTTTTTTAAAGATATCACATAGTGGAACTGCATAAGCATTGCTCTCCACTTTTTGGAGGACCGAGTTTTGAAATCAGTGAAATTAGAGTATGATAGCTAAGGAGATTGATTGCAAATAAAAGAGATCACACAGAAGGCTGTGTTGTATAAAACACCTGTCTCCAGATTACATCTTCAAACTAAGGACAACCATGGCATCCGTGACAGAGGGAGAAGCATCCATCCATGTATACGGGTAAGAGAGTCTAGCTAGCTACATTTTCAGATATTACACGTTTCTAATTTAGTCAGAAAGTCAGAAATTCTACTGTTAGCTAGCTAGCTGTTAACCTCTTGAACCTCTGGGGGCAGTATTTCATTTTTGGATGAAAAACGTTCTCGTTTTAAACAAGATATTTTGTCAAGAAAAGATGCTCGACTATGCATATAATTGACAGCTTTGGAAAGAAAACACTCTGACATTTCCAAAACTGCAAAGATATTGTCTGTGAATGCCACAAAACTAATGCTACAGGCGAAACCAAGATGAAATTTCATACAGGAAGTGAGCCAGATTTTGGAGGCGCTGTGTTCCAATGTCTCCTTATATGGCTGTGAATGCGCAAGGAATGAGCCTACACTTTCTGTCGTTTCCCCAAGGTGTTTGCAGCATTGTGACGTATTTGTAGGCATATCCTTGGAAAATTGACCATAAGAGACTACATTTACCAGGTGTCCGCTCGGTGTCCTCCGTCGAAACTATTGCGTAATCTACAGGTGCGTGCATTTTTCCATTTTGAACAGAGGAGAAACCAAACTGCAACGAGTGATTTATCATCGAATAGATATGTGAAAAACACCTTGAGGATTGATTCTAAACAACATTTGCCATGTTTTCTTAGCCAAACGGGATGAACAAAACGGAGCGATTTCTCCTACACAAATAATATTTTTGGAAAAACTGAACATTTGCTATCTAACTGAGTCTCCTCATTGAAAACATCCGAAGTTCTTCAAAGGTAAATTATTTTATTTGAATGCTTTTCTTGTTTTTGTGAAAATGTTGCCTGCTGAATGCTAGGCTTAATGCTATGCTAGCTATCAATACTCTTACACAAATGCTTGTGTAGCTATGGTTGAAAAGCATTTTTTGAAAATCTGAGATGACAGTGTTGTTAACAAAAGGCTAAGCTTGTGAGCCAATATATTTATTTAATTTCATTTGCAATTTTTATGAATAGTTAACGTTGCGTTATGGTAATGAGCTTGAGGCTATATTTACGCTCCCGGATACGGGATTGCTCGTCGCAACAGGTTAATAGCCAGAGGGAATTTACCAGCTACGTCGATCTACTCCGATTTCAGAGAACTCTCGTCTGAGTGTGCCAGAGCGCAGAATAACTGTCGAATTTACAAACGCTCAACACCCGTTGAATATGGCCGGTGTCAGTAAACATTGGCAAAAAAGTGTAATTACATTTTTGCCAGCAGCACCGCTGCAGTCACCATCGCTCTGGATAACATAAACCAGCTCTGCTAGGGCGAGTAAAATGGTCAGAGTGAGCTGTTCTCTCATTTGTGTCTGGAAGTAGCTAGCCAACATTAGCCAGTTAGCTTGGGTGCTTTACTGCTGTTATTAGGTCAGGACGCTCAGATCAGCCCTACTTTTCGGCCAGAGTGTCCAGTGTGCGCTCCAAGAGCAAAATACTCTGAATTTACAAACGGCCAATCTGACAACGCTCTGAGTTTAGAAAACCCCATAACCAACCCGTAGTATAAGCCAGCCTTTAGACTTGAAATATTTGATTGTTTAGTACATAGCCTCACATGTGAATTCTTAAAGAGATGGGTGGGGCTAAAGCTTAAAAGGGTGTGAACGATGCTGAATGGGTGTAGACAAAGAAGAGTTCTGCAGTAGGTACCAAAACATTCAAGGTCCATTTTCTCAAAAGTGAGGTTACCAGTTTATCAACTTTCAAAGCAGAATTACTTTCCCATTGTTCCTCAAATGTAGTATATGATATACCATTTTATAGCTCTGAGTCTTTACTTTTATCCAATGTAAAAAACACTACTTCAAATCGAGCCGGTTGGCCACAAATGTGGAAAAAGTAAAGGGGTGTGAATGCTTTCTGAAGGCACTGTACCTGGAGGTGACAGCATTCCCACCCCAATATGCCAATATGCCCCCCTAGACACAACAAACACGGGTCACAACTCCTACAGCTCTGTCACACGCTGGGTCTGTACAGTGTCAATGGTAGGCTTTAAGGGGACTACCAGGGTAGGTACACCTACAGCTCATCCCTTGGCAGCAATACTGTAGATTACTTTGTCACTGACCTCAACCCAGTGCATTCACAGTAAGCCCACTGACACCCCTATCAGATCCCAGCAAATTCCCAGTTTATTTGAACAGCGCAATACTCAATCAGGAGGTATCAAAAACAAAATTAATGCATAATATTAAGAAATGCTATTGATGGAAGGAAAGTAGTGTAGAAAACTATTGAAACCATCAGGCAACAGATTAAATCCCTTTTAGACAACTTCCCGGACAAAACGTTTCAGTGAAATATAGGGCTGTCCCCCACAAAAAAAAATCTTGTTTCTGAAAAGTTCTGTTACCGAAAAACCCAAATTTGTTTAGGAAAAACATTTCCTATTCCCTCAACCCTTGTTCTCTTTACGTGAAACATGTAAGCATCGCATGTATGTCACTAGTGCTCATTTAATTTTGTAGCCGGTGATTGTCAAGCAAATAACTGCCGGTCTCACGGTAATTGACCGTTAATTAACATAAACACATTTATGATCTCCTGGCTTCCACGCATAACCTACAAGCCACTGATGCAGACCTCTGGAACATCTAAGTTTAAAGAAGTATAATACATCCATTTAAATAAAGCCTACACCATCACAATAAATCCATAATTTATTTTAGACAGGTCTAGAAACATGATTTGAAGAAAATGTAGTCTATTACCGAAGAACAGAATAGCATACTCTGAGTTGTCCATAGGTTAGGCCCTGATCTGGCTATGCCATATAGTTTGGCTGTGGGCTACACTGGTTCATTTAGCAGACAAGATTTGCATAGAATTCAGTGGCATTATTTTATATTATTTTTTAGTATGAAAAAAACTATTGAACATACAGTTGAAGTCGGAAGTTTACACACACTTCGGTTGGAGTCATTAAAACTATTTTTCAACCACTCCACAAATTTCTTTTGAATTTCGAGGTGGCATCCCCTTTGTGTGGCCGTAATGCCCTCTAAAAAAATGCATGCCTTTTGCGGCCAGTGTCCGTTGTACCCTTGGGCTGAATATAACAATTATAATTCCCTTCTCCCGGCTGCGTGCTCCGAAGCACCTCTCACTCACATGACTCTCTCAGATATCTCAATTCTTATTAGCCAATGCCCGTCACGTGATCGGGTCCTTCTCATAGCCATCTCAGGTCCTCTCACTAGCTATAAGTGAAGACAAACACATTGTCCTAATCGAAATCCAAGGCGCATATTCAAGGTAATGGAAGAACTGTCCACATTTACTTTTCCTCGGCCAACAAGATGAGTAGGTCTAAAGAACAGCAAAATGCACAAGCCTCTGTTAATCTACTATCCCCCACAGTACAAAAGTTAACCTATTCTATTGGTCAACTTGTCCTTCAGTGCGAGAAATAAATATTCCAAACGTAGTCTGAGAAAGTTGTGGGATGCGATAAATCCCAAATTAATCCAACCTCTAGCATAATAATTTTTTTTAAGCAATGAGGCAGATGCAACAGATCAGAATGTTTAGATTTTAAAATGTATTTATTATTATTTTTTAATTATAATAATATTTTTCGTGGTGTCCAATTAGTAGGTACAGTCCTGTCCCATCGCTGCAACTCCAGTATGGAAAAGTCAGATCTGTGGAAGACTGGAGATTTAAAAAAGGAGGATACAGGAGCAAGTGTTGCGTAAGTATTAAAATGTGCCAAACAGTTGCTGTTAGATTACAATATTATTTTTTTTAAACAACTGTAACAGTGTAAACAACACTAAATAAATAAATGTACCAGAGAGTCTGTTCTAACAAAAACAACATATATATATAGCCTTTATTACTGCAGACTAAAAACAGTTGATGCATTCGTAAATTGCGGTTTATTTATTGTTTAGGCAAATTATCCAAAGCTTTTTTTGTAATTTAATCTTAAAACTAAAATGCTTGATTGCATTCCAAAGCATGAATGTCTCGTATGCTGTGTGATGGCATGAAAGAATGAATGATTGATTGATACAGTAGCCTATATATTGAAATATAGGCCTAAGTAAGTTGTTGAATTAAGAATAAACAGGACGCCTACAGCTCGATGGCGGTTATACAAGGTCCTACAGAAAGCCTGCTAATGATGATAACATTACTTATTATTCTAATGATGATCATAATAATAATTATAAGAAGAAGAAGGAGATTAAGAAAAAATAGGGTATAGGAGCGAGAGCTGCAAACTGCGAGTGTGACAAACAGGTGCTGTAGGATTACAATGCTATTTTTCTGGCTGTTTGGAACAGGGTAAACAACAGTAAATAAATGATAAGTAACAACAGTCTGTTCTAACCCTTTATTACAGCTTAGCGAAGATTCAAAACAGCAGAATCTGTGAAATGTCTTTATTCAATATTTTTCCGTAGGCATGATGCTTGGTTCTTTGCAAAATCAGTACTTTATTAAACATACACTCAAACAGGCAACAGAAGCAAGTTCTGTCTTATTTCTGTAGAAATATATGGACGATTTATAAAGCCAAGCACATTTAACAGTTAGGCTATTGATTAAGTTGGAGTTTCCTATCTCCTCAATTTCCTTAGACAATTAAGCTAAGGCAAGGGCTGTTTCCTCATCTCTGCTGCTGCTCAATCCCAATATGCTGGTTGACTTTGCTATTATGCACATAGCAACATAGAGAAAGGCGCCAATTCTACGGCGCACTGAAGTTATATTTCAGAACTGCGGACAGCGACCGTATCCAACGTGGGAGAAAGCGCATTTGTTATAAAATAATATTAGATGTATTATTACACAATATAACCATATACAATTTCAGTATCACATGTCACATGAGTGTTGGACTGTGCCATCCCTGTGGCCTCCGCAATGGATTGGTCCACTGAGACAGGCCTCCGCAATGGATTAGTCCACTGAGACAGGCCTCCGCAATGGATTGGTCCACTGAGACAGGCCTCCGCAATGGATTAGTCCACTGAGACAGGCCTCCGCAATGGATTAGTCCACTGAGACAGGCGCGAATCAGACAGGTGTCTTGTGCACCATGAAAAGTTTACAAAAATTGAGACTGCTCGACTAAATCTCGGGTCGACTAACAGCCTATCGACCAAACAATCGACCAGTCGACTAAATGGGTTCAGCCCTACTGCAATTGAAAAGGTGTAAACCTGGCCGTAGAAAGCCTAAACTGTATGCTTCCCTATCAAATGTAAAATGTCAAGCTGACATCCTAATTAACAACAATGACAAATGGTGTGATGAAGAATGCAAAAACTTACGAGAGAAACTGAGAAAACGATCAAACCGAAGACATAGAGACCCAGAAAACCTGAGCCTACGCCTTCAATATGGTGAAACCCCAAAACAGTACAGAAATACACTATGAAACTATCTGAGAGACAAGACAAGAAGGGCTTTCTATGCCATCAAAAGGAACATAAAATTTGACATCCCAATTAGGAGCTGGCTAAAAATACTTGCATCAGCTATAGAACCCATTGCCTTTTATGGTTGTGATGTCTGGGGTCCACTCACCAACCAAGAATTCACAAAACACCAAATTGAGACTGCATGCAGAATTCTGCAAAAAAATCCTCTGTGTACAACGTAAAACACCAAATAATGCATGCAGAAAAGAATTAGGACGAAACCTGCTCATGAACAAAATCCTTAAAAGAGCTGTTAAATTATACAACCACCTAAAAGGAAGCGATTCCCAAACCTTCCATAACAAATACATCACCTACAGAGAGATGATCTCAGAGAAGAGTCCCCTCAACAAGCTGGTCCTGGGGCTCTGTTCACAAAGACAAACATAACCCACAGAGCATAAGGACAGCAACACAGTTAGACCCAATCAGATCATGAGAAAACAACCAAATAATTACTTGACACATTGGAAATAATTAACAACAAAAAAACAGCGCAAACTGAAATGCTATTTGGGCCTCAACAGGATACCTGACCACTGTGACTGACCAAAAATTAAGGAAAGCTTTGATTATGTACAGACTCAGTAAGCATTGATAGGCAGAGCTGGGAGAGAGAAGACAGGCTATGTGCACACTACAGTATGTGCTATGTGCAAAATGTGGAAACTAAGCTGAACTTCCTAACCTCCTGCCAAATGTATGTATCAAGGCACAAGGCGAGATCCAAATGCAGACACAGGAGGCAGATGGTTGGAGAGCTCTTTGGTCTTGGCCATGGTGGAGAGTTTGGAATCTGATTGCTTGTAAGTCGCTCTGGATAAGAGCGTTTGCTAAATTACTTAAATGTAAATGTAAAATGTAATGCTTCTGTGGACAGGTGTCTTTTTTACAGGTAACGAACTGAGATTATGAGCATGGAGTGCTCCTAATCTCAGCTCGTTACCTGTATAAAAGACACCTGGGAGCCAGAAATCTTTCTGATTGAGAGGGGGTCAAATACTTATTTCCCTCATTAAAATGCTAATCAATTTATAACATTTTTGACATGCGTTTTTCTGTATTTTTTGTTGTTGTTATTCTGTCTCTCACTGTTCAAATAAACCTACCATTAAAATTATAGACGGGTCATTTCTTTGTCAGTGGGCAAATGTTCAAAATTAGCAGGGGATCAAATACTTTTCCCCCTCACTGTATATGTTACAGTGTCAAAACACTTTTGAAAATATTATATTCCAGAAAACAGACGTTCAAACAGGGGCCCTTGCTAGAATTTAACATCTTCAAGATGAAACAGTAAATAGAAATAGTAATTCTGTAGTTGGGGGACAACAATATCCTTTAATATGGGGCGGCAGGTAGCCTAGTTAGGGCGTTGGGCCAGTAACCGAAAGGTTGCTAGAGTGAATCCCCGAGCTGACAAGAATCTGTCGTTCTGCCCCTGAACAAGGAAGTTAACCCACTGTTCCTATGCTGTCATTATAAATAAGAATTTGTTCTTAACTGACTTGCCTAGTTAAACCAAGGTTATATTAAACAAATTTAAAATTAAAATATCAGAGCTGCACGAATACCTGCTGCATTCACAGACACAGTCTTCCAGGGGGATAAAAACACCAACTGATATTTTACTGGCAGTGACAGGGTGCCGGACATGGAAAAAGTGGTCAAATCAATCTAGGCACAATGAGATCAAATAGAGCTTTTAAAAAACAACATTTGATCACTTTACTTGAGGATATATCTGTATTGATACATACAGCCTTCAAATAGCCAACCCTCCATGTGTTACACCTTATCCTTTTCTATACCACACATGATATATTGCCAGCAGCATACCACCCTGTATCTCACTGCTGGCTTGCTTCTGAAGCTAAGACAGGGTTGGTCCTAGTCAGTCCCTGGATGGGAGACCAGATGCTGCTGAAGTGGTATTGGAGGGCCAGTAGGAGGCACCCTTTCCTATGGTCTCAAAAATATATATATCCCAATGCCCCAGGGAAGTGATTGGTCACACAGTCTTTTAGATGGGACGTTAAAACAGGTGTCCTGACACTCTGTGGTCACTAAAGATCCTATTTTTTTTTTTTTTAATTTTATTGCACTTATTGTAAGAGTAGGGGTGTTAACCCTGGTGTCCTGGCTAAATTCCCAATCTGGCCTTCATACCATCATGGTCACCTAATCATCCCCAGTTTACAATTGGCTCATTCATCCCCTGGAACTATTCCCCAGGTCATTGCTGTAAATAAGAATGTGTTCTCAGTTAACTTACTGGGCAAAAAAAAATAACCCAATTAATTTACATGCTGTTGGGTCTATAACTGGGTGTCCTGTTTTGGGGTATTGCACCATCAAAGTGGTTGTTAGTCCACTCACACACATAACAAAGTTTTACGTGTTACTGTGCGTTTTGTTGCCAACCTTACTTTGCTAACTGACAACTTTACATTTTTCTTTTTAGTTACCGTTTATATTTTAGTTTTTCCCTCACTCAACTTTTTTTCTTTCAACTTTTCCCCTCCGGACGCTTTATCTGGACATGGTTCGTCAGGACCTCCAACAGCCGAAGCTAAGTAGTAACATTAACATGATGCCATCTAAATTGCAGTCGCTGTACTCATAATATACAGGAGAACAGTCGCCTTACGGCGAGGATAGTTGTGCTGCAAGCCCAGCTTCGGACGCAATCGTTAGGCAAGGGTAATTTCAGTGTAGGAAAGGATGAAACAGAGTCTGTGCCACCAGTAAGTACAGATAGTAGTATAAATCCCCTCGCAGGGTCCCCGCAGCCGGACAACTTTCTCATGGCTTCTGGAGGGAAATGCTGTAGGAATGCTCAACCGGTGTCGCTCATTCAGCCGACAGAACCTTTCAACCGGTTTTCCCCATTAAGCATCGAGTCTGAGGCCGAGCCTTCTCTTGGGGGTCTGAGACGCCGAAGCCTCCCACCATTAGCTCTGACAAATTGAAAACGCTAGGTCATTGGCGACTCCATTACCCGCAGTATTAGACTTAAAAAGAATCATCCAGCGATCATACACTGTTTACCAGGGGGCAGGGCTGCCGACGTTAAGGCTAATCTGAAGATGGTGCTGGCTAAAGCTAAACTGGCGAGTGTAGAGAGTATAGAGATATTGTTATCCACGTCGGCACCAACGATGTTAGGATGAAACAGTCAGAGGTCACATAGCTTCAGCGTGTAAATCAGCTAGAAAGATGTGTCGGCATCGAGTAATTGTCTCTGGCCCACTCCCAGTTAGGGGGAGTGATAAGCTCTACAACAGAGTCTCACAACTCAATCGCTGGTTGAAAACTGTTTTCTGCTCCTCCCAAAAGATAGAATTTGTAGATAATTGGCCCTCTTTCTGGGACTCACCCACAAACAGAACCAAGCCTGGCCTGCAGAGGAGTGACGGACTCCATCCTAGCTGGAAGGGTGCTCTCATCTTATCTACCAACATAGAGCCCCGTCTAACTCCTCTAGCTCCACAATGAAATAGGGTGCAGGCCAGGCAGCAGGCTGTTAGCCAGCCTGCCAGCTTAGTGGAGTCTGCCACTAGCACAGTCAGTGTAGTCAGCTCAGCTTTCCCCATTGAGACCGTGTCTGTGCCCCGAACTAGGTTGGGCAAAACTAAACATGGCGGTGTTCGCCTTAGCAATCTCACTAGGATAAAGACCTCCTCCATTCCTGCCATTATTGAAAGAGATCGTGATACCTCACATCTCCAAATAGGGCTACTTAATGTTAGATCCCTCACTTCAAAGGCAGTTATAGTCAATGAACTAATCACTGATCATAATCTTGATGTGATTGGCCTGACTGACACATGGCTTAAGCCTGATGAATTTACTGTGTTAACTGAGGCCTCACCTCCTGGTTACACTAGTGACCATATCTCCAGTGCATCCCGCAAAGGCGGGGGTGTTGCTAACATTTACTATAGCAAATTTCAATTTACAAAAAATAAATGACGTTTTCGTCTTTTGAGCTTCTAGTCATGAAATCTATGCAGCCTACTCAATCACTTTTTATAGCTACTGTTTACAGGCCTCCTGGGCCATATACAGCATTCCTCACTGAGTTCCCTGAATTCCTATCGGACCTTGTAGTCATAGCAGATAATATTCTAATTTTTGGTGATTTTAATATTCACGTGGAAAAGTCCACAGACCCACTCCAAAAGGCTTTCGGAGCCATCATCGACTCAGTGGGTTTTGTCCAACATGTCTCTGGACCTACTCACTGTCACAGTCATACTCTGGACCTAGTTTTGTCCCATGGAATAAATGTTGTGGATCTTAATGTTTTTCCTCATAATCCTGGACTATCGGACCACCATTTTATTACGTTTGCAATCGCAACAAATAATCTGCTGAGACCCCAACCAAGGAGCATCAAAAGTCGTGCTATAAATTCTCAGACAACACAAAGATTCCTAGATGCCCTTCCAGACTCCCTCTGCCTACTCAAGGACGTCAAGAGGACAAAAATCAGTTAACCACCTAACCAAGGAACTCAATTTAACCTTGCGCAATACCCTAGATGCAGTTGCACCCCTAAAAACGAAAAACATTTGTCATAAGAAACTAGCTCCCTGGTATACAGAAGATACCAAAGCTCTGAAGCAAGCTTCCAGAAAATTGGAACGGAAATGGCACCACACCAAACTTGAAGTCTTCCGACTAGCTTGGAAAGACAGTACCGTGCAATATCGAAGAGCCCTCACTGCTGCTCGATCATCCTATTTTCCAACTTAATTGAGAAAAATAAGAACAATCCGAAATGTATTTTTGATACTGTCGCAAAGCTAACTAAAAAGCAGCATTCCTGCTTTCACTTCAGCAGTAGTAAATTCATGAACTTCTTTGAGGAAAAGATCATGATCATTAGAAAGCAAATTATGGACTCCTCTTTAAATCTGCGTATTCCTCCAAATCTCAGTTGTCCTGCACAACTCTGCCAGGACCTAGGATCAAGAGAGACATTCAAGTGTTTTAGTAATGTATCTCTTGACACAATGATGAAAATAATCATGGCCTCTAAACCTTCAAGCTGCATACTGGACCCTATTCCAACTAAACTACTGAAAGAGCTGCTTCCTGTGCTTGGCCCTCCTATGTTGAACATAATAAACGGCTCTCTATCCACCAGATGTGAACCAAACTCACTAAAAGTGGCAGTAATAAAGCCTCTCTTGAAAAAGCCAAACCTTAAAAATATAAAAAGCTATCGGCATATATCGAATCTTCCATTCCTCTCAAAAAATTTAGAAAAAGCTGTTGCGCAGCAACTCACTGCCTTCCTGAAGACAAACAATGTATACGAAATGCTTCAGTCTGGTCTTAGACCCCATCATAGCACTGAGACTGCACTTGTGAAGGTGGTAAATTACCTTTTAATGGCATCAGACCAAGGCTCTGCATCTGTCTTCGTGCTCCTAGACCTTAGTGCTGCTTTTGATACCATCGATCACCACATTCGTTTGGAGAGATTGGAACGCCAAATTGGTCTACACGGACAAGTTCTGGCCTGGTTTAGATCTAATCTGTTGGAAAGATATCAGTTTGTCGGTGTTCCTCAAGGTTCAGTTTTAGGACCACTATTGTTTTCACTATATATTTTACCTCTTGGGGGTGTCATTGGAAAACATAATTTTAACTTTCACTGCTATGCGGATGACACACAGCTGTACATTTCAATTAAACATGGTGAAGCCCCAAAATTGCCCTCGCTAGAAGCCTGCATTTCGGACATAAGGAAGTGGATGGCTGCAAACGTTCTACTTTTAAACTCGGACAAAACAGAGATAATTGTTTTAGGTCCCAAGAAACAAAGAGATCTTCTGTTGAATCTGACAATTAATCTTGATGGTTGTACAGTCGTCTCAAATAAAACTGTGAAGGACCTCGGCGTTACTCTGGACCCTAATCTCTCTTTTGACGAACATATCAAGACTGTTTCAAGGACAGCTTTTTTCCATCTACGTAACATTGCAGAAATCAGAAACTTTCTCCAAAAATGATGCAGAAAAATGTATCCATGCTTTTGTTACTCCTAGGTTAGACTACTGCAATGCTTTACTTTCCGGCTAAAGCACTAAATAAACTTCAGTTAGTGCTAAATATGGCTGCTAGAATCCTGACTAGAACCAAATAATTTGATCATATTACTCCAGTGCTAGCCTCCCTACACTGGCTTCCTGTTAAGGCAAGGGATTTCAAGGTTTTACTGCTAACCTATAAAGCATTACATGGACTTGCTCCTATCTATCTTTCTGATTTGGTCCTGCCGTACATACCTACACGTACGCTACGGTCACAAGACGCAGGCCTCCTAATTGTCCCTAGAATTTCTAAGCAAACAGCTGGAGGCAGGGCTTTCTCCTATAGAGCTCCAATTTTATGGAATAATCTGCCTACCCATGTGAGAGACGCAGACTCGGTCTCAACCTTTAAGTCTTTACTGAAGACTCATCTCTTCAGTGGGTCATATGATTGAGTGTAGTCTGGCCCAGGAGTGTGAAGGTGAACGGAAAGGCTCTGGAGCAACGAACCGCCCTTGCTGCCTCTGCCTGGCCGGTTTCCCTCTCTCCACTGGGATTCTCTGCCTCTAACCCTATTACAGGGGCTGAGTCACTGGCTTACTGGTGCTCTTTCATGCCGTCCCTAGGAGGGGTGCGTCACTTGAGTGGGTTGAGTCACTGACGTGATCTTCCTGTCTGGGTTGGCGCCCCCCCTGGGGTTGTACTGTGGCGGGGATCTTTGTGGGCTATACTCGGCCTTGTCTCAGGATGGTAAGTTGGTGGTTGAAGATATCCCTCTAGTGGTGTGGGGGCTAATGCTTTGGCAAAGTGGGTGGGGTTATATCCTTCCTGTTTGGCCCTGTCCGGGGGTATCATCGGATGGGGCCACAGTGTCTCCTGACCCCTCCTGTCTCAGCCTCCAGTATTTATGCTGCAGTAGTTTATGTGTCGGGGGGCTAGGGTCAGTTTGTTATATCTGGAGTACTTCTCCGATCTTATCCGGTGTCCTGTGTGGATTTAAGTATGTTCTCTCTAATTCTCCCCAGTCCACCTGGATGTTTGCTGCTTCAGTTTCAACTGTTCTGCCTGCGGCTATGGAACCCTGACCTGTTCACTGGACGTGCTACCTGTCCCAGACCTGCTGTTTTCAACTCTCTAGAGACAGCAGGAGCGGTAGAGATACTCTTAATGATCGGCTATGAAAAGCCAACTGACATTTACTCCTGAGGTGCTGACTTGCTGCACCCTCGACAACTACTGTGATTATTATTATTTGACCATGTTGGTTATTTATGAACATTTGAACATCTTGGCCATGTTCTGTTATAATCTCCACCCGGTACAGAAGAGGACTGGCCACTAGCCTGGTTCCTCTCTAGGTTTCTTCCTAGGTTTTGGCCTTTCTAGTTTTTCCTAGCCACCGTGCTTCTACACCTGCATTGCTTGCTGTTTGGGGTTTTTCGGCTGGGTTTCCATACAGCACTTTGAGATATCAGCTGATGTAAGAAGGGCTATATAAATACATTTGATTTGGTGATTTGAACAACAGTTCCTGCCCTCCTTATGGACCCTAGAACAGACTACTTGCTTCCCTCTGACAAACCTGGGGCTGGATAGGAGAGGAGAGAGCCCTGCTCCATGTCATTATATCGCCAGCTGTGTTACCGTGGCCAAGGCGTCACACTCAACATTGGAATTACCCTGACAACATTGCCGGGGTCCCCAGAATTGCACCCATGGTAACTACAAGTCTCCCCAATAAAACAGACAGGCAGACGTACTTGTAAGAGTGAGAATCCCTCCCTCCCTCCAACGGGAGATGGAAAGCAGCTGTTCCAGTGTCTAGCTGGGGCTGTTTCAACAGCCACATCTGATTACTGTCAGAGAGGTTTGCTAAATAATTTCCCCAGTCGTAAGAGCTACAGTATGTACCAAAGACTTCATTAATCTTAAGTAAACAAGCAATTTCCTTCGCCCAATTTATTGTTTGCCTCCTCTCTCACACTCAATCTCTCTCTCTCCCTGGATTTTGCAAACACCTGGACAGTTGTATCTTTCATTCAAAGCAGACAGATGTTTAGAGTTAGTTTACTTCATGAATAAAAAAAATAAAACACCTTTCATTGTCTGAATACAAGACAAGAAAGGAGGTTACTTACTGTATTAATGTTTTGAGTGTAAAGCAGTCTTGTGGATAAACAACTTCACTGTTTACAATTGATCCTGGACAAAATAGATCATGAACACATTTAAGATTCTGCTAAATATAGCGTATTTAGTGCATATTTAATGCGTATTTATTATAGCATATTTATTTTAAGCAAAACATAAAAAACCCATTCACTCTAAAACAACAACATGCCAATGTAAGAAAGAGCTACTGTCTAAGATAGTGGCCGATTCCCCTCTGCTCAAATCTCTGCTACAAACATCAATATTACATTACAACCCATCCGTCTCAACACAGCAGCCGGCCTGCTGATCCATGTCTTAAATATTTGAATCCTGGCACTAGTACAATTGTTACGGCTGTCGTCAGAATGAGACCAAGGTGCAGCGTGGTAGGCGTACATTTAGAATTTATTAAATGAACACCAAACAAACAAGAAAGATAAACGACGCGTAAAGTAATGGAGCGCTAAACCAGCAACTAACAAAAACAAGATCCCACCACAGAAAGTGGGAAAAAGGGCTGCCTAAGTATGATCCCCAATCAGAGACAACGACAGACAGCTGCATCTGATTGGGAACCATACTCGGCCAAAAACAAAGAAATAGACAACATAGAATGCCCACCCCAAATCACACCCTGACCTAACCAAATAGAGAAATAAAATGTCTCTCTAAAGGTCAGGGCGTGACAACAATACAATATATTATTTACTGTGAAAGGCCAGCCTCCGAGTGACAACTAACATAGGGAGGTCTAAACTGAATTGTTGCTGTGTATTAAACAGAAAAAACAGGAGGTTCCAGATGTACACACACACACACAGGCACGCACACACACACACACACGTATGCAAAGTAAACACACACACACTTAAACCCACACACTCAAGCAAACTCTGACCTTTGGCCACCACAGCACAGAGCCATCGTACCCATAATGCACTACTGTAACAACATGGCATACAAGTCCTTGTTGTAATAACAAAGGCACAGAGACAGACAGGCTCTCACTGAATGACCAGAAGACATGCCACTCAATGGGAGAGCATATAGCCTTTAGTGGCTGGGTAGTCTTAACCCACATAGTCTGTCATGAATCATCCATCACCTTTGAGAGAAACTGATAAGTGGCTGGCTGTGCTACCGGAGAATAAAAACCAAATCCACTGTGATCTCCATCCACCTCCACTCATTCCACTAGATAGCAGCCAATGTTATTGCTAACAAAAACACAGTAAATGGTGTATTGCGTATAGTTCTCTGTGAAAAAGCAAAATCGCCAGTGGGATGAGTTGGTGTAATTCAACGTAAAATTAGTGGTTGTGGTATTCAGATTTTTTTTCTAGGCCATGATAAATTATAAATGATGCAGCGGAATGCGTCAGCAAGCAACACATTGTCTGGTTTCCATTAGTTACAAATTGATACATAGTTGAACACAAATGGAAATAGCAGCATGAATAACTTAATCTATTACGCAGGAAAGACAAGTGCTTTCATTTGGAAAAAATAAAACAAATAAACAAAGAATAAGTTGAAATATCAGTGACCAGATAAAAGGATTGGCATTTATTGGACAAATGACTCTCATTACAATTATAAATACACTGAATTTCTCATAAGAATTCATGATAAATGAGACATTACTGTACGTGTAATTAACTAAGTGCGCATGCCTACCATGTTGTAGTGTAGGTAGTAAAGGAGAGAAGAGGAGCTGCAGAGTACTCTATAGAGTGCTCTATATTCTGCTCATCTCTCATTTTTGGGATTACATAATGCCATTGCAAAAATGTTGTCTATCGCTCACCATCTCACCCCACTTCTCCCAATCTCACACTCACTCAATCACTCAAGCCCACACACACACACACAGATGCACACACACACACACCATCTGTTCCTCCTGCACTCTGTGCCCTGTGGCCTGTGAAGTGCATTGGCCCTACCTGGCTCCAGCTCCAGAGAGAGAGAGAGAGAGAGAGATGGGAGGTCTACTCTGCTCTCTTTTCCCGCTATGTGCCCTGAAGCTCTGGGCTTTAAGTGTAAAACTCTGATCTGAATAGACTGCCCTCATTTTTATTTTTTTACCTTTATTTAACTAGGCAAGTGAGTTAACAACAAATTCTTATTTACAATGAAAGCCTACCCCGGCCAAACCCAGACGACACTGAGACAATTGTGCGCTGCTCTATGGGACTCCCAATCACAACCGGATGTGAAACAGCCTGGATTTGAACCAGGGACTGTAGTGATGCCTCTTGCAATGAGATGCAGTGCCTTAGACTAGGATAGGGTAATTCAATAGATTAAGGCTTGAAAGATGTGCAAGGACAGAGTAGCCACATTATCAGATACCTATTCTTCCGCATAGAGGAAACATAATAGCACTCAAGACATGTTCTCTTTCCTGGCCTAAGTGAAGACTGCAACATTCAATATTTATAGAGAGCAGCACATGGAATAGAGTCATGATCCCTTCATATCCTGTATATGCTCTGTGTGTGTGTGTGTGTGTGTGTGTGTGTGTGTGTGTGTGTGTGTGTGTGTGTGTGTGTGTGTGTGTGTGTGTGTGTGTGTGTGTGTGTGTGTGTGTGTGTGTATGTGTGTTTAGCATATCACGTGGTTTTCTTTGCCACTCTAACCATTACCCTAACATGACAAAATACTTTTCAGTTGTCTTTGTAGGGCTGTATTCCTCCTTAAAGCTCGCCAGGAGGGGACCACCCTTCAGAGCATGGTTCCTCTCTAGGTTTCTTCCTAGGTTCCTGGCTTTCATGGGAGATTTTCCTAGCCACCGTGGCTCTACATCTGCATTGCTTGCTCTCTGGGTTCTGTATAAGCACTTTGTGACATCTGCTGATGTAAAAAGGGTTTTATAAATACATTAAATTGACTGACTTACCAAAGAGCCTGCGGTGGAATATGAACTTCCCGGCAAACATTCCGGTGACAATGGCCATCAGCCACGAAATGACTTTGAGGACGCTCCATCCTCCACCAGGGTACTTGTTCACTATGAAGGAGAAGCAGTTTCCCACCACGATCATGTGAGCCTCTGTCTGGCTGTGGGAGACAGGGTCCTCAGCAAAGATAAGGAAGTTGCAGAAAGTGACGAGGTAGGCCACAAACAGACGAGACCAGGGGTGCTGGAAATAATACCGCAAACAGGGATCTATATCCATTTTGAAGGACCCCAAGCCACAGTCCACCTGAAGAGGGAGAGAATATTGTTGCCTGAGTGAAATCTGCAACAGATTACAGTGGAAATATTACAGAGTTCATGAGATTACAGAGGAAAAACTAGAGACGTCCGTCCAGACTGAGATTATTCTAAATTCAGACGACTCAGATTATTCTGTAGCGTGATCACCACGCTAAGAGCAGCAGGACAGACAAGTGGTCTATCATCCAGACTGAGATTATCTGAAAAATGTCTATCAGTCAGGTCAACAGTGTAGTTTCAGAGCATCATTATGGTCATCTACTCCTCAAATGGTGTCAGATTTGTATTTATTTTACATTTCTCTTCCTTTTAATCTAGTATTTCGCCAGGGATGACCTTTGACTTCAGAGGTTTTCCAGAGACCATTCACTCAATTAATAAAATTATCTAAAGATACACTGTCACACAAGGCAGTCTCTTGGAGCTGCCTCACATTCACTGCCTAGCTGTTTGTCTGGTTCCCACCCTCAGATTTATCACCATCATGCTGATATTTTGGTTCCACTGCCAGGCAGTGCTTGGGTTGGTTCTCAACAGGACAGTGAGCCCACTGTATTTTCAAATCTGTGGACAATTATTCGCTCCAGGACTCCACCTCGTCACTCACTCACTGCCGTGCACATTCTTGGCGGTCTCAAATATTTTCCCTCCGGTCTCCTCCGACCCTGTTTCCTAAAATATCCATACTGGGAATTTGTATGATGATGTAAACCCCCGATATAGAGCAGTGTCAAACTGGGCTATGTGGATATAACATTTCACCAGCATCATGTTTGTCTTGGTATAATGTGCCACCCTAGGTGTTGTTGATGTTATGACTCAGGGGAGGTTTATGACAAATAAGCTAACTTATGGATTTTGTTAAGATGGTCATACCAAGGAAGTTTTAGCTACTTGATTTAGAATTTTAGGACCCCTTTAGTTAGAAAATATATATAAAAACATTTTATGATGAAACATTGAATTTGGCCTTACTGCTATCAGCCCATGGCCCATTGAATAACACATTCAGACATGGAAAAACAGATAGTAAAAAAATGTATCAAAAGGAAGTTTGTTTTAAAGTGTCTGTTCTACACTACATGGCCAAAAGTAGGTGGACACCCATTCAAATGAGTGGATTTTGCTATTTCAGCCACACCCATTGCTGACAGGTGTATAAAATCGAGCATGCAGCCATGCAATGTCCATAGACAAACAATGGCAGTAGAATGGCCGTACTGAAGAGCTCAGTGACTTTTAACGTGGCACCGTCATAGGATGCCACCTTTCCAACAAGTCAGTTTGTAAAATGTCTGGAGCAACAACGGCTCAGCCGCGAAGTGGTAAGCCACACAAGCTCACAGAATGGGACTGCCGAGTGCTGATACACGTAGTGCATAAAAATCGTCTGTCCTCAGTTGCAACACTCACTACCGAGTTCCAAATACTGTAGCCTCTGGAAGCAGCGTCAGCACAAGAACTGTTCGTCGGGAGCTTCATTAAATTAGTTTCTATGGCCGAGCAGCTGCACACAAGCCTAAGATCACCATGCGCAATGCCAAGCGTCGGCTGGAGTGGTGTAAAGCTCGCTGTCATTGGACTGGAGCAGTGGAAACACGTTCTCTGGAGTGATGAATCATGCTTCACCATCTGGCGGTCCAACTGACAAATCTGGGTTTGGAGGATGCCAGGAGGACCCAACCTGTCTGAATGCATAGTGTTAACTGTCAAGTTTGGTGGAGGAGGAATAATGGTCTGGGGCGGTTTTTCATAGTTTGGGTTAGGCCCCTTTGTTCCAGTGAAGGGAAATCTTAACACTACAGCATACAATGACATTCTAGAACACCTTTGGGTTGAATTGAAAAGCTGACTGTTAGCCAGGCCTAATCACCCAACATCAGTGCCCGAACTCACTAATGCTCTTGTGGCTGAATGGAAGTAAGTCCTCACAGCAATGTTCCAACAGCTAGTGGAATGCCTTCCCAGAAGAGTGGAGGCTATTATAGCGGCAAAGGGGGAACCAACTCCATATTAATGCACATGATATTGGAATGAGATGTTTGACAAGCATTTGTCCACATTTATATATTTTTTTCACCTTTATTTAACCAGGTAAGCCAGTTGAGAACAAGTTCTCATTTTCAACTGCAACCTGGCCAAGATAAAGCAAAGCAGTGCAACATAAACAACAACACAGAGTTACACATGGGATAAACAAGCGTACAATAGATAAATCTGTATACAGTGTGTACAAATGAAGTAAGGCAATGAATATGCCAATAGTGGAGAAGTAATTACTATTTAGCAATTTACACTGGAGTGATATATGTGCAGACGAGGATGTGCAAATAGAAATACTGGTGTGCAAAAGAGCAAAAAACATGTAGTGTAGTGTAGTGTATATAAGAAAGATCAGGAAATTATAATAATATTTTTTACCCTAATTTAACCCCTTTTTTGGCACAAAACTACTTCCATATACACTGAGCATACAAAACATTAAGAACACCGGCTCTTTCCATGATATAGGTAGATTGACCAGGTGAAAGCTATGATCCCTTATCGATGTCACTTGTTAAATCCACTCCAGTCAGTAGGGGTTGAGTATTATCTGAGATGGGCTAAATGGGCCCTGTCATTAGACACAGCACCGCTGTTGTGCCGATTGGGGAGATGCATCTGTGTATCCAGTTCATCAAATTAATAGAGTCGATGTCTGCGCCCACGCGGAAACTTAATTAGCATAATTAAGTTAGCATAGCATTATATATATATAATACCCTATCCATATGCTTTATCAATCTCGAATGGAATTATCTGATTACAAAATTGAAACCTACCTCAGTGCACAATGGTGTGTGCACGGCATCTACATATTGATTTAATAAGAAAGCATCCCCTGTATTTTGATATGGATAGGCCTACATACACAGACACGCACTTACCTGTTCCACGCTTCTTTGCGTTTCCCTCTCAAAAAGTACTGTCAAAACGAGAAACCCCGCTCCCGCACTGCTCTCTCTCCTGCCTATCATGCCCAGCGAGCCGACAGCGGCGCTCTAATCATCGTAACGACGAGAGCTGAATCGGTTGAGGCGGGATTATCCATGCTATCTGTTGTTGCTATAAACAGATGCACCCCCAAATCTTCTGCCATTGTGTTGGCTGTCCATGCAGCGGCGTGGCAGGGCAGCGAGGCGCTGCTTTGCACCGCCGGAGCGGCCCGCAGTTTTCTATGTGTGGTGATGATGATGATGATGATGATGATGGAGAGTCGCGCGATGGCTGGATGCTTCTATCCCCACGACTGGCGCATACCATCAGTGCATTGCAATGTAACTGCAATATAACAAACACATTGAGTTTCCCACTGATGGCAGGGTGATGTTCATAGAGCATACAAATATTTATTTTTATATCCAGAGGAGAATGCATATACCCCTTTCTGTGTTTGCAAACATTGTCGCACGAGGGCGAAGGAAGCACGCTGGTGGCAGAACACCGAGGAGTTCTTATAGAACGCCAGCAAATTTAGGGTGATTTACATGCTAAAATCGTCACTGCATAGAGTTAAATAATGTTCTGGTTATAAAAAACTAAGGAATTATATTCCTCGTCTCATTAAAACATACACTACATTACCAAAATGTGGACACCTGGTCCTCAAACATCTCATATTCCAAAATCATGGGCATTAATATGGAGTTGGTCCCCCTTTGCTACTAAAACAGCCTCCACAGTGCTGCGGGGACTTACTTCCATTCAGCCACAAGAGCATTAGTGAGGTCTGGCACTAATGTTGGGCGATTAGGGCTGGCTTGCAGTCATTCTTCCAATTCTTCCCAAAGGTGTTGGGGATGAGGGGTTTCCCCAAAATGTTGCAACAAAGTTGGAAGCACAGAATCATCTAGAATGTCATTGTATTCTGTATCGTTAAGATTTCCCATCTCTGGAACTAAGCGGCCTGAACCATGAAAAACAGCCACAGACCATTATTCCTGGTCCACCAAACTATAAAGTTGGTACTATGCATTCCGGCAGGTAGCGTTCTCCTGGCGTCTGCCAAACCCATATTTGTCTGTCGGACTGCCAGATGGTGAAGCATGATTCATCACTCCAGAGAACACGTTTCCACTGTTCCAGAGTCCAATGGCAGCGAGCTTTACACCATTCCAGCTGACGCTGGCTGCTCGGCCATGGAAAACCATTTCATGAAGCTCGCAACAAACAGTTCTTGTGCTGACATTGCATCCAGAGGCAATTTGGAACTCGGTAGTAAGTGTCACAACCGAAGACAGACGATTTTACGAGACACGTGCTTCAGCACTTGGGGGACCCTTTCTGTGAGCTTGTGTGGCCTACCACTTCACGGCTGAGCCATTGTAGCTCCTAGATGTTTCCACTTCACAAAAACAGCACTTACAGTTGACTGGGGCAGCTCTAGCAGGGGCAGAAATTTGATGAACTGACTTGTTGGAAAGGTGGCACCCTATGATGGTGCCATGTTGAAAGTCACTGAGCTCTTCAGTAATGCCATTCTACTGCAAATGTTTGTCTATGGAGATTGCATGGATTTTATAGCCAAATCCACTAATTTGTCCACATACTTTTGTACATATAGGGTATTTTGTAATGGGATGTAATTGTAAATCAAAATGACTGTAAATGGTTTTCTTACTACTCTCACCTTTTTAGAATATTTACATTTTGACAGTGTCCCAGTACTACTGTCAAACTGGGACAACCTATTACTGTCAAACTGGGACACTCCTCTAGGCCATTTTAATGCAGAAAAAATATTTCGGGGGATTATGAAATACATTTTCTAAATAGGATCAAATGCTAAATGTAATTTTCCTCTAATCTGCTATCAGCTAGCTTGCTAGCAAAAGCTACAGTAGCATAGCTTTCTTTTACTTAGAAAAATATTACCTCACTAACAATAAAAATCCTAGCTGACAATATTCATAACCATACAGGTATATGATGACTAAAAAAGTTCATTTTGCTGTATTTGACCGTCGTGAAAATATGAATTGTCATTTTGAGGGATGAGGTCTTTCTGGTTTTATTCAACAACAAAAAATGTCCTCTACAGTGTAGTGTTGAGAATGTTGAGCTGATAGGCCTTTATTTTATTTATAGGATATATAATTACATATAGGCTACATCATAATTATAATCAAGTATTATACTAATAATAACAATGATAATAATAATAGTACATTATAATTCTTAATGTTCCACAAACAATTTACACAAAAAAATGCAGCAGACAGATAGGGCAGCCGTGCTTCTAGCTCCTAAGCAACTTTGCAGTATTTCATTTTTTAAAATGTATTATTTCTTACATTATTAGCCCAGAATTTTTGTTGTTATTACATACAGCCGGGAAGAACTTTTGGATATCAGAGCGACGGTAACTCACCAGCATTACAACCAGGAATACAACTTTCCCGAATCGGATCCTTTGTTTGTAACCCTGAGGGCAATTGAACTGATTCCAGAAGCTGATCTAAAACACAGCCGGAGAAGAAGTATTCAGAGTGGGCTTGTAGTCCGACTCAGAAGGCATGCACACCACCCTCCGCTTCCGAGTATATTACTCGCTAATGTTCAGTCTCTGGATAATAAAGTTGACGAGCTCAAGCCGATGATTTCCTTCCAGAGAGACATCAAGGATTGTAACATACTTTGTTATCCGGAAACATGGTTCTCTCGGGATATACTGTCTGAGTCCGTACAGCCAGTTGGGTTCTCAGTTCATCAGGCAGACAGGAATAGATATCTCTCCGGGAAGAAGGGCGGGGGTGTATGTTTCATGATTAACTACTTAGGGTGTGATTGTGATAACATACAGGAACTCAAGTCCTTGTTTACCCGACCTAGAATACCTCACAATCAAATTCCGACCGTATTAACTCCCAAGAGACTTCTCTTCGGTTATAGTCACATATTCACCCTCAAGCCGATACCACGACAGCCTTTAAAGAACTTCACTGGACATTATGCAAACTGGAAACCACATATCCTGAGGCCGCATTTATTGTAGCTGGGGATTTTAACAAAGCAAATTTGAGAAAAATGCTACTGAAGTTCTATCAACACATTGACTGTAGTACTCGCGCTGCTAAAACACTTGACCACTGCTACTCCAACTTCTGGGATACCGAACAGACCCTCCCCTGCCCTCCCTTCGGCAAATCTGGTCACGACTCCATTTTCCTCCTCCCTTTATATAGGCAGAAACTCAAACAGGAAGTACCAGTGCTAAGGACTATTCAACGCTGGTCTGACCAATCGGAATCCACGCTTCAATATTGTTTGATCATACGGACTGGGATATGTTCAGGGAAGCTATAAATAACATTGATGAATACACTGATACGGTGACCAAGTTTATCAGGAAGTGTATAGTCACCGAACGTACCCACGGTGACTATTAAAACCTACCCTAACCAAACCTGTGGATAGATGGCAGCATTTGCGCAAAACTGAACGTGCAAACCACTGCATTTAAGGTGACTGGGAATATGCCGAATACGAATAGTGCAGTTATTCCCTCCGTGAGGCAATCAAATAGGCAAAACGTCAGTATAGAGACAAAGTGGAGTCCGTATTTCGACATGGCCTGCTACCAAGGACTGTGGGCTCTCCTCTCCGTGTCTGACGTAAGTAAGACGTTTAAGTGTGTTAACTCTCGCAAGGCTGCCGGCCCAGACGGTATCCCTAGCCGCATTCTCAGAGCATGCACAGAACAGCTGGCTGGAGTGTTTACGGACATATTCAATCTCTCCCTATCCCAGTCTGCTGTCTCCACATGCTTCAAGATGTCCACTATTGTTTCAGTACCCAAAAAACAAAAGAAACTGAACTAAATGACTATCCGTAACACTCGCTTATGTCATCATGAAGTGCTTTGAGAGACTAGTCAAGGTTATATCACCTCTACCTTACCTTGACACCCTAGACCCACTTCAATTTGCTTACTGCCCCAATAGATCCACAGACGATACAATCGCCATTGCCATCGCTCTGCACACTGCCCTATCCCATCTGGACAAGATGAATGCCTATGTACTGTAAGAATGCTGTTCATTGACACTAGCTCAGCATTCAACACCATAGTACACTCCAAGCTCATCATTAAGCTCGTGGCCCTGGGTCTGGACCCCACCCTGTGCAACTGGGACCTGGACATCCTGATGGGCCACCCCCAGGTGGTGAAGGTAGGAAACCACACCTCCACTTCGCTGATCATCAACATTAGGACCCCACAAGGGTGCGTTCTCAGCCCCCTCCTGTACTCTCTGTTCACCCATGACTGCGTGGCCACGCACACCTTCAACTCAATCATCAAGTTTGCAGATGACACAACAGTAGTAGGCCTGATTACCAACAATGATGAGACAGCCTACAGGGAGGAGGTGAGGGCCCTGGGAGTGTGGTGCCAGGAAAATAACCTCTCACTCAATGTCACCAAAACAAAGGAGCTGATCGTGGACTTCAGGAAACAGCAGAGGGAGCACCCCCCTATCCACTTTGATGGGACCGCAGTGGAGAAGGTGGAAAGTTTCAAGTTCCTCGGCGTACACATCACTGACAAACTGAAATGGTCAACCCACACAGACAGTGTGGTGAAGAAGGTGCAACAGAACATCTTCAACCTCAGGAGGCTGA
Organism: Oncorhynchus nerka; assembly: GCF_034236695.1. NCBI lineage: Eukaryota > Metazoa > Chordata > Actinopteri > Salmoniformes > Salmonidae > Oncorhynchus > Oncorhynchus nerka. Next base: position 25,028,895 of record NC_088420.1, read on the forward strand.
AGAAATTTGGCTTGGCACCTAAAACCCTTACAAACTTTTACAGATACACAATTGAGAGCATCCTGTTGGGCTGACCGCCTGGTACGGAAACTCCACTGCCCGCAACCACAGGGCTCACCAGAGGGTGGTGCGGTCTGCCCAACGCATCCCCGGGGGAAAACCACCTGCCCTCCTGGACACCTACAGCACCCAATGTCACAGGAATGCCAAAAATATCATTAAGGACAACAACCACCTGAGCCACTGCCTGTTCACCCCGTTAGAAGGGGGAAGGCGAGGTCAGTACAGGTGCATGAAAGCTGGGACTGAGAGACTGAAAAACAGCTTCTATATCAAGGCCATCAGACTGTTAAATAGCCACCAGTAGCACCTAAGCGGTTGCTGCCATATATACATAGACTTGAAATCACTGGCCACTTTAATAACGGAATACTAGTCACTTTAATAGTGTTTACATATTTTGCATTACTTATATTATATTCTACTGTATCTTAGTCTATGCCGCTCTGACATTACTCGTCCAAATATTTATATATTCTTAATTCCATTCCTTTACTTTAAGTTTGTGTGTATTGTTTGTAATGTTGTGAAATTGTTAGATACCACTTGTTCGATATTACTGCACTGTTGGCTCTAGAAACACAAGCATTTCGCTACACCCGCACTAACATCTGCTATTCACGTGTATGTGACCAACAAAATTGGATTTGATTTGATTTAAAGAATGTTTTAATACATTTCATTTGTATGTATAATTCAAGTTTATCATTAAAATATTAAAATGACTAATATACTCTCTGATTTATCCTTCTTTACAATAAAGAATTAAGTGTACCTCTTTGCCAACCAAGGTGTCCCAATTTGCCAGTATCAACTGAAAAAAAGTGGTCTCAGGACAATGAGACCACAACAATGATGACACAACAGTGGTAGGCCTGATCACTGACAACAATGAGACAGCCTATAGGGAGGAGGTCAGAGACCTGACCATGTGGTGCAAGGACAACAACCTCTCCCTCAACGTGATCAAGACAAAGGAGATGATTGTGGACTACAGGAAAAAGAGGACCGAGCACGCCCCCATTCTCATCGACGTGGCTGTAGTGGAGCAGGTTGAGAGCTGCAAGTTCCTTGGCGTCCACATCAACAACAGACTAACATGGTCCAAGCACACCAAGACAGTCATGAAGAGGGCACGACAAAACCTATTCCCCCTCAGGAGACTGAAAAGATTTGGCATGGGTCCTCAGATCCTCAAAAGGTTCTACAGCTGCACCATCAAGAGCATCCTGACGGGTTGCATCACTGCCTGGTATGGCAACTGCTCGGCCTCCGACTGTAAGGCACAACAGAGGGTAGTGTGAATGGCCCAGTACATCACTGGGGCCAAGGTTCCTGCCATCCAGGACCTCTATACCAGGCGGTGTCAGAGGAAGGCCCTAAAAATCGTCAAAGACTCCAGCCACCCTAGTCATAGACTGTTCTCTCTGCTACCATACGGCAAGAGGTACCGGAGCGCCAAGTATTAGTCCAAGAGGCTTCTAAACAGCTTCTACCCCCAAGCCATAAGACTACTGAACAGCTAATCAAATGGCTACCCAGACTATTTGCTACCCCACCCCCCATGCTGCTGCTACTCTCTGTTAGTATCTATGCATAGCCACTTTAACAACCCTACCTGCATGTACATAATTATCTCAATTACCTCGACACCTGTGCCCCCGCACATTGACACACTGATTCTGTACAAATACCCCATGTATATAGCCTCCACATTGACTCTGTACCGGTACCCCCTGTATATAGCCTCCACATTGACTCTGTATCGGTACCCCCTGTATATAGCCTCCACATTGACTCTGTACCGATACCCCCTGTATATAGCCTCCACATTGCCTCTGTACCGGTACCCCCTGTATATAGCCTCCACATTGACTCTGTACCGGTACCCCCTGTATATAGCCTCCACATTGACTCTGTACCGGTACCCCCTGTATATAGCCTCCACATTGACTCTGTACCGGTACCCCCTGTATATAGCCTCCACATTGACTCTGTACCGGTACCCACTGTATATAGCCTCCACATTGACTCTGTACCGGTACCCCCTGTATATAGCCTCCACATTGACTCTGTACCGGTACCCCCTGTATATAGCCTCCACATGGACTCTGTACCGGTACCCCCTGTATATAGCCCCGCTATTGTTATTCACTGCTGCTCTTTAATTATTTGTTTTTCTTATCTCTTAACTTTTTCTTAATTTTTATTTTTTAGGAAGTTTCTTAAGACTGCATCATTGGTTAAAGGGTTGTAAGTAAGCATTTCACTGTAAGGTTGTATTCAACGCATGTGAAAAATACAATTTGATTTAATTTATCATTGCTAGACAGCCATTTTCAAGTCTTGCCATAGATTTTCAAGCCAATTTAAGTCAAAACTGTAATTAGACCACTCGGGAACATTCAATGTTATCTTGGTTAGCAACTCCAGTGTAGATTTGGCCTTGTGATTTAGGTTATTGTCCTGTTATTGCTGAAACGTGAATTTGTCTCCCTCTGTCTGTTGGAAAGCACACTGAACAAGGTTTTCCTATTGGATTTTTCCTGCTGTATTCATTTTCTTTTTATCCCAAAAAACTCCATAGTCCTTGCGATGCCAAGCATATGCATAACATGATGCAGCCACCACCATGTTTGAAAATATGAAGAGTGGTACTCGGTGATGTGTGGTGTCGGATTTGCTCCAAAGATAACGCTTTGTATTCAGGACAAAAAGTTAATTTCTTTGCCACATTCTTTTGCAGTGACATATTTTGTTGTTGTTTTGGCCCCGTACTCCAGCACTTTGGATTTGAAATTATACAATGAGGTTACTACAAAGTCCCCCAGTTTAGGGAACCAAAAGTATTGGGACAAATTCACTTATTTGTGTATTAAAGTAGTCAAAAGTTTTGTGTTTGGTCCCATATTCCAAGCACACAATAATTACATGAAGCTTGTGACTACAACTTTGTTGGATGCATTTGCTGTTTGTTTTGGTTGTTTCGAATAATTTTGTGCCCAATAGAAATTAATGGTAAATAATCTATTGTGTCATGTGTCACTTTTATTGTAAATAAGAATATAATATGTTTCTAAACACTTATGCATTAATGTGGATGCTACCCTGATTATGGATAATTCTGAAAGATTCATGAATATTGATGATTGAGAAAGTTATAGAGGCATAAATATCATATATAATGATGCCCCTGGTGGCATTGCATCACAAACAATAGGCTACATTACAAAAGTTACAAATGTAACATTGCAGAATGTAACATTGTAAATGTAACATTGCATTTCAGTCTTGACTGGAGTGGAAACAATGGAACAAATGTGGCATCCTCTCATGCTAGACAGAGACTTCATATATACAGTCATTGGTAGTAGCCTATAAAATAGCTAGCTCCTCCAGTCCAGCGTGTATGTGTAGAATGTCAATAGACTTCCCGAGGTCAAAGCGCATTTGTTGTTTACCATTTAATTAACGCAGGAATTTAATAATACGATTTGTTGTATTCCTCGTCGTCACCCCGCACCGTTGAACCACGTGACCTTGCTGATGATGATGATGATGATGATGATGACGACACATGAATTTAGCCTAGTCCGCTTCCTACTTCCTTATCCTGGCTTGGTTCTCTGCTTCATCAACCTTTCTTGCGATAAAAATACAAAATGTCCCACCAAACGGGCATACAAGGTAGCTATTTCATTTAAGTTATATTGTCGCTATCTTAGCATGATTGAACTGTATACATCTTAATTGAAAAATCTGTTTTTAATCGATGTGCAATGTTTTACTATTTATGTACTGTAGTACAGTAACGTTAAGTACTAGCTAGCGACGGTAGCTAGCTAGCAACTATCTGTCATAATTAATTCGATGCTCTGCTAAGAAGTAGCAACGGTAGCTAGCTAGCAACTATCTGTCATAATTAATTCGATGCTCTGCTAAGAAGTAGCAACGGTAGTTATGTAGCTAGGTGTCCTAAAAGAACCGTGTGTGTGTTTGTCTCTGCTTCTACTCGAGTAAAAAAATAACATTTTGGCTTGGGCAACGCCTTCATTGAAACATCTGGCACTCAAATGTAACAGACATTTACATTTAAAAAATGAGCTGACAAATAGCCTAAACCAAAGTATCTGAGTGCTTTCAACCCAATGACAGATACCAATATTGTATTTTTCATTTGCACAATTATTGAAATATTTGTGTGTGTGTGTGTGTGTGTGTGTGTGTGTGTGTGTGTGTGTGTGTGTGTGTGTGTGTGTGTGTGTGTGGTGTGTGTGTGTGTGTGTGTGTGTGTGGTTTTGACAACATGGATGAGTGAGGATCCTACTCACCAAGCAACACGCATGCGACTTGGGTTAAAAGGTTCATATGGTGAACTTGACGACATGCATGTAAAATAGTGGTGTGCCACATTGTTCAAATCTATGAGTGGGAAGGAGATTGCTGTGGGTCGCATGCGTTCATCCTACTATTTGCTCAGTATGGACTTATGTGAGGGATAGGCTTAGGCCAGGGATGGGCAACTCAGTCGGGGTCGTGATATACTGTTGAGAGTTAAAATAATAGAATATACAAGCTGCAATTTAGAAATGTGATTGTCCATCAGCAGTCACTCAATTAGCCCATGTTAGCAAAATATTTTTAGATTGGTAAATTAGTCTAGCTGCCAGCTATCTGAACTTGTAATAAGCATGGTCTAATTACCAACCAGGGAGGAGCCCATTGACCATCAGTTGTCATCTTAAAAACTGCAAACATTTGCTTCCACCCTATGGCAAAAATGTATAGAATTGCAGGAAATTAGCTGTGAAAATGCACATTTCTTTCCACCCCATGGCAACATTAGTAGAATTGCATTAAATTAGTTATAAAATTGCAGGAAATTAACTTTAAAACTAAATGTATGTATCACGAGGGGAAGGGAGGTATGGATGTTGGTACGCAGACCCACGAGCCACTGTGGCCCCTTATGAGCAATTTCCAAATGCCTGAAGGTACCACGTTCATCTGTACAAACAATAGTACGCAAGTATAAACACCATGTGACCACACAGCCGTCATTCCGCTCATGAAGGAGACACGTTCTGTCTCCTAGAGATGAACATACTTTGGTGCGAAAAGTGCAAATCAATCCCAGAACAACAGCAAAGGACCTTGTGGAGATGCTGGAGGAAATCTCTACTCAGATCACTGAGTATCTATATCCACAGTAAAACGAGTCCTATATCGGGTGCTTTGCTGCAGTAGGGACTGGTGCACTTCACAAAATAGATGGCATCATGAGGGTGGAAAATTATGTGGATATATTGAAGCAACATTTCAAGACATCAGTTAGGAAGTTAAAGCTTGGTCGCAAATGGGTCTTCCAAAACTTCCAAAGTTATGGCATAAAGACAACAAAGTCAAGGTATTGGAGTGGCAATCACAAAGCCCTGGCCTCAATCCTATAGAACATTTGTGGGCAGAACTGAAAAAGTGTGTGCGAGCAAGGAGGCCTACAAACCTGACTCAGTTACACCAGCTCTGTCAGGAGGAATGGGCCAAAATTCACCTAACTTATTGTGGGAAGCTTGTGGAAAGCTACCCGAAATGGTTTGACCCAAGTTAAACAATTTAAAGGCAATGCTACCAAATACTAATTGAGTGTATTTAAACTTCTGACCCACTGGGAATGTGATGAAAGAAATATAAAAGCTGAAATAAATCATTCTCTGTACTATTATTCTGGCATTTCACATTCTTAAAATAAAGTGGTGATCCTAACTGACCAAAGACAGGATTAAATGTCAGGAATTGTGAAAAACTGAGTTTAAATATATTTGGCGAAGGTGTATGTAAACTTCCGACTTCAACTGTATATGTATGTTGACCAAACTTCTGTGGCAAAGATTGTTTTAAATAGATAAGGCTGAAGATAATTACATGGTTTGTTCTTTGGAAGGTTTTAACATGGGTTTAACAGCTTGAAATTTTTCTTTAAGCCCAATTTCAGTGATGAGGCTTCTACTATGAAACATCCATATTAGAACACATTGCATGCTTGTGCCGATACCAAACTCACTCCCCCACTGTTTTTCTAGCTGGTAACGACGTGAAGGACATCTTTGCCAGTGCGAGGTGTGGAGACCAATATCGACTCTTAAAGATTGTGATTGAGGATGGTAAGATGTGTTTGTTTTACTGATCTGACCATAAACATATCTAATGTTTGTCACCAAGGCTGTCTCTCAAGGATATATTACAGATATTTTTTTAGAATTAAAACAGTTTCTGAAATGTTGGAAAGCACAGAGAGATTCTATTCACCAAAATTATGTTTTCACTTTGAATCTTCAGCCACTAAATTCTGATAATATTTGTGTTACAGAGCAGCTAGCTTTGGGCGAGACCAGGCAAGCATCAAAGACATGGGACCAAGAGTATGACTCGTTAGTCCTGCCTCTACTACAGGACGACCTGCCATCTTATATCCTGTACCGACTGGACTCCTCCAACAACCAGGGCTATGAGTGGATCTTCATGGCCTGGTCACCTGACCACTCTCCTGTAAGCAACTCCTCTCACACACAGATGTCAGCTTCCGTTTGCTAATTATGTTGCACGTTCATGTCAATGACAAGTCTCTTCATGCTCACGACTCACAACAGACCCGTAGCAAACATGTTTTGTGTTTATTACTGATTGTTGTTGGTTATATGTAGTTTGTACTTAAGTGCAAATGTGACATTTAACTTTTTGACCAACTCTTGATACAGATAACATCACAACTGTTTCAAATTGATGTAATGGCAGAGACTGAAAGGAATTTAGCATTACCAGATTGAATGAGTTGGCACAATTAAGACAGATAAATGAATGATGCACAGAAAAGGAGAGAAATGTGCCCTGGCCTACACTGGCTGTACCAGGCTGAATAACATGGGGCAGAGACTAGAGACCGAGGGAGTACTGACTGCATCCTGCTCTAGCAGACAGGGCTCGACATTCCTACCCACTATCCGTAGGCTGAGTGCCACAGGTCCAGGCTTGTCTGGAAAGCTGCAGAGGTTTCAAAACACTTGCACATGTTCTAAGACTGAGTACAGTTACACCAGAGTTTCCAATAGCTGGCTTTTGGAATTATTTTTATTTTTTTGAAAAGCTGATAAATAATATTGGCATTGGCCAATTGTCTGGGAGAAGAAATAAAGTCCCATTGCGAAATGATAATACTCTTTAGTCTATTCATTGATGGAAATAGCAGTTTATGTAAATACATTTGACTGGTCATGCATTCCGGTCTGTGGGTTAATTTGCATAATTTTAGTGGAATTGAATTGGTGCATGTATATTCATTATATCTTGGTTACTGACTTGCCTAGTTAAATAAAGGTTAAATAAAAGTATATATAAATGTAAATATCACACATGCACAGTATACAGAATCAAAGCCTTTGAGCAGAACATCTGTCAGTCAGCGCTTTTATAAGCCCAATCATTGTGCAACAAATGCAATCCTGTGTTAAAAATAGTTTTTGGGCAAAGATTAAAAATAGCTACTATTTTTATTTCCCAACAGGTAATTGAAGCATGCTTCCCATTTACTTGCCTTTCAAATGCATAAGCAACGGAAGGCAGGCTTCATCAGCGCGTCACACACCACTTTGGAAACGTATAGCATGTCCATAAGGCTAGGGGAAACTGAGCTTTCCCTAAGTAAATTGAATTAAATTGCCAAAATGATATAGCCTAATTAGCCTACTCATGTCTATACAGAGCTAAATAAAATAATTCAAACCATACTACTGAAGCATGATTAGGATACAGTGGATCATTACCTTCCCCTAGCCTTAAAACATGAATAAGTTGTTTGAAATCGCATTGCCTAAAGTCGGAAGGAAAGGCAGCATTCTCAATTTGGGCATCGTGTGCGGCAAATACCAAATAGATGATTGCTGAGTTGAGACTGTCAGTGAAAAGTAGAGACCCAACCAGGTGTATCGCAATATTTCTCAATTAAATCGCGGGAAAACATTGTTTGGAAAGCAAATAGTTATTGCTTTAAAGAGAAGACAATGAAGATACTATAATCTGTCTTTTAGTTATCAAAATTGTAACTTAATTGAGCGAACAACAGTAGGCCTATAGCCTATCTTATTGGCACCAGCGGAGAGCATTGGCCATACCTCCGGTGAGTACGCAGTTCACATATTCACTCTTTATCGTTGAGTCAGTGGCACTTAAAAGTCTGTTTTTGGACAATAATTTCCTCCAGTTTAGATGGACGTCATTCTATTCGTGTGTCCCCTTTTCGTAGGCCTATTATATGGACAACGGAGTTTTTATTGGTCTGTTTGTCAGTGTCAGCAGAGCAGGCTACCCTATAATTTGTTGTTTTAAGAAATTAAGATTCTGCTAATGTCTCCGTTCATATAAAGTGTAGTAGCATTGCATGAAATGTGTAATTCCCATGCAAAGAAATAAGAAATGTATCTGATATAGCCTATAGCCCAGGCTTCTACGCTATAAGTGCTCAGCCATGCAAAAAACTGTCTTTTTTGCGAACAGTGATTTAGTTATATTTACAGTGCATTCGGAAGGTATTCAGACCCATTGACTTTTTCCACATTTTGTTATGTTACAGCCTTATTCTGAAATGATGAGGAAACTTCTATTTAATCCAATATACACACAATACCCCATAATGACAAAGCAATTAAAATTAAAAGTGTGCAAATTCGTAAAAAAAACAAAAACAGAAATACCTTATTTACATAAGTATTCAGACCCTTTGCTATGAGACTCAAAATTGAGCTCAGGTGCATCCTGTTTCCATTGAACATCATTGAGATGTTTCTACAACTTGATGGGAGTCCACCTGTGGTAAATTCAATTGGACATGATTTGGAAAGGTACACACCTGTCTATATAAGTTCCCACAGTTTACAGTGCATGTCAGAGCAAAAACCAAGCTATGAGTTCGAAGGAATTGTCTGTATAGAGCTCTGAGACAGGATTGTGTCGAGGCACAGATATGGGGAAAGGTACCAAAAAATGTCTGCAGCATTGAAGGTCCCCAAGAACACAGTGGCCTCCATCATTCTTAAATAGAAAAAGTTTGGAACTACCTAGAGCTGGCCGCCCGGCCAAACTGATCAATCGGGGGAGAAGGGCCTTGGTCAGGAAGGTGACCAAGAACCCGATGGTAACTCTGACAGAGCTCCAGAGTTCCTCTGTGGAGATGGGTAAACCTTCTAGAAGAACAACCATCTCTGTAGCACTCCACCAATCAGGCCTTTATGGTAGAGTGGCCACACGGAAGCCACTCCTCAGTTAAAGGCACATGACAGCACGCTTGGAGTTTGCCAAAAATTACCTATAGGACTTTGACCATGAGAAACAAGATTCTCTGGTCTGATGAAACCAAGATTGAACTATTTGGCCTGAATGCCAAGCGTCACATCTGGAGGAAATCTGGCACCACCGCTACGGTGAAGCATGGTGGTGGAAGCAGCATGCTGTGGGGATGTTTTTCTGCGGCAGGGACTGGGAGACTAGTCAGGATCGAGGGAAAGATGAACAGAGCTAAATACAGAGAGATCCTTGATGAAAACCTTCTCCAGAGCTCTCAGGACCTCAGACTGGGGTGAATGTCCACCTTCCAACAGGACAACGGCCTTAAGCACACAGCCAAGACAACGCCGGAGTGGCTTTGGGACAAGTCTCTGAATGTCCTTGAGTGGCCCAGCCAGAGCCCGTACTTGAACCCGATCTAAAATCTCTGGAGAGACCTAAAAATAGCTGTGCAGTAACGATCACCATCCAACCTGACAGAGCTTGAGAGGATCTGCAAATTTGCTTCCTCAAACTAGAAACTCACCCGCCGCCTATGCATAGGTGATTTTACTCTCCGCTACTCGTCTTGTTGGCTGAGGAAAAGTGAATGTGGACAGTTATTCTAACATCTTCAAAGTGGGCGGTAAGGACACGTCATTGCATCCTCGATTTGCATGTTGTGTTGTTACAAATAATGACCATAATGTAAAGGTGATTTCTGTCATTCTGAACACCGTGGGTGGACACCCTAATCAGGGTACACACCCAATGCATATGGGTCTGGGAAATTTCTCAATTGTCTGGTGCCACCTTTTCATAACAGAAACAATACTCCCGATTTATTGTGGATAGTGAGATTAATATAATACTTTCATTAAAACGTTTACATGCTTTTCAAGAATAATTATTTCCCTAATAGTCCTGTTTACACGGACACATCTGAAATCAGGCCACTTGATGCAGAAAATTGGCAATCAAAATAAACGTTATATACATCGCTGCAACGTGAATTAAGGTGTTCACGTGTCCTAATAATTCAAAAGATTTCACAGAACACCAGGTATTTTAATCGGCATATGCTTACTTCGATTTTGACCTTACTCCAATTTGAGATACTGTTTACATTACTATTGCATAATCTGCCTACTGCCATAATCAGTTTAATATAGAAATGATTAGTGTGCATGTAAAAGTACTCACTGAAACATCCAAATGGGATGCATTTATTTAGTGTTTATCCAGGCACAGTTTACTCTCCTATGGGGAAAAAGAATGGGGGCTTATGTTGCGGCAGCAAGATAAGAATCAGAAATCAATCAAACACATTAATAAAATCACTGAATGTCATTGAGTTATAGAAAGTGGATAGTATAGTTAAATGTAAACAGACTGCTTTTCCAGTACCCTTTGTGTATTCACTAATACATTCTATTTCAAACAGGTGCGACATAAGATGTTATACGCTGCTACCAGGGCCACACTAAAGAAGGAATTTGGTGGGGGGCTTATCAAAGATGAGCTCTTTGGCACTACAAAGGTTGGTTAGATTATCTGTATTAGCCTAGATTGTGTTGTGAAATCCTCTTATGCCTTTCTGAAATGAACTTTGAAGATCAGATTTTCAGTCTGCTTTGTCATTCAGGTTGTTGTAATGGAAATATGGAAATGATTTTATATCACAAACCCCCGAGGTGCCTTATTGCTGTTATAAACTGGTTACTAACGTAATTAGGGCAGTAAAACTAAACGTTTTGTCATACCCATGGTATACGGTCTGATATACCATGGCTGTCGGCCAATAAGCATTCAGGACTCGAACCAACCAGTTTATAATAGTGTATATAAAAGGCTAACTGGTATGTGATCCTCTCTCCCCTCCTGATTATCCCCACTCCCCCAGGAGGATGTGTCTCTGAGTGGCTACAAGAAGTACCTGGTGACCAAGGCCGCACCACTACCACTCACTGCTGCTGAGGAGGAACTGAGACAGATCAAACTCAGTGAGGTACACACACAGAGAGAGAGAACAGTATTCACACTTCCTGTGATGTTTAAAAGTGATTATGTGCAAAAGTAATTATGTTGGTTGAAAGTGTCATTGTTAAATGGGTGTCGATTCAAACCTTTAAGCTTTGAAACCAATACATCTAGACAAATTTCTCTTAATAATGGGAGTGATTCTGAGCAACTCATAGCAACATGTATGGTAAACTCATAGCATATGCTTTGAATTGTGTTCAATCCAAAAGACAGTCTTGAATATTAATGAATGCTGGTGATACCTAACCCCCATAAGACCACAAGGTCAGCAATACAGCTGTGCAAAATGCCGAACTGGCACTAAGAGTCACTGGATAGGTGCTGTGATTCATTAGAACTACAGGAAGTTGGCAGATGGACAACTAACCGCAGCACGTAGCCTAGCGGTTAAGAGCGTTAGGCCAGTAACCGAAAGGTTGCTGGTTCGAATGCCCTTCTGCCCTCGAGCAAGGCAGTTAACCTCCAACCAGAAACGATTCCCTGACGCGGACATCGATTAAGGCAGCCCCCGCACCTCTTTGATTCAGAGGGGTTGGTTTAAATGCGGTAGACACATTTTAGTTGAATGCATTCAGTTGTACAACTGACTAGGTATCCCCTTTCTCTATTTCCCCTGTATGGGTCGAGACTCATAGCGATATAAATAGGTGTTTTTTGTGTGTAAAAAAAAAAAGTCACAATGCACTGTAAGCAATAGGATGTTGTTGAGATCTCCCACTAAATACACTGGTCTTGAACTAAAATGTTCTGTATAGTCAGCCTACACGAGGGGCCACCTTTGAAAGTTGATGAATGATCATTCATTTCCATTGATACTTTGCAATAATTCTGTCCAGGAAAGCACTTGGACAAGGTCACACCACTGCCTGGGCTTGGCTCCACTGATAAGATCAGGGTAAACTGTTATGTGATAGCCAGTGCTTGACTTGCTACTAACAATGAAGCTTGTCACGTTTGCTTTTCTCTTGGTAGTTGTGAGATGTGATTAACCAAAGAGAAAGTAACACACAGTGGCTCATGATTCCAACCAAACCAAAGTCAGCCTTCTTAAAGAGGAAACAACCTAGTTGCTGTGACTGTCTGACATGAACCATGTCTCTAACTCTGTATAAGGAAGTGGTCTGAGAAGCATTCAGTCACACTCCTAAATACAACCAATAAAAAGCTAGACAGGTGAAAACAGGCTAGCATTTCTCCTATAAATTTCTTAACAAATTATAGTTTTGGCAAGTCGATTAGGACATCTACTTAGTGCATGACACAAGTAATTTTTCCAACAATTGTTTACATTCACTGTATCACAATTATAGTGGGTCAGAAGTTTACATACACTAAGTTGACTATGCCTTTAAATAGCTTGGAAAATTCCAGAAAATGGTGACATGGCTTTAGAAGCTTCTGATAGGCAAATTTACATAATTTGAGTCAATTGGAGGTGTACCTGTGAATGTATTTCAAGGCCTACCTTCAAACTCAGTGCCTCTTTGCTTGACATCATGGGAAAATCAAAAGAAATCAGCCAAGACCTCAGGAAAATAAATTGTAGACCTTCACAAGTCTGGTTCATCCTTGGGAGCAATTTCCAAACACCTGAAGGTACCACGTTCATCTATACAAACAATAGTACGCAAGTATAAACACCATCGGACCATGCAGCCGTCATACCGCTCAGGAAGGAGACGCGTTCTGTCTCCTAGAGATGAACGTACTTTGGTGCAAAAAGTGCAAATCAATCCCAGAACAACAGCAAAGGACCTTGTGAAGATGCTGGAGGAAACGGGTACAAAGTATTTATATCCACAGTAAAACGAGTCCTATATTGACATATCCTGAAAGGCTGCTCAGCAAGGAAGAAGCCACAGCTCCAAAACCGCCATAAAAAACCCAGACTATGGTTTGCAACTGCACATGGGGACAAAGATTGTACTATTTGGAGAAATGTCCTCTGGTCTGATGAAACAAAAATAGAACTGTTTGGCCATAATGCCCATCGTTATGTTTGGAGGAGAAAGGGGGAGGCTTGCAAGCCGAAGAACACCATCCCAACTGTGAAGCACGGGGGTGGCAGCATCATGTTGTGGGGGTGCTTTACTGCGGGAGGGACTGGTGCGTTTCACAAAATAGATGGCATCATGAGGTTGGAAAATTATGTGGATGTATTGAAGCAACATCTCAAGACATCAGTCAGGAAGTTAAAGCCTGGTCGCAAATGGGTCTTTCAAATGGACAATGACCCCAAGCATACTTCCAAGGTTGTGGCAAAATGGCTTAAGGACAACAAAGTCAAGGTATTGGAGTGGCCATCACAAAGCCCTGACCTCAATCCTATAGAACATTTGTGGGCAGAACTGAAAAAGCGTGTGAGAGCAAGGAGGCCTACAAACCTGGCAGAACTGAAAAAGCGTGTGAGAGCAAGGAGGTCTACAAACCTGACTCCGTTACACCAGCTCTGTCAGGAGGAATGGGCCAAAATTCACCCAACTTATTGTAGTAAGCTTGTGGAAGGCTACCCAAAACGTTTGACCCAAGTTAAACAATTTAAAGGCAATGCTACCAAATACTAATTCAGGCTATGTAAACTTCTGACCTACTGGGAATGTGATGAAAGAAATATAAAAGCTGAAATAAATCATTCTCTCTACTATTATTCTGGCATTTCACATTCTTAAAATAAAGTGGTGATCCTAACTGACCTAATACAGGGATTTTTTACTCTGATTAAATGTCAGGAATTGTGAACAACTGAGTTTTTAAATGTATTTGGCTAAGGTGTATGTAAACTTCCGACTTCAACTGTATTTATCATTTATGTGCCTGGAGAGAGAGAGACTGCCTTGACTAAATTGATGGATAAACCCCACAATCCTTCTGGTCCATGAGGTGGGTGCACTGCTGCTCAATCATGTGTACACGACAGAGCCTCTAATTCCGAGGGAACCAGCAGGGCTCTAAAAATATAGGTGCAATTCATCAGTATCATCCCCTTCCATTTCCAGTCTTTAAGGTGATTTTATCATCACTCCTGTCTCTCCTGTCCAGAAATAGAAACATCAGCCACATCAGTCATTATCCCCAATGTGGAGAATCTGAACAGGAGGAAGTAAGGAAGTAAATGTTCTGGATTTGTTTGCCTCGTATCTACTTCATATTAATTTAAGGTGGCCAGTTCTCCTCAAAGGGACTTCCTGGTTAAATCAAATATTGATGGAATCACTAGCACTACCACTAGCGAGCTGTGTGCTGACTATGGTAAAGGTTAAGTTGTCTTACGTCGTTTTCTCTGTGTTGTGTTCAGGTGCAGACTGACATCAGTGTAGACACCAAGCAGCAGACACTGCAGGGGGTGGCGTTCCCCATGCATGGAGACGCGTTCGAGGCGCTCAAACGATTCAGAGACAAGCAAGTCAACTACGTACAACTTGTAAGTACTTCTCTTCCTCTGTCGCTTTTCCAGGTGAGTCAGTTGAGAACAAGTTCTGTTCCTCTTTTATCCTCAGGCTTCTCTGTAGACTGTCAAAGGAATTTTGGAGTCAGGAGTTCTATTGAGAACAGTACGATGTGGTTCTTCTTTGTTTACCAAAGTGTCATTGTGTCAGTTCTCATTGAAATTCAAGGGCTTGTGTCACAAGATCACATTTGTTGACAAAGGCATAATTGTGACACGTCGAACCGGCTCTGCCTTTTTCTCATAATGGGCATGTTATCAAAAGAGCTATTCAATAAATCACACAAAGATGAAATGACATTTTATTAGAGCGTAATTGTCCGACTGTCATATCTGGTTAATTCATAGTACGGTTTCATATCTACTCTCGATAGGAAATAGACTTTGCCAAAGAACTCATTAGGTTGTCTAACACTGAACCAACCGAGGTGAAAGACCTGCCCAAGAGGATCCCCACAGAGTCTGCTCGCTATCACTTCTTCCGCTACAATCATTCCCACGAGGGAGACTACCTGGAGTCCACAGGTGAATATATTCACATTCACTGTTTTCACAAAGAACAATAGAAGAGAACCAACTGAAGACACCAAGCACAGCTGTCATCATACCTATATACAAAATACATCTTTCATATTTACTGCATTGTATATCTGTGATTGTGATGAGACATCCTCCATTGTTATTTTGCCTTTTGCAGTGTTCATTTATTCCATGCCGGGGTACAAGTGCAGCATCAAAGAGAGGATGCTCTATTCCAGTTGCAAAAATCCCCTGGTAGACATGGTGGAGAACAACATACAAATTGACATTTTGAAGAAGGTAAGGACCGAAAGATCAAACAATTGGTGTTAACACCAATACAAGTGTTCCATGTGTCTTAGGGTTCATTAAAAAAGTCAGTAGGTTTGGTTCAGGTTAATTTAGTTTCAATTCAGGATGTAAACTGACACTATTATTACATTTTTTTCTCAATGCGTTTACTTCCTAAATTTACTGAATTTATATGGAATTGGCTCCAACCCTGGTTTGGTTAAAAGTCCAACGCCTCACTATTCGTGTGTGACTGTTCATAGCTCGAGATTGAAAGTGGGGAAGAGCTGACTGGTGACTTCCTGTATGAGGAAGTCCATCCCAAGCAGCACGCACACAAGCAGGCCTTTGCCAAGCCCAAGGGCCCCGCTGGGAAGAAGGGAGGACGCCGCATCACCAGACCGCCCGGAGATGGAGAAGAGGATGACTAAACAGACCCCCCCCCCCACACACACACACACACACGCTCCATAATGGAACATTCCAAGTGATGGAGGGAAAGATTATTTGAAACAATCTCTTGTAAAAAATAAATAAAATAAAAATAAAATAAAAAAACTTCTAAACCCTCGAAGCTCACCCAGAGACTGAACTATGCACGCCAATGGACAACTGAGCTGAAACACACTTGAGAATGTCCATTTGTAGCCTGCGATTCATTCAAAGTATTTTACTGAGCTATTCAGAGGTTAGAACAAGTTAAGTAAGAAAGGTTTTTACACTGTTGCCTAGAATAAAAAAATATGTTAGTGCGACTAATGTGAATTGTGCCAATGTGATGAATCCTCCATGAGTTGAGTTCACATGCTTGCAATCATTCCTTGCATTCCTCTTAGATCAATGCCAATTTGTTATGTGTTTCCTGTACCTAAAGTTGATCAAATGTCTCCATCAATATGTGGGCACAGCTATGAAGAGGTCCAAACCCCACTTAAAGATGTAATATTTGCTCCTGTCATTTTTCTTCTTTTAAAAAAAATATTGGAACATTTCTTTTTTGATAACTGTGGTTTACATAAAACACATCTGCTGAGAAACGTATTTTTCTATGCAAGTGCTGTACATGTTGTAGGTGTTCTGCTCTGTCTTTGATGAAAAGGTATTGTCTGTACTGTCTATCTATAGTGTCAATGAGGGTCACGTAACGGAGAGAACAGGGGCTTCCACTATTTCATAGCTCTGATTAGCATTCGAGGAAGCTAAGTATGCTACTGTGCCAGCTCCTATGGTGTGAATGCAGGGTGGGAGTCCCAGAGACAGTGATTCCAAATGGAATTTCTTTCTGCCACAGTCACTTGTCTACTGATTTATTGTATGGCAAATCACTAGTTTAACACCTCATCTTCGGACAAGGGAATACACTCTCATGAGAACTGTCTTGTTTGGTCTTAAGTTGTTTATTATTCTTAAAACAGCTGCTTTTTAAAAAGGAAAATAAAAATATTTACATCAAATATACAGTATGCTCTGTTTTTCCAAATATATATATAAAAAACAAATGCCGTTTATTCCTAAAGCAACAAAAAAATACAGAAGACTTTGGAAAAATGTTGGTCACTGCTCTAGAGCAAGGTAACCTTGTTTAAGGAAAAAGTGTGAGGCAAGGGGTCGTCTCCCATGTTGTCTGCTTCCCTCTCAGGCCCCAGCTGTTCTAGTGAAATGCTTTTGACAACATCTTCAAGCTCCGTCATGACCTATTCAAATATCTACATTATTTCAATGCGATAAAGACAATTAAGCACATAGTAGTAAGCGTTGGCTCCCAGCTATAACTAAGAAGCACAAAGTACCCATTGATATACCAGTGGAGACTGTGCTGTCAACTAAAGTGCTAGCAACTGTACTGGCATCACACACCTCTTTCGTCAGTGGCTGTTTGTTCTTTCTGTCATTAAGACAGCATCCTCTTGTCCTCCAGGGCCATTCCTTCCTCATCTATCTCATCCTTCATGTTCATCTGTGACAGTCATAACAAATCATACCAATCAACAGCAGCAACACATCCTTCAGCTACTGCTTGCAGTGGTAACTACACTGACAGATGAGATATACAACACTGTCTGCCATCTACTGTATACTGTACAAATGTGGCCTTATGCTCAACAGGGAGTGAAGAGTAGAAACTAAGTAATGCTGCGTAATTAGCTTTTTGATTGACACTGCATAGTAAATACAAAAAGTGAAACATTTTCTTTCTTCAGATCATATGCATTCATCCCACTGTATGATGAAGACAGACGAGTACTAAAGAGAAAGCTTCCATTGTTCTGCTTGCTCACCAGGAACATAGGATCACAATTTTCATCAACTGGCAGGACTCCAGACAATATTTCTAGCAACACCTGTGGATGACAGATACCTTAGATTAACCACCTGGCTGGCTCCAGCTCTAGCCAACAACAGCCCTCTATTACTCTTCATTAATAATATAGCAGGCTATGTCTAGATACTGTACGCTACTGTTCCCAGGGTTCAGGCTGAACACTGACAGTAGCTGTTGGTTTATGATGAGGTTCAATCAGTTCAACACACAGAAGACCTGACCTCATATTGGACTGCTGACAGTAGAGTACATCATTTATGTCATACAGTACTGTTCCCACACTTTACATTATAAGCCTCCATCAACATTTACCAACATTGAGGAGCAGTAACCTTTCATTTGTTGGTATTTCATTTGAAATGAATTGGCTGGTAGACGGGCACAGGTGCATGTTTCAGTGCAGTTCTCCCGATTGACACAGTGGTCTAAGGCACTATTGCAGTGCTAGAGGCGTGTCACAATTGGACGTGATCGGGAGTCCCATAGGGCGGTGCACAATTGGCCCAGCGTCGTACGGGTTAGGGGGGGGTTTGGCCAGGGTAGTTCTTAAATGACTTGGATAGTTAAATAAAAAATAAAACAATTCTCACTTAAGGGTCCAACAATTGTGTGTCAGTAGGTTTTGGAGTCAGGCACTGAGGTAAAGCGCTGAACTGGCAATTCAATTTTATGAGTTTGACTTACGTTGCAGTTTCATCATCAATTCAATATTGTTGTCACTGTATCTTCTGGGTTATATTTAGGTATTTAAAGTGATAGTGTGAAAGGCTTGACCTGTTTGGCATAATGTTTAGGGGTGTAGCCACATGAGGTGCTGTCTCAATTGCTTGTCATTGTTGTCATATGGAGGAGACCAAGGCGCAGCTTGGTAAGCGTACATACTTCTTTAATGAAATAAAGAACAATGAACAAACTATACAAAACGAACCGTGACGCTAATATGGCTAGTGCAGACAGGCAACTTAACATAGAATAAGAACCCACAAACTACCCATGGAATATGGCTACCTAAATATGGTCCCCAATCAGACAACGATAAACAGCTGCCTCTGATTGAGAACCAATCATAGGCAACCATAGACATATAAACACATAGACTTGCAAAAAATATAACCCTAGACTAGCAAAAACCCCTAGACAATACAAAACTAAACAAACCACCCTCGTCACACCCTGACCTAACCAAAATAATAAAGAAAACAAAGATAACTAAGGTCAGGGCGTGACAGTCATGTAGTGTCACTCAGGTGATATTCAAATCAGTGCTGGTGTGGATTTTCACACAACATTGTATAATGTCTTCATATTGTGTTAGTTCCATAGATGTGTGTTGGTGTAAAGTACAACGTACCACCCAAAAACTGTTTGATTAGATTTTTTCGGTCATCACTGTCGAAGACGACCGCATGGCCGAGGCCCGTGTCAGCCCAAAGTCAGAGATTTTCAGTACAAGTGCTTTATCCAGAAAAATATTTCTGCAGCCAGACACTTATGTTTAGAACTCATGAATAACTACTCTTGAGACTGATATGACAAGGTTGTCTGTCTATGGTTTTTAAGAGGATCTGTCGCACATCCGACCCTAGCTAAGGTGCAGGGGATAAAGAGTAATGCTGAAATAAAAAGGTCTCCGCACACTCAGGATTAATACACAATTTAAAATGTATTTTGTCATGCTCTGATGAAGGTCTGATGACCGAAAACTCAGCCTAAATAAATTGAAAATTGTGCATTGATCCTGAGTGTGCGGAGACTCATTTTCATGTCTGACTATGATTCAAATGTCAAATATTTGATCAAGTGGCATAAGAAAGGCATTTATTAAAAACTTCCAGTTACCTCTTGTCATCTCCGTGGACATGGTTGCTGCTGTGCAGATAATCCAAGCCTCTGGCTGTTCCCAAGGCGGTCAGACATCTGTACCAGGACATAGGAGGACTACGGTCCTACAACCACACAAACATATTCATTCTAAAGAGAAAGCACCTGTAAAACAGCTCTCTTCCAAAATCAATTTTATTTAATTGATTATGTACAAATGAAGGTAGCTACAATCAATATTGATTTTGATACTGACATTGTACAGTGTGCATGCTTACCAAGCAAGCCAGCCGGTCTGGCAACGACCCATTAGACATGTAAGCATACACAAAACAAGGGTGATTATGTCTACCAGGTTTTCATGTTTCAACCTGTGGAACAAGAAGCCTATCATCAAATAAACAGTAGGCTTTTCTTCAAACCATAAAGACAATTCAAGCTAAATCAAATCTAGTAATATCCATTCAATCTAAAACCGATATCTGGACAGCTCCTAAGTAAAAGCCATTCTCGCAGGACATTTCTCTGTTGATTTTTATTACAGTAGAGTTGCCTTATTGAGATATTGAGCACACACTAGCTATTGCTTCTGTTAAAGAAATAGAGCTGCAATGGTTATGAAGTGGTCACACAGTAGGTCAGCTAGTTTATAAGGACTCCCTACAATAGGACAATGGAAGAGCAGAAAATAGACACTTATGCCATAAGAATTTGGACCTCTTGAATGAACTGAACATTTTTTTAAAATATATATATTTTTTTCACCTTTATTTAACCTGGTAGGCTAGTTGAGAACAAGTTCTCATTTGCAACTGCGACCTGGCCAAGAGAAAGCATAGAAATTCGACACATACAACAACACAGTTACACATGGAATAAACAAAACAGTCAATAATATAGCAGAACAAAAGAAAACAAAAGCCTATGTACAGTGAGTGCAAATGAGGTAAGATAAGGGAGTTAAGGCAATAAATAGGCCATGGTGGAGAAGTAATTACAATTACAATATAGCAATTTAAACAGACAGCTTTGACAGAAGTAATTACAATATAGCAATTTAAACAGACAGCTTTGACAGAAGTAATTACAATATAGCAATTTAAACACTGGAATGGTAGATGTGCGGTAGATGAATGTGTCAATTGTCTAAAGGTATAAAAATCCTTCTTTAACTTGTCTCCTCCCCTTCATCTACACTGATTGAAGTGGATTTAACAAGTGAGGGATCATAGCTTTCACCTGGATTCACCTGGTCAGTCTATGTCACGGAAAGAGCAGGTGTTCTTAATGTTTTGTATACTCTGTGTACAATATGAATAGTGTTATTGCCACAGATAATATTGGCACCTACTGAGAGTAGTTTCTTCACTGCCACAGGTTTACCATTGATGAGGCCTTTGTAGACCGTTCCAAAGATGCCCTCACCAAGGCCAGTGAGTGGAAAGAAAGCCTTAGAAAACCTGAGAATCAATGGATTATTAACCTGTTCATAAGGGACAGTCTTGGTATACTACCATCGTTTTTTTAGGTAAATGCTGCCATCTACTGGATATTGTGTGCATTGCGACACATTTCTGAACAGGATCAAACGATCAGTCAAATTTCACTCAACACAATCTATAATAGCTTCTTGTCACCACATCTATGTAATTAAACCACCAGTAAAATAACCTATAATCTATATAACCCCATGTATTACTATGTTTTGGGCGCTCATAACACCTCAAGTGGTTATAACACATGCATATGAAAGTCATACAACATTAGTCCAAACCTGAAGTGTCATTGGGTTCCTCGACCTCCTGCTGCTCTGAGGTGCTGTCTGGAAGTGGCTGTTCCTCTGTCCTTCCCAAGGTTCTGGTTTCAGTGTTGTTTACTGTCTCTTTTCCCCCAGGAGACACAGGTGGCTGGGATGTGGCTGGGGGATGGTTGAGCAGAGGTTTTTTATGTTTGGGTGAAATCATAGATAATAAATCTATACAAGACGATCAAAACCAGCGAGTGGAATAGACAGTCAATACAAGCTGTTTGATGAAACACACACGTTGACCGTAGCATACCCGGTAGCAGCATCCTGGCTGCAGCCATTAACCTGTGGCTCATCAAGATGCCACCTCTCCCACAGTGCTGTTAGATGTCCCCCAGAGTAGACCATGACCGGAACAACCAAAAACCAGCATCTGATGAATACAATGCTAATGTTGCAATGTAACAGACAGCTTTGACAGAAGGTAACCATTTTGTCATCAAAGATGACAACTTTGGTGTCACTCCTATCAGTGAAGTACTGTAGATGACCAGCACATGACCTTAAATGCGAGTACCTGAGAGTACTTCGGCTCCCCTGTGGGTTTGTGTATAGAAACAAGAACGTCTTTCCAGCTCTCTTGAGGGTCCAAGAAGTCTGAGAATTTTCGTTGAACACCATAGTGGAGGTTCCGAATAAATGTAGCTGACTTTATTGTATTGTTCATCCTGGAAAATAATGATCACACATGTTGGTTGGACAGTCCCTTTTTACACGAGAAGGTTCACTTCAAAGGCAAGCGTTACAATGTCATGTTACAATTTTGCAAACTCATGGAGTAGAAATCTAAATAATTTATTTCCTTGTTCATTGAGGTACTCTTTAAAAAAAATAGCAATATCCCTAAAGTGTAACATTATAGGCTCACCATGTGACATGGTTTCACATTCGTCATTACTGTAGCATGTAGGTTAACATCAGTGCCCTCTTGTGGGAAATCTTGCAATATCTGCAGGGATTTTAAAATTCCACTATTCTCCACCAGTATAGTAATAGAAGACAGACTTTCCATTCCTGTATCTGATATTAATGTTGGAAGCATGCAAGTCAAGATGCTGTTGTGATTAGGTCCAGAGGTCTGGCGCATACTTACACATCAACAATTATGATGAAATAACCATGACAGAATGCTGTGCATGCTTGCTCTTTGATTGTTAATTGGAAGTTAGTATCTCTCTCTTTATAAGCAGTACCTGATCTGTTTATGGCCTGCTAGTTGCTTTTTGCTCTGAGTGTGTTGGTTGAGGATTTATGATCAGTTACACATGCTGATGCTGGGTTCTGGTAGCCTGGCAGGGTGGCTGGCTGGCTTGATGGATTACTGGAGTTGTGGGTGGGTAGGTCTGGCTGGTAGGTTGTATGGCTGACTGGGTGGTTGAGAGTGAAGGAGAGGCCCAGGGTCCACTCTGTAGATGGAATAGATGAGATGTTGTGCTGTGCATATGATTCATAGCCTCAGTGTCTGGTTATGAACCTTGTGGTTGATTTGATATGTGGAAGTACAATCATATCTTGACTGTGACCCTGAGGTCACAGGGCCACCCATGGCCACCTATGAATACAGATGTATGTACTTTACCCATACTGATAGGACAGAGAAATACTGTCATGCTCTACTCTGTTTACTAAGCCTGCATAAGGGACCAAGTGACACTCTCCATTGTCAACACTGTATTTGTATCTGTTCCCACAGGGGCCATAATTATTTCTACGACAATAATTCTACCAACAATAACTCATATGAGGACTGAATTAACAATGCAAACCATCCATGTGTAAAATTGTTTTTATTTATTTTTATTTTCTATGAAACAACATAATTTAAACCATTAACAGAATGGCGGAGGCCGAAAATGTGGGTCTCTCATAGAGGCCTTCCTTGACAAAATACAACACGTTTATGAGTTCATTGTTCTGGGTTTGTTTGCTGTGTACTATATATTCAAGAGCGTGTGTGTGTTTGCTGTGTGTGTGTGTGTGTGTGTGTGTGTGTGTGTGTGTGTGTGTGTGTGTGTGTGCGTGCGTGCGTGCGTGCGTGCGTGCGTGCGTGCGTGCGTGCGTGCGTGCGTGTCTGTGTGTGTGTGTGTGTGTGTGTGCGTGCGTGTGTGTACAAGCTGGAGGGTGCAACCAACTAGGTGTGTTGTTTGGAATGTAAAGATATTGCATTATGCCTGAGAGACCTTCAAAGGAGTTCCATGTTTGACAGGGGTGTGCAACTGACAAGCAGCCCTCAGATTAGTGCTCTGAGTTAGACGGCCCTCACACCTGCACACAGGGCCCTCAGAGTAGAGCTCTGTGTCAGACGGCCCTCACACCTGCACACAGGACCCCTTTGAAGTCCCTAACTGTCTCCTGTGTTTTTCCCCAAGGATCTCACTACCGTTCACACGCAAAGTCCCAGATGCAGGGAGTAAGGCCAGCTCTGGTTTCTTCTTTGTGTTAATTCTTGGAGCAGAGTGAGAGAGGGAGACAGGGAGAGAGAGAGAGACAGAGGAAGAGGGAGAAATGGGGGAAGAGGAAGAGAGAGAGAGAGAGAGAGAGAGAGAGAGCAGGAAACATAGTTGAGGACCTGAGTAGTGAGGAGTGAGTAGTGGGACTCAGTCTGGGTCCAGAGCAGGGTTCTAATTCACAGTGACCAAAAGCCTGAGGAGAGGACAGGGGGAACTCTAAGGAGAGAGGAGAGAGACTCTGGGGCAATGAGCATAGCCTTGTTATTGACAGCAGAAGACAGGCTTTCTGCCCAATGCCCACGAAATGAGATGGAAACTGAGCTGCAGTTCCTAACCCTCTGCCAAATGTATGACCACATTAGAGATACATACTGTATTTCCCACAGATCACACAGACCAACAAAGAATTTGAAAACGAATCAAACATTGATAAACTCCCAATTCTGTTAGGTGAAATATTGCAGTTGTGCAATCATAGCAACAAGATTTGTGGCCCGTTGCAATAAGAAAAGGGCACCAAGTGGAGCACAAACAACATTGTATATACCACCAATATTTATCTGTTTATTTATCTTCCCCTATTATTCATACTACAACTATTTGCACATTGATATAACCCTGTACATAGCTGATAACATAACACTTGAAATGTCCATCTTTTTTACACTTTTTTGAGTGCAATACTTACTGTTAGATTCTCATTTTTGTTGATGTTGTTTTGTGTCTTCTCACTTTTGTTTATTGTTTATCTCACTTGCTTTAGCAATGTAAACACGTTTCCCATACCAATAAAGCCCCTTCGAATTGAACTGAAGGGAGACAAGGGGAACCCCCTACTGATTAGGAACAAGGGCAGAGGGGAGAAGTGCCAACCCAGGATATATTATAGTACGATGTGGTCATACTAAGTCATGTGATGGAAGGACCTCCGTGAGTGAACCCAGGATATATTATAGTACGATGTGGTCATACTAAGTGATGTGATGGAAGGACCTCCGTGAGTGAACCCAGGATATATTATAGTACGATGTGGTCATACTAAGTCATGTGATGGAAGGACCTCCGTGAGTGAACCCAGGATATATTATAGTACGATGTGGTCATACTAAGTGATGTGATGGAAGGACCTCCGTGAGTGAACCCAGGATATATTATAGTACGATGTGGTCATACTAAGTCATGTGATGGAAGGACCTCCGTGAGTGAACCCAGGATATATTATAGTACGATGTGGTCATACTAAGTCATGTGATGGAAGGGCCTCCGTGAGTGAACCCAGGATATATTATAGTACGATGTGGTCATACTAAGCCATGTGATGGAAGGACCTCCGTGAGTGAACCCAGGATATATTATAGTACGATGTGGTCATACTAAGTCATGTGATGGAAGGGCCTGTGAGTGAACCCAGGATATATTATAGTACGATGTGGAAGGATGTGGTCATACTAAGTCATGTGATGGAAGGACCTCCGTGAGTGAACCCAGGATATATTATAGTACGATGTGGTCATACTAAGTCATGTGATGGAAGGGCCTCCGTGAGTGAACCCAGGATATATTATAGTACGATGTGGTCATACTAAGTCATGTGATGGAAGGGCCTCAGTGAACCCAGGATATATTATAGTACGATGTGGTCATACTAAGTCATGTGATGGAAGGACCTCCGTGAGTGAACCCAGGATATATTATAGTACGATGTGGTCATACTAAGTCATGTGATGGAAGGACCTCCTTGACTGAACCCAGGATATATTATAGTACGATGTGGTCATACTAAGTCATGTGATGGAAGGGCCTCCGTGAGTGAACCCAGGATATATTATAGTATGATGTGGTCATACTAAGTCATGTGATGGAAGGGCCTCCGTGAGTCAGGATATATTATAGTACGATGTGGTCATACTAAGTCATGTGATGGAAGGACCTCCGTGAGTCAGGATATATTATAGTACGATGTGGTCATACTAAGTCATGTGATGGAAGGACCTCCGTGAGTGAACCCAGGATATATTATAGTACGATGTGGTCATACTAAGTCATGTGATGGAAGGACCTCCGTGAGTGAACCCAGGATATACAAGACCATGGTGCTTGCCTATGAGGGGAACGCACCTCAGTACCTCCAGGCTCGATCAGGCCCTACACCCAAACAAGGGCACTGCGTTCATCCACCTCTGGCCTGCTCGCCTCCCTACCACTGAGGAAGTACAGTTCCTGCTCAGCCCAGTCAAAACTGTTGCTGCTCTGGCCCCCAATGGTGGAACAAGGACCCAGGACAGCGGAGTCAATCACCACCTTCCGGAGACACCTGAAACCCCACCTCTTTAAGGAATACCTAGGATAGGATAAAGTAATCCCTCTCACCCCCCCTTAAAAGATTTAGATGCACTACTGTTCCACTGGATGTCATAAGGTGAATGCACCAATTTGTAAGTCGCTCTGGATAAGAGCGTCTGCTAAATGACTTAAATGTAAATGTAATGTATGATGGAAGGGCCTCCGTGAGTGAACCCAGGATATATTATAGTACGATGTGGTCATACTAAGTCATGTGATGGAAGGACCTCCGTGAGTGAACCCAGGATATATTATAGTACGATGTGGTCATACTAAGTCATGATGGAAGGACCTCCGTGAGTGAACCCAGGATATATTATAGTACGATGTGGTCATACTAAGTCATGTGATGGAAGGGCCTCCGTGAGTGAACCCAGGATATATTATAGTACGATGTGGTCATACTAAGTCATGTGATGGAAGGACCTCCGTGAGTGAACCCAGGATATATTATAGTACGATGTGGTCATACTAAGTCATGTGATGGAAGGACCTCCTTGACTGAACCCAGGATATATTATAGTACGATGTGGTCATACTAAGTCATGTGATGGAAGGGCCTCCGTGAGTGAACCCAGGATATATTATAGTCGATGTGGTCAGGATATACTGATGGAACCCGTGAGTGAACCCAGGATATATTATAGTACGATGTGGTCATACTAAGTCATGTGATGGAAGGGCCTCCGTGAGTGAACCCAGGATATATTATAGTACGATGTGGTCATACTAAGTCATGTGATGGAAGGGCCTCCGTGAGTGAACCCAGGATATATTATAGTACGATGTGGTCATACTAAGTCATGTGATGGAAGGATGGAAAGGGACGATGTGGTCATACTAAGTCATGTGATGGAAGGACCTCCGTGAGTGAACCCAGGATATATTATAGTACGATGTGGTCATACTAAGTCATGTGATGGAAGGACCTCCTTGACTGAACCCAGGATATATTATAGTACGATGTGGTCATACTAAGTCATGTGATGGAAGGGCCTCCGTGAGTGAACCCAGGATATATTATAGTATGATGTGGTCATACTAAGTCATGTGATGGAAGGGCCTCCGTGAGTGAACCCAGGATATATTATAGTACGATGTGGTCATACTAAGTCATGTGATGGAAGGACCTCCGTGAGTGTAGTCATGTGATGGATGTGGTCATACTAAGTCATGTGATGGAAGGACCTCCGTGAGTGAACCCAGGATATATTATAGTACGATGTGGTCATACTAAGTCATGTGATGGAAGGACCTCCGTGAGTGAACCCAGTTGAAGCTCGCATCCGCTACAAGACCATGGTGCTTGCCTACGGAGCTGTGAGGGGAACGGCACCTCAGTACCTCCAGGCTCTGATCAGGCCCTACACCCAAACAAGGGCACTGCGTTCATCCACCTCTGGCCTGCTCGCCTCCCTACCACTGAGGAAGTACAGTTCCTGCTCAGCCCAGTCAAAACTGTTCGCTGCTCTGGCCCCCCAATGGTGGAACAAACTCCCTCACGACGCCAGGACAGCGGAGTCAATCACCACCTTCCGGAGACACCTGAAACCCCACCTCTTTAAGGAATACCTAGGATAGGATAAAGTAATCCCTCTCACCCCCCTTAAAAGATTTAGATGCACTACTGTTCCACTGGATGTCATAAGGTGAATGCACCAATTTGTAAGTCGCTCTGGATAAGAGCGTCTGCTAAATGACTTAAATGTAAATGTAATGTATGATGGAAGGGCCTCCGTGAGTGAACCCAGGATATATTATAGTACGATGTGGTCATACTAAGTCATGTGATGGAAGGACCTCCGTGAGTGAACCCAGGATATATTATAGTACGATGTGGTCATACTAAGTCATGTGATGGAAGGACCTCCGTGAGTGAACCCAGGATATATTATAGTACGATGTGGTCATACTAAGTCATGTGATGGAAGGGCCTCCGTGAGTGAACCCAGGATATATTATAGTACGATGTGGTCATATACTAAGTCATGTGATGGAAGGACCTCCGTGAGTGAACCCAGGATATATTATAGTACGATGTGGTCATACTAAGTCATGTGATGGAAGGACCTCCTTGAGTGAACCCAGGATATATTATAGTACGATGTGGTCATACTAAGTCATGTGATGGAAGGGCCTCCGTGAGTGAACCCAGGATATATTATAGTACGATGTGGTCATACTAAGTCATGTGATGGAAGGACCTCCGTGAGTGAACCCAGGATATATTATAGTACGATGTGGTCATACTAAGTCATGTGATGGAAGGGCCTCCGTGAGTGAACCCAGGATATATTATAGTACGATGTGGTCATACTAAGTCATGTGATGGAAGGGCCTCCGTGGGTGAACCCAGGATATATTATAGTACGATGTGGTCATACTAAGTCATGTGATGGAAGGGCCTCCGTGAGTGAACCCAGGATATATTATAGTACGATGTGGTCATACTAAGTCATGTGATGGAAGGACCTCCGTGAGTGAACCCAGGATATATTATAGTACGATGTGGTCATACTAAGTCATGTGATGGAAGGACCTCCGTGAGTGAACCCAGGATATATTATAGTACGATGTGGTCATACTAAGTCATGTGATGGAAGGGCCTCCGTGAGTGAAAAAAAAGTGTGTTGTGGCGGTGCTGGGGCAGTGAAGGATCCACATTGCCAGGGTTGCTAGGTTACGGTTTGTCACATACCCAGACCTTGGTTGTGTCCGAAAACCCATACTTGTGTCCTAAATAGTAGGCGTTTGAGTATGGAATAAATTATGTTTAAAAGTGTGCAGCATTTCAAAAATCTAGTGTACTTTAAATTCCCAGATGTCAAACTAATTTCGGCTTTGACAACAGCTGATTAATTAGATATGGGGATGCGCTACCGAAATCAATGAATAGCAGGAAACAATGAAATAATGCATGACACATTCTCAGTATGCAAAAATATAATGTCTAATAGTGAGAGATATTTCTAAAATCAAGTATGATTTAAATGCCAGGATGTAATACTATTTTTGGCTCTTTTTTCCACAATGCATTGGAAAAGGTGGGCTGCGAGTGATAGGCCCTAGTTCTCTTCAAGTAGCCAATGCCAAAACTGGGCTTCTTAATTGGGATTATAAACTGGGTGGTTCGAGCCCTGAATGCTAATTGGCTAAAAGCTGTGGTATTTATGACTGTATACCACAGGTGTGACAAAACATTTATTTTTACTGTTCTAATTATGTTGGTAACCAGTTTATAATAGCAATAAGGCACCTCAGGGTTTGTGGTATATGGCCAATATACCATTGCTAAGGGCTGTATCCAGGCTCTCCAAATTGTGTCGTGCCTAAGAACGGGCCTTAGCCCTGGTATATTGACCATATACCACACAACCCTCGGGTCTTATTTCTTAATTATAAAATGGGTGGTTTGAGCCCTGAAAGCTGATTGGCAGAAAGCCATGGTATATCAGACTGTATACCATGGGTATGACAAAAAATATGTTTACTGGTCTAATTACATTGGTAACCAGTTTATAATAGCAATAAGGCACCTCGCGGGTTTGTGTTTTATGGCCAATATGCCATGACTAAGGGCTGTATCCAGGCACTCTGCGTTGTGTTGTGCAAAAACAGCCCGTGGTATATCGGCCATACCACACTTCCTCGGGACTTATTGCTTAAATATGCCTGAAGCTTGTACGGTGGTGTTTTAATGTATGGTAAGTATATTTTGTTCTCCTTAGAATGATCACAAGTATTGCATCATAGGCTACATCTTTGAAAACAGAAGTATTTTTTATTTATTTTTATCCAAAGTGGATTTCTGTTTTCTCACTGAAAAGTGTTTCCTGTTCTCTTGGCCTTCGTCAGAGCTTTTAAACTAAATAATAAACCATCTTTTGATTTCTGAATCTGTCGGCGCCTGGGACTCTGGAAAATATGGACTGTTTTAGTTTTGTATGCTAGGCTACGTATATAATTATGTAACTTCAAATCAAATCAAAGTTTATTTGTCACGTGCGCCGAATACAACAGGTGTAGATCTTACAGTGAACTGTGTACTTACAGGCTCTAACCAATAGTGCAAAAAATGTGTTAGGAGAACAATAGGTTAGTAAAGGAATAAAACAACAGTAAAAAGACAGGCTATATACAGTAGCGATGCTATAAAAGTAGTGAGGCTACATACAGACACTGGTTAGTCAGGCTGATTGAGGTACTATGTACATGTAGATATGGTTAAAGTGACTAGGCATATATGATGGACAGAGAGTAGCAGTAGCGTAAAAGAGGGGGTTGGCGGGTGGCAGGACACAATGCAGATAGCCCGGTTAGCATATGTGCGGGAACACTGGTTAATCGGCCCAATTGAGGTAGTATTTTGGGGAGGGGGGGTGCACACAATGCAAATAGTCCGGGTAGCCATTTGGTTACTTGTTCAGGAGTCTTATGGCTTAGGGGAAAAAACTGTTGAGGAGACTTTTTGTCCTAGACTTGGCACTCCGGTACCGCTTGCCATGCGGTAGTAGAGAGAACAGTCTATGACTGGGGTGGCTGGAGTCTTTTTTTTTTTTATTTAAATTTTACCAGGCAAGTCAGTTAAGAACAAATTCTTATTTTCAATGACGGCCTAGGAACAGTGGGTTAACTGCCTGTTCAGGGGCAGAACGACATATTTGTACCTTGTCAGCTCGGGGATTTGAACTTGCAACCTTCCCGGTTACTAGTCCAATGCTCTAACCACTAGGCTACCCTGCCGCCCCTTTGAAGTCAGATGATTACATACACCTTAGCCAAATACATTTAAACTTAGTTTTTCACAATTCCTGACATTTAATCCTAGTAAATATCTCCTGTTTTAGGTCAGTTATGAAATAAAGTTTATTTGTCACGTGCGCTGAATACAACAGGTTACAATGAAAGGCTTACAATGAAAGGCTCTAACCAATAGGATCACCACTTTATGTGAAATGGCAGAATAATAGTAGAGAGAATTATTTCTTTCAGCTTTTATATCTTTCATCACATTCCCAGTTGGTCAGAAGTTTACATACACTCAATTAGTATTTGATAGCATTGCCTTCAAATTGTTTAACTTGGGTCAAAAGTTTCGGGTAGCCTTCCACAAGCTTCTCACAATAAGTGGAGGGAATTTTGGCCCTTTCCTCCTGACAGAGCTGATGTAACTGTCCATTTGAAAGACCCATTTGCGTCCAAGACTGATGTCTTGAGATGTTGCTTCAATATATCCACATAATTTTCCATTCTCATGATGCCATCTATTTTGTGAAACGCACCAGTCCCTCCCGCAGCAAAGCACCCCCACAACATGATGCTGCTTCACAGTTGGGATGGTGTTCTTCGGCTTGGAAGCCTCCCCCCTTTTCCTCCAAACATAACGATGGTTATTATGGCCAAACAGTTCTATTTTTGTTTCATCAGGCCAGAGGACATTTTTCCAAAAAGTACAATCTTTGTCCCCATGTGCAGTTGCAAACCGTAGTCAGGCTTTTTTATGGCGGTTTTTGAGCAGTGGCTTCTTCCTTGCTGAGCAGCCTTTCAGGTTATGTCAATATAGGACTCGTTTTACTGTGGATATAGATACTTTTGTACCGGTTTCCTCCAGCATCTTCACAAGGTCCTTTGCTGTTGTTCTGGGATTGATTTGCACTTTTCGCACCAAAGTACATTAATCTCTAGGAGACAGAACCCGTCTCCTTCCTGAGCGATATGACGGCTGCGTGGTCCCATGGTGTTTATACTTGCGTACTATTGTTTGTACAGATGAACGTGGTACCTTCAGGCATTTGGAAATTGCTCTCAAGGATGAACCAGACTTGTGGAGGTCCACAATTTTTTTCTGAGGTCTTGGCTGATTTATTTTGATTTTCCCATGATGTCAAGCAAAGAGGCACTGAGTTTGAAGGTAGGCCTTGAAATACACAGGTACACCTCCAATTGACTCAGATTATGTCAATTAGCCTATCAGAAGCTTCTAAAGCCATGACATAATTTTCTGGAATTTTCCAAGCTTTTTAAAGGCACAGTCAACTTAGTGTATGTAAACTTCTGACCCACTGTAATTGTGATACAGTGCAATAACCTGTCAGTAAACAATTGTTGACTTTGTTGAATTACTTGTGTTGTGTACAAAGTACAACCGACTTGCCAAATTCTATAGTTTGTGAACAAGGAATTTGTGGAGGGTTGAAAAAATATTTTTATTGACTCCAACCGAAGTGTATGTTAACTTCTGAGTTCAACTGTATGTATCAAGCCTTAGCAGTCATTCTGATGTCGTTCCCAATGATCATTGCTTTAGTTTATTATGGTGCTGTCCAGCGGTTCTGAATTTGCAACGCACCAGACACGTTTTTCTGTGCAATAGCCTTTTGATTTGAAGAGTTGAAAAATGTTGGTGTGTGGTTTCACTAATACATTTTAGTAATAATATGTACAAAATATTAGAAACACCTTCCTAATATTGAGTTGCAGCCCCTTTAGCCCTCAGAACGACCGGGCATGGACTACAAGGTGTCGAAAGCAACATGGACTACAAGGTGTCGAAAGCAACATGGACTACAAGGTGTCGAAAGCAACACGGACTACAAGGTGTCGAAAGCAACATGGACTACAAGGTGTCGAAAGAAACATGGACTACAAGGTGTCGAAAGCAACATGGACTACAAGGTGTCGAAAGAAACATGGACTACAAGGTGTCGAAAGAAACATGGACTACAAGGTGTCGAAAGCAACATGGACTACAAGGTGTCGAAAGAAACATGGACTACAAGGTGTCGAAAGCAACACGGACTACAAGGTGTCGAAAGCAACATGGACTACAAGGTGTCGAAAGCAACATGGACTACAAGGTGTCGAAAGAAACATGGACTACAAGGTGTCGAAAGCAACATGGACTACAAGGTGTCGAAAGCAACATGGACTACAAGGTGTCGAAAGCAACATGGACTACAAGGTGTCGAAAGCAACATGGACTACAAGGTGTCGAAAGCAACATGGACTACAAGGTGTCGAAAGCAACATGGACTACAAGGTGTCGAAAGCAACATGGACTACAAGGTGTCGAAAGCAACATGGACTACAAGGTGTCGAAAGAAACATGGAAGCAAAGGGATGCTGGCCCATTTTGACACCAATGCTTCCATACAGTTGTGTCAAGTTGGCTGGATGTCCTTTTGATGTCCATTCTTGATAGACCCAGGAAACTGTTGAGCGTGAAAAACCCAGCAGCGTTGCAGTTCTTGACACACTCAAACCGGTGCACCTGGCACCTACTACCATACCCCGTTCAAAGGCACTTAAATATTTTGTCTTGCCCAATCACCCTCTGAATGGCACACATACACAATACATGTCTCCATTTTCTCAAGGCTTTAAAATCCTTCTTTAACCCATCTCCTCCCCTTCATCTACATTAATTGAAGTGGATTTAACAAGTGACATCAATAAGGGATCATAGCTTTCACCTGGATTCACCTGGTCAGTCTACTGTATGTCATGGAAAGAGCTGTGTTCCTAATGTTTTGTACACCCCGTGTATGGAACCAAATGATCCATTTCTGTCTTCAGTCCTTTTTAAATAGGATAGATGAGCTATATGCTCTACTACGGTGTAGGCTAAATGTGATAGTCTGCCTATAACCAGCAAAGACCAGAGTCTTTTCAAAGATTGGAAATGAGCAATGACCAGGCTGGTTAATGTGATGCATGTCTGTTGAATTTGGAAAAATCCACCTGCATTCGACCCCGCCCCACCTACTCAGGCAGCCAGGAGCCGCAACTGTGTTGCGGCCTTGGCGTACTGCATTATTTTTACTAAGCAGTACTTGCTAAATAGAATGCAACAATGAGTAAATGGTGTGCAGTTTAAGTATGTAGTACGCAAGTATGGGTATTCGTACATGGCCCTTGTGATATCAGTCATTTTCTGGCACTTCTCGCTCCATTTGAACAGAGCATGCAGAGTACATAGAGCAAGATAATGAAGGACCATGATACTCTACTCTCATGTATAGAGATACAGAATTTCAACTCTTTGACCTTACCTTGCTCTATGACCATGCTGGTTTGTTAGGGTATGAAATCAGGTGTTGTATGCACACTTGTGTTGCTTTCAAGCACATGTGATTTAAAGATACATTTACCAGACATCTAACAGCTTTAGCATACTGTATACGTTGGCTATGTATCTAGGGAAATCAAGTCATGTCAGGTGATGTAACAGGTCAATAGGCTGGATCAGAATTCCTTTATCTGAGAATGTAAATGAGCCAACTGAATGGAAAGACTCATTTGTACAGAGAGTGAGCAACAGGGGATAGGACACCGTGTCAGAACCATAGAGGAGTCTGTATGAAGACTGTCTGGCTATATGAAGGGCTTGGCAGAATACCACTGACAGACATTTAAGGTCCTCAACTATGTTTCCTGGTCTCTCTCTCTCTCTCTCTCTCTCTCTCTCTCTTATTTATCATAATGATCTGAAAACCATTCTGTTGTCTTGTTTTGATAATGGCTTTACTACGCTGTCATGCTACATACTGTACAAGCAGTACCTTAATGCAAAGGCACTTAGAAGTCTGTTAGGAAAACTATACATTGCATTATCTTAGGTACTGATGTATTTTATATGTTTTTGTATTAAAATGTGTTTTATTAGTGTGCTATCAAATGTTTATTGTTGTCACACTGTACAGACCCTTTTAATAACACACGCCTTGTTCTTGTTAGCAGAGCTTTATATGACTTATTGTAGTTGTCAGGGGTAGACATAGAGGGCAGTAGTGGCCTGCATATATTCTACCTGTATTGTAACACTGACTGACCAAAAAGTACAAAGCATTTAGATCATCTATACAACTCATAATCACCAAAGATAAATACAGAGAAAGCAGCCAAAGCTTTCTGACACAGTTGCCTGGGATTGAGAGGCAGCTCTCTGGTGCGTCGCAGTCCAGTAGTCACCGACACTGCATGATTGCAGGAGGTTGGCCTCTCATATTTCCCACTAAACCTCTGGCTCAGATCCCAAATGATCTGTCCATTGAAGCGAGTCACCCTCCCTCCCTGGCTGCCACCCTCACTACTCTGAGGGCACACGTTAGCCATAGAGAAGGCTGGGCAAATTGGTTAAAACATCTTGAAGGTCATACACACACAAGGCCTTTTAGTATATCATGTCAACCACGTAAAAAAGGGTCTAGAGAGACGATATTAACAACTACAGACAAGAAGTGATACAACAATAGCTTGTCCTACAAGTATTTTTTAATGACAGTTGCCAGATCCCTTTGTTCCACCACAATGCTCCACTTCCTGAGGGTCAACTCCAGAAAAGTGCTTTGTAGTTCGTGGAGCTTGAATTTATAACCCCCATTGTGAGGGACAGATTTGTTTGGGGTCCTTTTGTGGGGCTCGTAGTTAGTGATTAGGAGGACCTGACAGGATATAGACTCGCCCAGGGTAATCTATGGGAATCTAGGGGTGTCAGGTCAACAGTGACCCAGATCATTCAAAGGCTCTTCTGATTTTCTTAGGCAAGTCCTTGATGGTACGTGACCCCTGGCAGTGGTGCTTTTCTCCTCAGAGGGGGAGGTGAAAGGAGCCTGCGTGGCTCTTTGACATCCCAGCGGGGACCATGTAATCCAGGGGCTCGTCAATACTAATCCTGGTCTCCCCAGTTACAAAGACCCTGGACACATTTCCCCTACACAACATTCCCCCACCATAGAGATGATGAGTTAGCAAGAGAGTAAACAAAAATGCATGCACGCACACCCACACGCAAATATCCCTCACCACACACATAGTCACAAACACACGCATGCACACACACACAAACACACACACAAACACACACACTCTCACAATGGGGACACTCCAAAACCCAATTGTTAAGTTGCTGACTGTTTGGTTAAGCAGAGAAAAGATACAGAGATATTTTTTTTCTAATTCACGAAAACTAAACCCTACTCTGGTTGGGTGCCCAAGCCCTGTTAGAGGTCAAGGGTCCAGTCTGTAACATCTGAGTTGGTTTCTCCATCTCCCTGTTGCACATTGAGCCATGAGAGTTGAAATTAAGTTCAAGATATAATGTGCTGTAGTTTTGTCCCAAGCCTAGACAAAGTGTCCGGGTGCCTCTTTCAATTGTAGTTTTTCTGAGGGGAAGAGAAATACACTTCCGATTTAGGACTTGATGTTGTTCACTGTTTCTCTAGCAGTCTTGAATAGAAATAGAATAAGCAATCGTTTTAAGAGAGTATTTAGTGAGGTCTTGTTTGTAGATGCTTTCTTCTCCAGGTGGGCTTGGAAACCTACCTTCCCATCTCAAAAGTCAACCTCCCTCCCTTACAATAACTGGTTTTCTTGCAGTCTAAACGTCTAGCCAAATTGCTCTCCATAAATTTTTATCTTATTCTTTTGTCGGCATTACCCTTTCAGCTATTGTTCCTGCGGTTCTCGTTCTTTTCATTGTCACCTCAATTGTAGCATTTTGAAAGGAGATGGTTACTTATCTTTCCTTGAGTAAATATCCCAGGGAGAATTGGACTGGTTACCCTCCATTAGCTTATAGGGCTCTGACTGAGACTTCAAAGCTGCAGGTTCAAGACCCTCAGTCTTAGGAACATGATGGGCTCACATATTACAAAAGAGAGACACAGGTGGTTTATTCTTCAAACAATAAAACAATGTACCGTATTATTGGTTCTTCCTCACTTTCCCTTGGAAACCTGTCAGAACCTGTAAATGGATTTAGTTTGGTTAATGGTCTCTTTCCACAACTTGAGAATGAAGGTAGAATGAATTGGTTGAACAATATCCCATGGTTTTTCCCATGGATATGCTATTTCAATCATCCATAACTGAGTTTTCTGAACCAACATAAAATATTGTGTTGAAACATCATTGAGTTCATAGAGTTCGTCATAGAGTTGTGTTGTGTCCATCTGGTGCACTAATGTAGGTAGGAGGGAAAGGATTTAGGAACACATCTGTTTACTGTACCTTACTATACAGCACACATACTGCACGCATACTGTATAATCACCATACAGCACACATACTGTATAATTTCTCTGTCAAATGGCCTTGTCTTGTGTATTATTCAGTTTTTAAAGATACTTGACACAGATGTAGAGAAGTGACGTGAGCCTGAAACTCGACCACAGCATGGGGCATGGCTCTTGAGTTTCTATGTACCACGGAAGAGATTATGACGCTAAACCAGCCGTGTCCGAGTGTTTACATCCTAGCTGATTCCAAACACCAAAGCCTTCTCTTGCGTATCGTTAACGCTTATCGTTAACGCTGGCCGCCCAAAGTCTCGTCAGCACCCCGTTGCTGAGTCGACCTAATCCCACCCAACACTGATCCTTCTCCATACAAAACACTCTCTTAATGGGCACATTTATGGTGGAGGGGAAATCAGTATAGACTGGAATATAATGGTGGTCTTCTGATGATATGGAGGATTTAACACACCTCTACGTCTATGGATTAATCTACACAACAATGGTGGCCAGCATGGTTATGGTCCATGTGGTAGTACAGTACAGCACATTAATCTTCTTGGGTTTCGGGTTTCCTGGACCCAGATTAAGCCTATTCATGTCCAACGGGGATTCTCCATTGAGCATTCTTTTGTCCAAGTGTAGGCTTAATCAGGGTCCTGGAAAACGGGGCCCTTATGTGCTTTTTCACCCCCAATTTGTTAATAGGAGGAGACTTTTGTTGTCTGACATAGGGGGATTCTTCACAGTTTGATATGTAAAATCACCCTTGCACAATCTTCAAAAACGTTTAGATTTCTAATCCAGCCATGCTTTCCTGTACCTGAATCCCATGCTGTCTCCAGAGAAAGTGTAATGTCTTTCAATAGGCCAACAGTCAATCAGATGTTCACATTTGCATCTTTGGAAAACATAGCACATAAAGAAAGGCTTGTAGTTGAGCAAACCAAGGGACCCCTTTTTCCACAGCCTGGCTGTCATCTCAAAGCCAGAGGTGTTTTGGAGCAAGGTTTTTTTGACTGCTGTGGTGCTGCTTTGAACTGTTCTTCTGCCCATTTATCCATTCTGTAAAGTTGTTATATAATTCCTCTTATAGTAGAGAAATGAACCGAAACCCAATACTTTACAAGAAGGATGTTTAAAATACCCAGAGCATGCTGCTAAATTATCAGTGTGGATGCTTTTAACTTCAATAAACATCTTTGTCATGGAAGTGCTGTAATTGACGAGTAGATCAAAAGCACAGCCAGCAGTGGTACCAGAAGTGTCAGCCAGGCCAGTATAGAGACAGAGCTGCAGTAGGACTGCTGGGAACATGCCTGTGTTCAGGAGATAATCGGCCTCATTACTGTAGCTGAATGAGGAGCAAATCCTCCTCTAACCTGGCCAATCTGTAGACGTGTTATGAGAAACCTCTGGGAGGACTAGGACAGGTTAAAGTTGTCATAGGTGAGTCAGAATGTCTTCAGAAAATCCTATTCATTAGAGTCAATCTGTGCTACGTCTGTGTGTCTCAGTTCCTGTCATTACCGTAAAGAAGCAGTCAACCGGAGATTCACCTCCATTATCTTTTATGCTCATCACGTGATGTTTAGACAACATAACTACCATGGTCTGTGTTTTACCATTTCCCAGAAGTTGAGAGGTTGTTACACACGTGGTCACAAGAATGTAAATGGTAGGCTAAATTCACAACCACTTCAAAGTGTGGGTTAGTGTAAGTTATGGTCGGTGGGCCAATTTCCTCAGAAAGTAGACTGGAGATGAATCGCATTGAATGGCCTGTCCTGCTCCTCCAGTCAGTCTTTCAGACCCTTAGCTCTTCTGCTCTGTCTGAGGCAGTGGACACACCCTGTCTGTCATTGCTCCTGGCTGTGAGAGTGTGCAGATCCATGGCTAGCTCTGGGCATAAACGCTGTCGCTTTAGGCCCCAGATCCCCCCCAAAACAAATATATATGTTTTTTAGAAACTCAGTCAGGGTTTTAACTTATTGTTGAGAGTTAGAATAGTAGAATACACAAGGTGCAAGTTTGGTAGTGCATCATGCATTTTCTCTTGTCAGTCACTGACAGTCACTCAATTATCCATGTCAGCTAACAATTTTTAGATTGGTAAATTAGTCTAGCCAACTAAACTTGTAATAATCATAGCCGAGTACCGACCGGGCACGCAGGGCACATGTCCAGGGACCCTGACCTCCAGGCGGACAGTTGCAGTGAATTAGCTTTAAAACTGAAAAACGTTCTCTACACCGCATGGCAAAATGTGTAGAATTGCATGAAATGTGTTATAAAATTGCAAGATTTTCTCTACGCCCCATGGCAAAATTTGTAGAACTGCAGGAAATGTACTTTAAAACGTAAATGTTTCTCTCTGCTGTCAATTGGGGGCCACTAAAATGTTTTGCCCCTGAGGAGTGGTATAGTGCAATTTTTTTTAGGAACGGCAGCTCCCCAAAATGTTTTACAATGTCATCATCAATCAAAGTTTGTACTGACAGATGTAGCCTATTGAATATAATTATAAAGTATGCATAAAATGCATCCTCCAATTGAAACGTCTGCCAATGCCCACACATATTGTCTCAAGAACATGTTATGTTCATACCGTCAAACGCCAAGTTTGTCACGCCTGCTCCCGCTCTCCCTCCCTGTCGCTTGAGGGTGCCTGGTTGCCCAGCACTACGCACTCCTGCCACCATCATTACACACCCCTGCGTCCCTGTCCAAATGGCATCTGCATGCCAATAATTTGATCTCAATCAATTTTATTGGAATTTGCATTTAGATCTTCCTGAATGACGAATGAGCGAATTAGTGCAGATGGTGTTAACAAACTATTAACCTTTCTTGTATTTTGTTTCAATCAAAGCATACAGGTAGATCTTGCCTGGTGGCGCGTGCTGTTGAGTTTTGGCTGCAAAAGGCTAGAGCCGGCACTGTACAGATCCTATCAGTATCAGGAATGTCTTGCAGCCACGCTGCTGGACAGGACAGGGGTTTATTTATTAGCTGCTCCTAATTGCACTGGACGCCTCTCATTTCCTGGTTGTTAGAGACAGGGGAGGGCTCCAGATCTGAGCCCCAAGATAACAGAGAATGTTAGAACGCTATAACCAGGACTCTGGACCACGAGCAGAAATGTACATTAGGAACACCTTCCTAATATTGAGTTCCACCACCTTTTGCCCTCAGAACAGCCTCAATTTGTCGGGGCATGGACTCTACAAAGTGTCGAAAGCGTTCCACAGGGATGCTGGCCTATTTTGACACCAATGCTGGATGTTCTTTGGGTGGTGGACCATTCTTGATACACATGAGAAACTTTTGAGCGTGAAAAACCCAGCAGCATTGCAGATCTTGACACACTCAAACCAGTGCGCCTGGCACCTACTACCATATCCAGTTCAAAGGCACTTAAATCTTTTGACTTACCCATTCACCCTCTCTCTGAATTGTACACATACACAATCCATGTCTCAATTGTCTCAAGGCTTAAAAATCCTTCTTTAACCTGTCTCCTCCCCTTTATCTACATGGATTAAAGTGGATTTAGCAGGTGACATAAATAAGGGATCATAGCTTTATCTGGATAGTCTATGTCATGTAAAGAGCAGGTGTTCCTAATGTTTTGTACATATTAGTAAATTAACAGATGCTGTTATCCAGAGCCACTTACAGGGGCAATTATTGTTTAGGTGCCTTGCTTAAGGGCACATCAACCAATGATTCCCCTAGTTGGCTCAGGGATTCGAACCAGTGAACCTTCAACCATTTTTAGATTGACATTTTTGGCGTTTAGCTGATGCTCTTATCCAGAGCGACTTACGGTTAGTGCATCCATCTTGAGATAGCTAGGTGGGACCATTCCATGTCACAGGCATAGTAACTACACCTTTCCTCAACACAGTAGCTATCAGCAAAGTCGAAGCTAGAAGGAGGGGGGTCAAGTGCAAGTGCTGATTCAGGAAATATTTATTTTGGGGGGGAGGGTTGTTGAGGTGAGGAAGGGGACTATTTAAGATACTCTTTGAAGAGGTGTTTCAGGTGCTTTTGGAAGATGGGTAGGGACTCTGCTGTCCTAACTTCATGAGGTGCCAGGACAGAGAAGAGCTTGGACTGGTGGTGCATGTGTCATCCTCAGATGTTCAACGTCTCTCACGACAACTGTAGCCTAAACGTATTTCTTCCTCCGGTCAGACTAGTCATTGCAAAGCAGATCATTATCTGTCGTAAGCACATAATATCCCCTCTATAGAGACATGCTTTACACTCACCCTCAGGGACCAAGGAAGACAAATTGAGGTGTTGTGGCCCTTAGAGATCTCATGTATCAGCTGTTCTTTAAAGGCCCAATGCAGCCATTTTTATATCAAAATTAAATAATTTCTGGGTAACAATGAAGTACCTTAATGTAATAGATTTCCATTCAAATTGTCCAAAATATTTTTTAGGACAGTACTGAGGATGACAGCACACATGATATCGGAAAGAGAGAGAGCAGAGAACATCAAACCCAGACCTCTCAGTGATTACATTCCACTTATTCTTGAGTACTAACAGTTCTGTCATTGGCCGTTTGTTCAAGACATTTGGGCTTTATCTAAATTTACAGGCCAGTAACTTTTATCATGGATGTGTTTCAGCAACAAAGCAAATAAATGTGGGACTGTTGCAGTCTGCTTCCTGCATGGGTTTGTTTACTAGCTTGCTCATATCTTTGTTTGGATCCCCCTGACCTCTCTGCCAAAGCACCGGGTCACATATATATGCCCTTTCTGTTTGAGGATGTGTTCCAAAACTGGAACTGAATCAATGCAGACCTCAGTGAACTCGGAGAAAAAACAAACAGGCCAGGTTAGATAGCTTAAGTACATTTCTACAAGACATCAAAATCCTTTACATGACTGATTATGATCATATGACTTTGAAGTTTCCTGACACTTTGGTTATTCTTGTTGTTTGAAGTTGCTTGTTCCTTATAACCTTATTTACATAATTTAGACCGCAGTGAACTCTGAGAAGAAACAAACAGCAACATCTGATGTTAATGTCTGGTGTCAAGATTACAAGAAATCTACATTCTTTACAGGATTAATTATGACTATCATACTTTTTACATAGACTAGATTGGCGTCATAAGTATTCAGACCTCTTGACTTTTTCCACATTTTTTTATGTTACACCCTTATTCTATAATGGATTAAATTAAAGTTTTTTTCCCCCCTCATCAATCTACACACAATACCCCATAATGACAAAGCAAAGACAGGTTTTTAGACATTTTTGAAAAGTTAATAAAAATAAAGAGCTGAAATATCACGTCCATAAGTATTTAGACCCTTTACTTAGTACTTTGTTGAAGCACCTTTGGCAGCGATTACAGCCTCGAGTCTTCTTGGGTATGACGCTACAAGCTTGGTACACTTGGATGTGGGGAGTTTCTCCCATTCTTCTCTGCATATCCTCTCAAGCTCTGTCGGGTTGGATGGGGAGCGTCGCTGCACAGCTATTTTCAGATCTCTCCAGAGATGTTCGATCGAGTTCAAGTCCGGGCTCTGGCTGGGCCACTCAAGGACATTCAGAGACTTGTCCTGAAGCCACTCCTGCATTGTCTTGGCTATGTGCTTAGGGTCGTTGTCCTGCTGGAAGGTGAACCCTTGCCCCAGTCTGTGGTCCTGTGCGCTTTGGAGCAAGTTTTTATCAAGGTTCTCTCTTTACTTTGCTCTGTTCATCTTTCCCTTGATCCTGACTAGTCTCCCAGCCCCTGCCGCTAAAAAACATCCCCACAGCAAGATGCTGCCACCACCATGCTTCACCTTAGGGATGGTTCCAGATTTCCTCCAGATGTGACGCTTGGCATTCAGGCCAAAGAGTTCAATATTGGTTTCATCAGACCAGAGAATCTTGTTTCTCATGGTCTGAGAGTGCATTTTGGCAAACTCCAAGCGGGCTGTCATGTGCCTTTTACTGAGGAGTGGCTTCCGTCTGGAGACAATCAGGATCTTGGTCACCTCCCTTCTCCCCGATTGCTCAGTTTGGCCGAGCGGCCAGCTCTAGGAACAGTCTTGGCGGTTCCAAACTTATTCCATTTAAGAATGATGAAGGCCACTGTGTTCTTGGGGAGCTTCAATGCTGCAGAATTTTTGGGATGTCCTTCCCCAGATCTGTGCGTCGACACAATCCTGTCTCGGGACCTTATATAGACAGGTGTGTGCCTTTCCAAATCATGTCTAATCAATTGAATCTACCACAGGTGGACTCTAATCAAGTTGTAGAGACATGTCAACTATGATCAATGGAAACAGGATGTACATGAGCTCAATTTCAAGTCTCATAGCAAAGGGTCTGAATAATTATGTATATAAGTTATTCTGTTTTATATTTTAATAAATTAGCAAAAACTTCAAAACATCTGTTTTCACTTTGTCATTATGGGCTAATGTGTGTAGATTGAGGAGGAAAAATATGAAT
Organism: Oncorhynchus nerka; assembly: GCF_034236695.1. Classification (NCBI taxonomy): domain Eukaryota; kingdom Metazoa; phylum Chordata; class Actinopteri; order Salmoniformes; family Salmonidae; genus Oncorhynchus; species Oncorhynchus nerka. The sequence continues at coordinate 25,072,798 of NC_088420.1, forward strand.
TTAATCCATTTTAGAATAAGGCTGTAACCTAACAAAATGTGGAAAAGGTAGAAGGGTCTGAATACTTTCCGAATGCACTGCAGATAAATGTATGGCTCTGATTTAGATTAGGTGTAGTTCAATGGCAAGCAAGGCTCTGTAGTTCGGTGTGTGTGTGTGTGTGTGTTTGTATGTTTGTATGTGTGTGTGTGTGTAGTCAGAGTTTCTTTTATATTTGTCTCCACCTGCTTGTGAAAGTTATAGAAAAATAGACAAATGGTTCACAGGTCGATGATTACTCGTTGCTGTTTTACATTTTAGATCTAAGATTCTTAATTAAAGAACACACCGTAGAGAATATGGAAAAAGATTAGTCAGAGTTGGTTGCATTTCAAAAATACCGTACTGCAGGGAACGGAATGGCGCAGCCACAGGTGGTCCAAAGAAATACAGTGTCTTGTTTACACACAAACTTCTCATAGCTGCTGGTCCAAACTAGACCTGCTGTTGTAAAGTTACCATTTCCTATTAGAAATGTATTTTTCACTCATGTAGGACATATCTGAGAGCTTGACTTGTCTCCCATTGCTGACCTTTCAGATAGACTACAAGGATGTAAATGCAAGTTTCCATTGTTTGTAATTTGATGGCATACTGTACATGATGTAACATTTAACATCCCTGGCTAGAGGCTAGAGGCTAGAGGCTAGTAGAGGCTAGAGGCTAGAGGCTAGAGGAGGGGGACTTCTGCCTGTGGAATAAAATGCATTCCCCGGTTTTATTTGTTTTACCTTACATTGGATGGGATTCCTCTCTTATTTAAATCCAATAATTACTTAATCCTGGATGTCAAAACTATTTCCATTATTGTCACACCCCTTTCTTTGATGCCGTTTACTCCAGTGCAGGAACACACCCCTTTCTTTGATGCCGTTTACTCCAGTGCAGGAACACACCCCTTTCTTTGATGCCGTTTACTCCAGTGCAGGAACACACCCCTTTCTTTGATGCCGTTTACTCCAGTGCAGGAACACACCCCTTTCTTTGATGCCGTTTACTCCAGTGCAGGAACACACCCCTTTCTTTGATGCCGTTTACTCCAGTGCAGGAACACACCCCTTTCTTTGATGCCGTTTACTCCAGTGCAGGAACACACCCCTTTCTTTGATGCCATTTACTCCAGTGCAGGAACACACCCCCAAGGCCTTTGTTAGCTCAGCTCACTTGTCAAGATTCATAACCACAGCTGTTACGTCCATCCCAAGGGATATGCCTCTGATCTCAGGATAGATTGCTTACTTGGCAATATTTCTGTAACTGAATATTTTAAGGTTTAATGCATAATTAAGTGTTTCAGAGATGTTGTTTGTTTTTATTTTCCATGTTGGTTAAATGTGCCAAGAAATGAGTTGTGAATTACTGAATGGTACGTAGAGCGATTGTGCTCTCGAGGTTCTTAAAAATACAATGCAGAGAGTCTGTGATACGAAAAACAAACAAACAAAAAGTACATCTGGCCCTATGCCGTCATTTATGAGGAGTTATGTTGTATTTTTGTAATGAGAACATTGTTTCTTATAGTAAATAGGATGCAATGTTTAGTCTTTATTTATGTAACTATCACTCTAAATTGTGGAAAATCCCTTCAGGCTTCAGAGAGCTAATTAAACATTTAAGACTTTTGGTTTGAGCAACCATTGATTGGGTGTGAAATTACGGGCTAGTTCTATTCACCATCACATCTTGCCTGTAACATTATCTCGTTTCCTCACTTTTGTGGCGGTGCATTCTTTTGTACCTCCGGCACGCTTGCTGATGTAGAGGTCAAGTAGGTTTAGGTTGGGATAAAAGCACCAACTCAGAGTTAAAGCTTAAAGGTCATTGATGGGTCCGCTCCAAGAGGCTTTGCTTATTCCAACACTGAGCGGTTCCATTTTCTGCAGATGGAAGGCAATGTAGCGTGTGATATGATAGTTGTAAGGGTGAGAGACGATGATGGTGGTTGTTGCTTTGTGTTTATGACAGAACCTCAAAACAATGACCACCACCTTTTGGAATGAAGATCGCACCTGGACGGAACTTGAAAAAGAATGAATAAAGCTGTACATATCTACTTACAGGCTCATGTCTTGGTATCCTCCAGCAATGACATCACTTCCTAAACCACTCCTTACTGTCTGTCCCCTAGCTATGGAAAAGTTATTTAACAAAAGCTTCCTTTCAAACGTAACAAAATTAAATATCCTTTGCTTTTGTCAGCTAAGACTTTGAGAAATAAATATTTGCTACCGTCCTGTATACACCCCCTGTGAGTTTTTACAGTACAGTAGAGTAACACTACGGTACATACAGTGTGTCTCACAGCTCTAAAGACTAACCAGATGGAGAGAGAGTAGGCTGGCAGAGCTGTCGTGATGCCCAGTCTTCCTCCAGGACTTACCTTGAATGTTTCCTGCCCCCTCTCAATTCAATGTAAAGGGTTTATTGGCATGGGAAACATATGTTTACATTGCCAAAGCAAGTGAAAAAGATAATAAACAAAATTGAAATAAACAATCAGAAATTAACAATAAACGTTACACTCACAAAAGTTTCAAAAGGATAGAGACATTTCAAATGGTATATTATGGCTATGTACAGCGTTATATTATGTCTCTCTCACTCTATGCTGTAAATAGCTTCACTAAAGTCATTACTTGCTGGACCAATTCAGCATGTTTTCACAAGATCTTAAGTAGTTTACATTTTAAAGAAACAATCACGCAGCACAGGGCCTGTGTGACATCTGCGATAGAGAGAAAGAGAAAGGGAGAGAGAGAGGAACAATGGAGTTCCTGCGCCACATTCCCCAGGGTTCCTGTGGAGGAGCAGCTAGCGGTGGCCAGGACCAGGACTGTCACACCCTGACCTGTTTCACTTCCCACCAGCTGTCTCCTATTTTTCCCCATTATCCTCTGTGTATTTATACCTGCATTTTCTGTTTGTTTGTTGCCAGTTCGTCTTGTGTCGCGGAAATTCAGTACTGAGAGAGACTCGGTCATTTCTTCAAACAATCATCTTTATTTAATATTGATTAATTATTGCAATATTATGGCTGGTCGTCCTCTCACCCTTGAGTGTTGGACCGAGTAACCTAACCTTTACACAAAGGCAGAGTACTCCATATAGCTGACACTAACAATGCTCAGTCATGGTTAGTTCAACCCCCCTCATGCAGAACAAGGAGCATCATAAGCCACTCTGGGTTCATCCTGTTGTTATCTGCACGTGGGTTGTTGTCTTAAACCCACCCTGGCTTAGTTTCCCAGATGCAAGGATGATTTTGAGACAATGAGGGATTGTTCTACTCCTAAGCTATCTCTAGTAAAAACACATTATTGTCTATGTAATGCAGTCTTTAACTCATTTTTCAGCTCAAGCCATATCTTGTGACCATATGCCCAGGTTAGCTGCAGGGAACTAGAGTGGAGCCCATGAAAACACAGAATTAAACAGAACAGAAATGTCCTATTTGTTAAGTATTCATTTCTAACTATTAAAATCAAACAAACCAGGTAAATATGTATACAGGGAGTCTCCCAGCTCCCATTACTCATACTCTTCTCCATGCTATATTGTTGTGTGGCGCCCGGTCGAAATCTCTCTGGGTGCTCGTGGACTCTTGGGCCGACGAGAGCTTTATGGACACTACCCTGGTGTCAGAGCTGGGTATCTCCATACAACTCCTCTCCATTCCCATGGACGCCAGAGCATGGGACGGACACTCTATTGGCAGGGTCACTCACAGTACGATTCCAATTAACCTGCGAGTGTCAGGGAATCACAGTGAGCCCATGTGGTTGCTGCTCATTGAATTTCCTAATTCACCCATGGTTTTGGAATTGCCGTGGCTCCTGAGGCACAACCCCCTGATCGACGGGGCTATGGGTTCTATCCTGGGTTGGAGCCTGTTCTGCAATGCGCATTGCTTTAAGGAAATGCAGCCCTCCCCTGGATGTCTTCCTGCGGGGTTGGGTAAAGCCCCAGAGCTCTCCGCCGTTCCCGCGGAGTATCAGGACCTCCGAGAGGTTTTCAACAAGGCCCGCACCACATCTCTTCCTCCGTATCGACCCTATAACTGTGCCATTGACCTCCTCTCTGGCACTACACTGCCTCGCGGGCAGCTTTATTCCCTGTCTGTTCCGGAGACCAAGACCACGAAAGAGTACATTGAGGACTCTCTGAGGGCAGGGTTAATTTGTCCTTCTTCTTTGTGGAGAAGAAGGACAACACCCTGCGACTGTGTATGGACTACCAGGGCCTTAATGACATTACCCGCTACCACTCCTCTCCTCGGCTTTTGAGCCTCTCCAAGAGGCTACCGTATTCTCGAAGTTGAACTTTCGGAATGCCTACCATCTGGTTCGGATACGGGAAGGAGACGAATGGAAGGAGACGAATGGAAGACAGCCTTTAACACAGCTAGCGGGCACTACTAAGTATCTGGTTATGCCATTTGGACTGACCAACGCTCCCGCAGTGTTCCAGGCTCTGGGTCAATGATGTGCTCTGTGACATGTTGAACCGGTTCGTGTTTGTATACCTTGATGGCATCCTTGTATTTTCCTATTCGGTTCAGTAGCATGTTCTCCACGTACAACAAGTTATCCAGCACCTCCTGGAGAGCCAGCTGTTTGTTAAAGCGAATAAATGTGAGTTCCATCGTTCCACTATCACCTTTCTGGGATATGTCATTGCTGCAGGGAACATTCAGATGTATCCTGACAAGGTGAGAGCGGTGGTGGATTGGTCCCAACCCACACCCAGAGTGCAGCTGCAATGTTTCCTGAGATTTGCTCATTTCTACCGCCGCTTCATTCGGGGCTACAGCACTCTGGCGTCCACCCTCTCAGCACTCACCTCACCCAAGGTTCCGCTCACGTGATCCCCAGCTGCTGAACGGGCATTTTCGGATCTCAAGTATCGGTTCACTACAGCCCCCATCTTAATCTATCCGGACCCGTCCCATCAGTTCGTGGTGGAGGACGAGGCCTCAGATGTTGGAGTGGGGGCCCAGCATTCTGCCCAGCGTTCTGCCCAGCGTTCTGCCCAGTGTTCTGCCCAGGACCAAAGGCTGCATCCCTATGCTTTCCTTTTCCATCGTCTTAATCCCGCGGAGGGGAACTATGATGTTGGTAACTGGGGACTTCTTGCAGTCAAGATAGCACTGGAGGAATGGAGACACTGGCTAGAAGGGGCGGAACTTCCATTACTATTGTGGACCGACCATAGAAATCTGGAATATCTCCACACTGCCAAGCGTCTCAACTCAAGGCAGGCTCTTTGGACTCTGAAGTTCACTCTTTTCAATTTCACCATCTCCTACCGCCCTGGGTACACGAATGTGAATTCTGATGCCCTCTCTCACTTGTAAAGCTCCGCTGCTACTCTGTCTGACCCAAAGACCATCCTCCCTACCTCCTGTCTATCAGTGACACTCATCTGGGGTATCGAGGGCCTGCTCCAGCAAGGCGCAGCTGTTGTTTGTCACGGATTCTGCCCAGTCCCCGGTCCTGGAATGGGCTCATTCCTCCAATCCAACCTACCATCCTGGCGTTCCTCCGACAACATTTTTGGTGGCCCACTATGGTTTCTGACGTCTCCGCATTCGCCGCCGCATGCATGGTGTGTGCTCAGAATTAGACTCCGCAGCAAGCTCCAGCCGGCCTCCTTCAACCACCCCTTGTTCCTCATCACCCCTGGTCCCATATATCCCTGGACTTTGTCACTGGTCTCCCTCCGTATGATGGCAACACCATCCTTACGGTGGTGGATCGGTTTTCCAAAACCACCCATATCATCCCCCTTCCCAAGTTACCCTCAGCCAAGGAGATGTCCCAACTCATGGTACAACATGTCTTCCGAATCCATGGACTTCCGGTCAACATAGTCTCCGTACTTGGTCCTCAGTTCTCATCCCGATTCTGGAAGGCGTTCTGCACCCTCATTGGGTCGTCGGCCAGCCTATCCTCCGGGTTCCATCCTCAATCTATCGACCAGTTGGAGCCTGCCAATCAGGACCTGGAGACGACTCTTCGGTGCCTCGTCTCTGCCAACTCCACCACCTGGAGCCAGCAACTCATGTGGGTGGGGTATGCCCGGAACACCCTTCCCTGCTCGGCCACTGGTCTCTCGCCCTTCGAGTGCTCTGTGGGTTATTAGCCCCCGCTCTTCACTGAGCAAGTGGAAGAGGTCAACATACTCTTGGCTCAGATGTTCGTCTGTCGCTGTCGGTGTACCTGGAAGAGAACCAGAACCCCAGTTCCCCACTATCGTCTTGGGCAGAGGGTATGGCTCTCCACTCGGGATCTGCCCCTCCGGCTGGAGTCCCGTAAACTTTCCCCCCTCTTTATCGGCCCTTTCCCCATCTCCGTATACATCCCACTTTCCATGTGTCTAGGATTAAACATCTGTCTCACAGCCCTTTGTCTCCTGTTTCCAGGGCCACCCCTCTTGCCCTTTACCTGCCCCTTTGTATAATAAATATTCTGAGTATCGAACTATCCGCCTGCTGTGTCTGCATCTGGGTCATATCCTGAGTCGTGATAAGGACAGTCTTAACACAGGTCCAATCTGTCAGTATGCCCTCCAGGGGCCCAGCTCATATAGAATGAGTGGATAATAGAGGAGCTCTGCTCAACCCAAACCCTATATAGCCCCTGGCAGTGGGGTAGCTGACTGGGAGATGGTGATGATAATGAGTAAGTGCACAGCAAGCAGCAGTTGGAACTCCTGTTAACTCACAATCACCATTGAATCCCCTTTATTCCTGTTCACTGATGAGCTCACATGGATAAAGACAGTTGGAACTGTGCTAGTAATTTTCAAACGATTTTAAGTAGAGGATATTAGTAATACTAAGTTATTCGAGGGAGTAATCTACTTTTCTATAGAATGAATAGTAGAGGAGGTCCTGATGTGGAGGATCTGTTCTTTTCATTTACTGGAACACAGAATTCCATGTAAGCAGAATGAATAGCATTCACTCATACAGATGTAATTCAATCTTTTTTTCCCTTGACTAAGACAGATCCCTTGACTGAGACATGATCAAGACATAAAGTTACTATGTGCATCACAGAACTTGGACTGCTCCTGAATTTCAATATAAAGCAGTGCCTGTAACATTTGAGGAATGACTTAAACAAGGACAATATGAGAAATGTTGAATAACAGTCAAAAGTTAGTAGTGGTAACAAACTAATTAATGGCTAATTACTATACTGGACTCCAAACCATGGTAGTACTGTACATCTCATAATGTGACCTGTTTCCCTGAGCCTTGGTCGAGGAGTCCTCCCGGCCTCTCTCCTTTCTTCCCCCAGGAGCCCCTGCGCATGGGCCGCCCCCTCTGACATCACCGGGGCCCCCGCATCCCTGGGAAGTTGAGCATGTGAGCTTCCCCTGGTCATTAGGGAAAGGGCTTGAAAAGACTGTCACCAGGAAGGAGATAAGCCGTGAGGGGCGCAGTAATAAGGCCCGGAATAATAGGCCTTCTGTGGAGAGCCACCACGGACACCGACGCAAGGATTAAAGTTAGCCTGAAAAGGAGACAGTCAATGGACCCTCCACATAAATATGAACCAACCGGGGTTGAATGGTGGACTGATCAGCATTCTGGGGCTAGTTACTCAAGGAGAGGGCTGCTGGCTGTGTTGGGGGGGGGGGGTCTCTCTCCTGGGGTGGGACTGAGAGATGGGCCTTTTTAAAGAATGTATTTCTTGGGTGACGTTGCATGGCTTAGAGATGCCACACAGGACCAAATGCACACGCACTCACTGAACCCCACACTGAATGAAGCCCTGATATCTCTTCACAATACACTAGCTGTTGCAGTACTGCTTCAACATAAAATATTTGTAGACATCAGCTTTCCCACCAGACAGAGCACTAATCAGTATGCAATCTATGTGTGTAGGTATGTGTGTGTCTGTGTGTGTGCTTGTGTGCATGCGTCCTTTCCTGCCTGCTTGTGTGTATCTAGGTATGTGGCTAGGTATGTTGCTAGGTGTGTGTCTAGGTGTGTGGCTACGTTTGTGTCTGTGTGTGTATTCAAGCTGATGCTAAATGTGAAAACTATAGGCAAGGCTTTGTTCGTTCCGTCTTCCGGTTATTCCAGATAAGATCTTGGTCACCCACTTCACCCTTGGTCGGTCCACACGGAAGGAAAGGCGAGCCCTTTCTTAATTCAGTCTTCCCCACAGAACAATGATACAGCATACAGTATATCCATCACTACATTGAAAATGATCAACATAACAAGCTACAAAACAATAACTACTCAGTGAACATGCACTTGTACACTGCATTCTCCAGTCCATACAGGTAGTTGAAGATGTTTCACTGTCTCTCTGGTATGGATGCATGCAATGGAGTGGAGAGCGATTAAGAACAGCCAGTAAAATCTATCTGTAAGACTCAATTACAGGCTATGTTGAAGTGATTCCAAGCTACGCATACTGACAGTTTCCAAGTTTCCTATTCCATCCTGAACAGAGCTACCATTGTTGCATCTGGAATCAATCTTTATCCCTCCTCTACTAATGCCATGTCCTCTTAAACTGACAGTTAACTCCATGATCACTTCATTTACACAAGGTCTGTTTCTGGAGGAATATTGATCATTAGAGTTACTGTGGCTTCTAGGATTGACTGCTGGTCTGTTCTGCTTCACCTTGAAGTTGCACTGAAACATGAACCCACCATACAGGATTCTGTAACTCCGTGGCTTGATGTCAGGTACTGCAGGAAACATCACACAGGCCTTTAATCTGAGGGAGGAAATTCAAATGTTTTGACGGGACATTGGGGTGGGGTTAGGGGGTTGGTGGAGGATGCTTTCACAGATGCATTGGAAGGTAATTAGGTCATCGTTCTCGATGCACACCATCTGAATCAATTTCCGATCTAGCTGCTGCATGGTTTCCCCTAATGCCCCTAATGCCAGCCATTGGGAGCAGAAATGTGAAGCTCCACTCAGGTGGCCCCTGCTCCCATCTGCAAGGGCCTCAAGGGCCCCGGCTGGGCTCCCCATGTCGTAAATATGAATGCACTAAATTAGTAGTCAAAAATAAACTCACTCACCCCTATCATGTGTTCACCCACACACTGAAACACTTTTAGAAATGCATTTGTCCCATTGTCTTCACACAGTTAAACCCAACAGTTACTCAGTAAACTATCTGTACTCACTCAACCCACAGTCACCCCCCCCCCCCTGCCCTGACTCAGCCCGCAGCGGATAGCCAGTCCAGCTCTCCTTATTCCCCAGCCAAGATCCCCTCAGCACAACACAACAAAAGGCCCTCCACCCTACCGCCCAGAACAGAGCAGAGCTGAGAGACAGACAGGTCTGTGAATAGGCATGAAGCCTGAATAGGCATTATATCAGAAAGGACTATTGGGTGGTCTCTGGATGTTAGGAATGGACTGCTGCATTTCAGTGGCACAGCCATAGGAACTCTCTCTCGCTCATGCAATGTCACCAAAGACAATAATCTGTTGAAATGTCCTAGTTCTAGATTTCCTGAAAAACCTTTTACTTTGTTTTTGCTCTTTGTTGTCCGATTTTCAAAGTCACTCCTCTCTCTCTCTCTCTGAGCAGAACAGTTATCCTAGTGAGTCTCTTTATGTTTGTTCAGATCTGTCAAGAAAAACGGTTATTGATGTATAATAGTTATAAATAGTATAGTGGTAAAACAAAAATAAGCATTAGCTTCTCTGACTCTATCATGACCTCCATCATGGTGGTCTGGTCTCCTGACTCTGACGGAGATCCCCACCATGCAGGCTGGTCTTCCAGGTGGGACCTGTCTCCCTGCCTGCTCCCTGGGTTTATGTTGTGGAAACGCTGGGGGTGGGTATGCAGCGGGCCCCTGGAAGGTGCAAAACAGCAGAGATCCATGTCTGTCATCATCCCACTGCAGAACACACACACACACGCACACACACACACACACCTACAAAGACCCTGACACCGGCTGCAGGCTTTGATCACCCTCGGCCTCAGATCTTCTTCAGCTCCTCTGCCATTTAGATGTGTTTACACAACTGCACTCTTCACAAGTAGGATGTCAATACATAGATTCTCCCAACTAAAAAGGGTGTGAAAAGGAAGAGGGAAAATATGGAATTGCATGTGGTAAAGTTCATTTTATTTGCAGTGAATTTAAAGATGCTAAGACCCTAAAGGCATTTCAAGTTTAAAATCATCTTCATCATCAGCATCATATGCATGTCAGTATCAGTCCCTGAAATAGGCTAATGATTAGAAGATGCTATACTGTACAGTCGGGCATCAATTCACAGATGGCACACTGTACTCCACACTCACCAGGGTATTGCCTGTTTGTCTTTCTCCACGCTGACTTAGCTGTTTTAGCCTGTAGTCCGGCGATAGTGCAACTGAGATTTCAGGACAGAGACTATACGCTGAAAAGGAGGAGTCATCCATCACAGGCCTTATCAAACGTAATAGAGATTCAACACGTTTTTATGAGTCTCAGTGCTCTGGTGGAGAACGCTGTGGTGAATAGGGAAATAAAGCCAAGGTTGTACTGGGTGTACTGCACTGAGTACAGGACAGGGGCAGTGCAGGCAGGGGGGATCTGTGATGCTCCCAGATGGGGAGGGAGGAAGGGGGGTGTCTAAATGAAGACCACCTGGACCGGGGCTAATTCCCTCGACACCATACCCTAAGACGCCTCATGGACTCATTGGATTTACACAGTTGGGATTTGAAAGTCCTAGGAATGGTTTTGTTTTTCTTTTCTTTTAATCTCACCTTTAACCAGCTAGGCTAGTTGAGAACAAGTTCTCATTTACAACTGCGACCTGGCCAAGATAAAGCAAAGCAGTTCGACACATACAACAACACAGAGTTACACATGGAATAAACAAACATACAGTCAATAATACAGTAGAACAAGTCTATATACAGTGTGTGCAAATGAGGTAAGATAAGGGAGGTAAGGCAATAAATAGGCCATAGTGGCAAAGTAATTAAAATATAGCAATTAAACACTGGAATGGTAGAAGTGCAGAAAAGGGAAAGAGGCGCACAGCGCACAGGCTCTGATGTCATGGACCTGGGTTAGGCCATAGTTCATGTATACAGTCAGTTGAGCCCATGAGCTCCTAAGGAGGATATACTGGCTGATGTATTAATCAATATATTGTAGGCAGGGCTACTATCAATACTCTCTAACTGGTTTTAATGTTCAGTACATGTTGGTAGGGGGGTAGCTTTGAATTTGAACATACTGTATGTGGATTAAGACCCTGCATGTGGGAATAGGTGCTCATTATTATGGCTAGGAGTTTTCCCTGGGAAAGTCAAGCGGTCAGGAAAGGCTCCTGGCCCTACACATTATAACATTTTGGTTTCTTCTCTAAAATTTGCGCCATGTTCCATCTACAAGTTAGCTGTTTCGAATGCTTGTGCCAATAGTTATCCAAAGATCATGAGAATACGACGCATTATGGCAATAGACAGCAATTAATGCAGATCAGATTTGCTGATATCTTTTTTGAGCAGTAATAATAATATCTGTTTTACTTTGTTACGCCATGACAAACTTAAATGACAAACATCTGTAACACACACACACACACACACACACACACACACACACGCACACGCACACGCACACGCACACATACATACACATGCACATACAGACACACACACACACAGAAACACACATTCATACACACACAGACACACACAGACACACACAGAGCAAGATAATGTGATCAAATAGTCCACGGAGACTGGTTGTCCACCCATGTGTGTAGATATGATAAAACTGGGCAGCATATTAACATTAACAGGTGTGGCACCAATATTCTCTGGCCGCAGGTACCGGGGAAAAAAGCCCCAAAATCCTGCAAATGATCTTGATTCAAAGAGTATAGTGTATCTATCCGTTTTGCTGTGGTTCTGGTACGGTAGAATGAAAAGCCTGGATGTTGTTCAATAATGTAACACAGGTAATACACTACATGACCAAAAGTATGTGGACATCTGCTTGTCGAACATCTCATTCCAAAATCATGGGCATTAATATGGAGGTGGTCCCCCCTTTGCTGCTATAACAGCATCCACTCTTCTGGGAAGGCCTTCCACTAGATGTTGGAACATTGCTGCGGGGACTTGCTTCCATTCAGCCACAAAAGCATTAGTGAGGTTGGGCACTGATGTTGGGCGATTAGGCCTGGCTCGCAATCGGCATTCCAATTCATCCCAAAGGTGTTGGATGGGGTTGAGGTCAGGGCTTTGTGCAGGCCAGTCAAGTTCTTCCACACCAATCTTGAGAAACAATATCTGTGTGGACTTCACTTTGTGCCTGGGAGCGTTGTCATGCTGAAACAGAAAATGGACTTCCCTAAACTGTTGCCACAAAGTTAGAAGCACAGAATGGTCTAGAATGTAATTGTATGCTGTATGCTGGGCCTAGCCCGGACCATGAAAACAGCCACAGACCATTATTCCTCCTCCACCAAACATTACAGTTGGCACTATACATTCAGGCAGGTAGCATTCCCCTGGCATTCGCCAAACCCAGATTTGTCCGTCGGACTGCCAGATGTTGAAGCGTGATTCATCACTCCAGAGTACGTGTTTTCACTTCTCCAGAGGCCAATGGTGGTGAGCTTTATATCACTCCAGGCGACGCTTGGCATTGCACATGGTGATCATGTACTTGTGTGCGGCTGCTAAGCCATTGAAACCCATTTCATGAAGCTCCAGATGAACAGTTCTTGTGCCGACGTTGCTTCTAGAGGCAGTTTGGAACTCTGTAGTCAGTGTTGCAACCGAGGACAGATGGTTTTTACACGCTACGCGCTTTAGCACTGTGAGCTTGTGTGGCCTACCACTTTGCGGCTGAGCCGTAACAGTTGACTGGGACAGCTCTGGCAGGGCAGAAATTTGACGAACTGACTTGTTGGAAAGGTGGCATTCTATGATGGTGCCACGTTGAAAGTCACTGAGCATAGGCCATTCTACTGCCAATGTTTGTCTAAGGAGATTGCATGGCTGTGTGCTCGATTTTATATACCTGTCAGCAACGGGTGTGGCTGAAATAGCCGAATCCACTAATTTGAAAGGGTGTCCATATACTTTTATATACAGTTGAAGTCGGAAGTTTACATACACTTAGGTTGGAGTCATTAAAACTTGTTTTTCAACCACTCCACAAATGTCTTGTTAACAAACTATAGTTTTGGCAAGTCGATTAGGACGTCTGATTTGCATGACACAAGTCATTTTTCCAACAATTGTTTACAGACAGATTATTTCACTTAAAATTCAATGTGTCACAATTCCAGTGGGTCAGAAGTTTACATACACTAAGTTGACTGTGCCTTTAAACAGTTTGGAAAATTCCAGAAAATGATGTCATGGCTTTAGAAGCTTCTGATAGGCTAATTTACATCATTTGAGTCAATTGTGGGTGTACCTGTGGATGTACTTCAAGTGCCTCTTTGCTTGACATTGTGAAAAAGTCCAAAGAATTCAGCCAAGACCTCAGGAAAAAAATTATAGACCTCCACAAGTCTGGTTCATCCTTGGGAGCAATTTCCAAACGCCTGAAGGTACCACGTTCATCAGTACAAATAATAGTACGCAAGTATAAACACCATGGGACCACGCAGCCGTCATACTGCTCAGGAAGGAGACGCGTTCTGTCTCCTAGAGATGAACGTACTTTGGTGCGAAAGGTGCAAATAAATCCCAGAACAACAGCAAAGGACCTTGTGAAGATGCTGGAGGAAACGGGTACAAAGTATTTATATCCACAGTAAAACGAGTCCTATATTGACATATCCTGAAAGGCTGCTCAGCAAGGAAGAAGCCACTGCTCCAAAACCGCCATAAAAAAGCCAGACTACGGTTTGCAACTGCACATGGGGACAAAGATTGTACTTTTTGGAAAAATGTCCTCTGGTCTGATGAAACAAAAATAGAACTGTTTGGCCATAATGACCATCGTTATGTTTGGAGGAGAAAGGGGGAGGCTTGCAAGCTGAAGAACACCATCCCAACCGTGAAGCACAGGGTGGCAGCATCATGTTGTGGGGGTGGTTTGCTGCAGGAGGGACTGGTGCACTTCACAAAATAGATGGCATCATGAGGTTGGAAAATTATGTGGATATATTGAAGCAACATCTCAAGACATCAGTCAGGAAGTTAATTAAAGCTTGATCACAAATGGGTCTTCCAACTGAACAATGACCCCAATCTTACTTCCAAAGTTGTGGCAAAAATGGCTTAAGGACAACAAAGTCAAGGTATTGGAGTGGACATCACAAAGCTCTGACCTCAATCCTATAGACATTTTGTGGGCAGAACTGAAAAAGCGTGTGCGAGCAAGGAGGCCTACAAACCTGACTCAGTTACACCAGCTCTGTCAGGAGGAATGGGCCAAAATTACCCAACTTATTGTGGGAAGCTTGTGGAAGGCTACCCGAAACGTTTGACCCAAGTCATATAATTTAAAGGCAATACTACCAAATACTAATTGAGTGTATGTAAACGTCTGACCCACTGTCAACCCACTGTGAATGTGATAAAATAAATAAAAGCTGAAATAAATCATTCTCTTCTCTATTATTCTGATATTTCACATTCTCAAAATAAAGTGGTCTTCCTAAATGACCTAAAACAGGGAATTTTTTACTTGGATTAAATGTCAGGAATTGTGACAAACTGAGTTTAAATGTATTTGGCTAAGGTGTATGTAAACTTCCGACTTCAACTGTATATAGTATATAATCTCTCAAAATGCCATCCAGGAAAGCGATATCACACTGGGGTCTGGGGGATTGAACAAAGTGACTACCATAATACAGTGTGAAATCTCCAACAGCTTTATCTCCTTAATTTTAGCACTATAGTATCTGTGGAGTTGGGAGCAGGGAGTTATCCTTCTGGAGGTTCTGAGAACTGCAACATCCACTGAGACATGCAGCTACTAGGGATTCATCAAGAGAAGTGGACAAAATGGCCATAACATATTATATATTATTATATTATACTGATGACATATGATGTATTGAGATTTGTTCTCAATTCAGAGCAGTCTGATTCATCATCACCTTATTTTGTCTTAGGACCTTGATATGATTCAATGACTTTTCATTTTCTCATAAAAAAAATGCATTATCAGACTAACTTAACTCAGCAAAAAAAGAAACGTCCTCTCACTGTCAACTGCGTTTATTTTCAGCAAACTTGACATGTGTAAATATTTGTTTGAACATAACAAGATTCAACAACTGAGACATAAACTGAAGAAGTTCCACAGACATGATGTGACTAACAGAAATGGAATAATGTGTCCCTGAACAAAGGGGGGTCCAAATCAAAAGTAACAGTCAGTATCTGGTGTGGCCACCAGCTTCATTAAGTACTGCAGTGCATCTCCTCCTCCTGGACTGCACCAGATTTGCCAGTTCTTGCTGTGAAATGTTACCCCACTCTTTCACCAAGGCACCTGCAAGTTCCCAGACATTTCTGGGGGGAATGGCTCAAGCCCTCACCCTCCAATCCAACAGGTCCCAGACGTGCTCAATGGGATTGAGATTCATGCTCTTCGCTGGCCATGCAGAACACTGACATTCCTGTCTTGCAGGAAATCACGCACAGAACGAGCAGTATTGCTGGTGGCATTGTCATGCTGGAGGGTCATGTCAGGATGAGCCTGCAGGAAGGCTACCACATGAGGGAGAAGGATGTCTTCCCTGTAAAGCACAGCGTTGAGTGACAACAAGCTCAGTCCAATGACAGCAAGCTCAGTCCGATGATGCTGTGACACACCGCCCCAGACCATGATGGACCCTCCACCTCCAAATTGATCCCGCTCCAGAGTACAGGCCCCGGTGTATCGCTCATTAGTTCGACGATAAACCCGAATCCGACAATCACTCCTGGTGAGACAAAACCGCAACTCGTCAATGAAGAGCACTTTTTGCCAGTCCTGTCTGGTCCAGCGACGGTGGATGTGTGCCCATTGGCGACATTGTTGCCAATGATGTCTGGTGTGGACCTGCCTTTACAACAGGCCTACAAGCCCTGAGTCCAGCCTCTCTCAGCCTATTGCGGACAGTCTGAACACTTATGGAGGGATTGTGTGTTCCTGGTGTAACTCAGTTGTTGTTGCCATCCTGTACCTGTCCCGCAGGTGTGATGTTCGGATGTACCGATCCTGTGCAGGTGTTGTTACACGTGGTCTGCCACTGCAAGGACAATCAGCTGTCCTTCCTGTCTCCCTGTAGCGCTGTCTTAGGCGTCTCACAGTACGGACATTGCAATTTATTGCCCTGGCCACATCTGCAGTCCTCATGCCTCCTTGCAGCATGCCTAAGGCACGTTCACGCAGATGAGCAGAGACCCTGGGCATCTTTCTTTTGGTGTTTTTCAGTCAGTAAAAAGGCCTCTTTCGTGTCCTAAGTTTTTTCCTAACTGTGACCTTAATTGCCTCCCGTCTATAAGCTGTTAGTGTCTTAATGACCGTTCCACAGGTGCATGTTCATTAATTGTTTATGGTTCATTGAACAAGCATGGGAAACAGTGTTTAAACCCTTTACAATGAAGATCTGTGAAGTTATTTGGATTTTTACGAATGATCTTTGAAAGCCAGGGTCCTGAAAAAGGGACATTTGTGCCCACACACATCAGGTCGTTTTACTCTTTCTAATTAGTCCACCCTGTAAAAAGCTGTTGGTTTCTATCTTTCCCCACGGCTACTAAATGAGTTACTAAACTTAATTTTGAACCCCACGTTTTATCCTAATTCTTTATAAAAAATATCTGTCAGCTGTATTTTGCGGAGTGGTCGCTAGTAAGTGGTTCCTTCCAAGGTGCACTGAGCAATGAGATGGCTAGGCAGGACGCTAGATACTCTAGTTAGTGCTGACAGTATTGGCAGTGGAGGAGAGAGAGTATTGAGTGACACACACAGCGTTTGACTTTATTTTAGCTGATGCGCAGGGAGGTACTGTATTTTTGTAAATTATTTTTATCAAGCTATGTATCTTCTTGATTCCTTCTTGATTAATAAATAAAACAAAACATGTTGTTGTTTCTCTGTAATACTAGCCACCTAGAAGTTTTAGGACTTTGGAAATTCATAGACAGTGAATTCGAATTCGAAAGAGCTATGCATGCAAAGATTGACAGATATTCAGATTGTTATTTTCAATACTCAAATGACAAATATAGCTGCAATGGGGTTCAAAGGATGACAGAAAGCACACAAGATCAGTTGGATAACAAAGCAAGGACTCTATCAAGTAGTAACTATCTTCATTGAAAGCGTTACCATTTTGATTTACACTCCACATTAGCGTTCCAAAATACTTCAACACACTCACTCACAGCTGTAATACGCTGACTGTGCAAGCTGCAGGACTTCCTGTTTCTATTTTTACTGAATAAATATCCACTTGTAAGTATATTCAGATCACATAATAGGGCAACACTATGTGATTATGCAGATGTACTAATCACAATATTTTACATTATTTGTCTGCATAATTATTTTGCCAATTACCTGTTTGTTTCATGTCAGTTATAATCTAAAGTGTCAGTGTGTTTTGTTTTGAGAGGTTACAGGACTGTCTTGCATTCTCATTGTAACGGGATTCCTCCTGTGAAGGAGAGGCGGACCAAAATGCAACGTGGTTATAATTCATGGTTCTTTAATAATGAAACTATACATGAATAAACTACAAAACAAGAACCGTGAAACCCCAAAACAGTCCCATGTGGTACAAACCCTGACACAGGAGACAACCACCCACAAAACCCAACACAAAACAGGCTACCTAAATATGGCTCCCAATCAGAGACAATGACTAACACCTGCCTCTGATTGGGAACCATATCAGGCCCAAACACAGAAACAGACAAACTAGACACACAACATAGAATGCCCACTCAGATCACACCCTGACCAAACAAAACATAGAAACATACAAAGCAAACTATGGTCAGGGTGTGACACTCATCTGTTCCATTGCATTGCTTTCGATATCAGACGTTAAAATAACTCAACCAAAGTATTTGTAAACAATGTAAACGTAGACATAACAATACCTGTGTTACATTTTCATGTTATGTTCAGTGAAATTATCCTTGCAGAATGTTTATGAAAAACACAGCAACTTGGACCACCTACACCGGTCTGGAGGCATAGTGCAATTGCCACCATGTTTCCGTCTATGACTGCTATGAGAGGATGAGAGTCTCTGAGCCAGCGAGCCTCTCCCCGGTGTGGGTAATAGCAGTACGATCTCTATATTCTTTCAGACACTGTTCCCAGGGGCAAGGTTATTACAGTAAACCAAAACTGAAACTAAAATGAAAACTAAACTATTTAGTAAACTGAAATAAAATAATTAACAAATCCGTTTGAAAAACTAAAACTATACTGAAACTATTATCTTTGACTCCAAAACTAAAATAAAAAACATAATGAATTATGTAAAAAAAAACTAATGGGGTTTTCAACCTTTTTGAGTGTTTTCAAGCTACTGAATCTGGTGAGTAAATATGGCCAGGGGATTTTTCAAACAGGCCTACAGTAGCTTGTGCATCCCCTATCACTATGGCTATCATTAGCTAATGTCACGCCTGCTCCCGCTTTCCCTCTACTGCGCTCGAGGGCGCCAGACTGCCTATCTTTACGCACACCTGTCCCATTCGTTACGCGCACCTGCACCTCATTGAACCCACCTGAACTCCATCATTAGTTGATTGCCTCCTCTTATTCACAGCGGGGTCAATGTGTGCATCTGTACGGACGCTCTGTCTACACGTTAAGAATTTACATTTACATTTAAGTCATTTAGCAGACGCTCTTATCCAGAGCGACTTACAAATTGGTGCATTCACCTTATGACATCCAGTGGAACAGTAGTGCATCTAAATATTTTAAGGGGGGGGGGTGAGAGGGATTACTTTATCCTATCCTAGGTATTCCTTAAAGAGGTGGGGTTTCAGGTGTCTCCGGAAGGTGGTGATTGACTCCGCTGTCCTGGCGTCGTGAGGGAGTTTGTTCCACCATTGGGGGGCCAGAGCAGCGAACAGTTTTGACTGGGCTGAGCAGGAACTGTACTTCCTCAGTGGTAGGGAGGCGAGCAGGCCAGAGGTGGATGAACGCAGTGCCCTTGTTTGGGTGTAGGGCCTGATCAGAGCCTGGAGGTACTGAGGTGCCGTTCCCCTCACAGCTCCGTAGGCAAGCACCATGGTCTTGTAGCGGATGCGAGCGTCAACTGGAAGCCAGTGGAGGGAGCGGAGGAGCGGGGTGACGTGAGAGAACTTGGGAAGGTTGAACACCAGACGGGCTGCGGCGTTCTGGATGAGTTGTAGGGGTTTAATGGCACAGGCAGGGAGCCCAGCCAACAGCGAGTTGCAGTAATCCAGACGGGAGATGACAAGTGCCTGGATTAGGACCTGCGCCGCTTCCTGTGTGAGGCAGGGTCGTACTCTGCGGATGTTGTAGAGCATGAACCTACAGGAACGGGCCACCGCCTTGATGTTAGTTGAGAACGACAGGGTGTTGTCCAGGATCACGCCAAGGTTCTTAGCGCTCTGGGAGGAGGACACAATGGAGTTGTCAACCGTGATGGCGAGATCATGGAACGGGCAGTCCTTCCCCGGGAGGAAGAGCAGCTCAGTCTTGCCGAGGTCTAGAAACAATTGATGCTTATTGCATGCAATACGGTTTTGGAAATCTCTGAAATTCTACATTCATATCACCCCAAAATGATTTTACAAATACAAAAGATACACTTACTGTGAGTCTTTATAACACAGATTCCCACTGAGGTGTTTTGTGTTGCACTTCCTGAGCTAATGGAGGGAACAAAAAAAACCTGTCAGCGCAAAGCTGTGTTACGCAAATCTTCGGTAAAACAGTAAGTGTATCTTTTGTATTTGTAAAGTTATTTTTGGATAATAATTAAGTTGAGTGCAATCAAGCATCAATTGTTTCTAGATGGAGTGTTTCACGACCAAATCACCACAACTAATCAAAAGGGATGTGGAATGACTCCAATGTACAGTGGGGAGAACAAGTATTTGATACACTGCCGATTTTGCAGGTTTTCCTACTTACAAAGCATGCAGAGGTCTGTAATTTCTTATCATAGGTACTCTTCAACTGTGAGAGACAGAATCTAAAACAAAAATCCAGAAAATCACATTGTATGATTTTTAAGAATTAATTTGCATTTTATTGCATGACATAAGTATTTCATACATCAGAAAAGCAGAACTTAATATTTAGTACAGAAACCTTTGTTTGCAATTACAGAGATCATATGTTTCCTGTAGTTCTTGACCAGGTTTGCACACACTGCAGCAGGGATTTTGGCCCACTCCTCCATACAGACCTTCTCCAGATCCTTCAGGTTTCGGGGCTGTCGCTGGGCAATACGGACTTTCAGCTCCCTCCAAAGATTTTCTATTGAGTTCAGGTCTGGAAACTGGCTAGGCCACTCCAGGACCTTGAGATGCTTCTTACGGAGCCACTCCTTAGTTGCCCTGGCTGTGTGTTTCGGGTCATTGTCATGCTGGAAGACCCAGTCACGACCCATCTTCAATGCTCTTACTGAGGGAAGGAGGTTGTTGGCCAAGATCTCGCAATACATGGCCCCATCCATGCTCCCCTCAATACGGTGCAGTCGTCCTGTCCCCTTTGCAGAAAAGCATCCCCCAAAAATGATGTTTCCACCTCCATGCTTCACGGTTGGGATGGTGTTCTTGGGGTTGTACTTATCCTTCTTCTCCCTCCAAACACGGCGAGTAGACCAAAAAGCTATCTTTTTGTCTCATCAGACCACATGACCTTCTCCCATCCCTCCTCTGGATCATCCAGATGGTCATTGGCAAACTTCAGATGGGCCTGGACATGCGCTGGCTTGAGCAGGGGGATTTGTGCTGCAGGATTTTAATCCATGACGGCGTAGTGTGTTACTAATGGTTTTCTTTGAGACTGTGGTCCCAGCTCTCTTCAGCTCATTCACCAGGCCTTGCCATATAGTTTTGGCCTGATCCCTCACCTTTCTCATGATCATTGATGCCCCACGAGGTGAGATCTTGCATGGAGCCCCAGACCGAGGGTGATTGACCGTCATCTTGAACCTCTTCCATTTTCTAATAATTGCGCCAACAGTTGTTGCCTTCTCACCAAGCTGCTTGCCTATTGTCCTGTAGCCCATCCCAGCCTTGTGCGGGTCTACAATTGTATCCCTGATGTCCTTACACAGCTTCCTGGTCTTGGCCATTGTGGAGAGGTTGGAGTCTGTTTGATTGAGTGGGTGGACAGGTGTCTTTTATACAGGTAACGAGTTCAAACAGGTGCAGTTAATACAGGTAATGAGTGGAGAACAGGAGGGATTCTTAAAGAGAAACTAACAGGTCTGTGAAAGCCGGAATTCTTACTGGTTGGTAAGTGATCAAATACTTATGTCATGCAATAAAATGCTAATTAATTACTTAAAAATCATACAATGTGATTTTCTGGATTTTTGTTTTAGATTCCATCTCTCACAGTTGAAGTGTACACATGATAAAAAATGACATACCTCTACATGCTTTGTAAGTAGGAAAACCTGCAAAATCGGCAGTGTATCAAAAAATACTTGTTCTCCCCACTGTAGTATTGGAGTCATTATTAGCGCTAACCTAATCTATGACCTGACCAATCACCTTATGTATTATTGTCCCCCAAATG
The DNA here is from genome assembly GCF_034236695.1 of Oncorhynchus nerka. Classification (NCBI taxonomy): domain Eukaryota; kingdom Metazoa; phylum Chordata; class Actinopteri; order Salmoniformes; family Salmonidae; genus Oncorhynchus; species Oncorhynchus nerka. The sequence goes on from NC_088420.1 coordinate 25,094,562, forward strand.
GCTCCTAGCCACATATGCTTTCTGTCCCTAACACTTAAACTTACACTGAAACTAAATCATATGAAAACGAAATATAAATATTTGTATACAACTATAACTTAATAAAAACAAGCTAATCCAGTCTGAAAACTAACTGAAACTATACTAAATTTAAAGTAAAAATCGAAAACTAATATAAATAAAAACTAATATTAATTCACAAAACTATAATAACCTTGCCCAGGGGTCATTCATTCAATCGCCCAGTCTAAACTGGCATTCCATAGTGCCCCTTAATGGACGGCTGGGGACCCGAACTCCAAGCTCTCCCTGGATACTCAAATCCATTCCCACCCAATACACTCCCCTGTTATTTTGGTTTCCAGTGAGCAAATAGTGCTGCAGTTGTCTCGCCGGTGGGCATCAGGGCTTAACAGACATTCCTCTGCTTTCCCACCTCTATCCATATCCATGCTATGGGGTCTTTCTGAGATGAGGTTTCATTTAGTTTTCAAATGGGTGTATGCCAATAATATACTTATTTCAACATACTGTGATAGTCTTTACATTTCCCAAAGTTAACCTTGGTCCTGCTCTTATCTTTGTCTATGTGGGCATCAGAAGTGACCCTTGTACCCATGGAGATGGGGTAACTAATAGGGCAGGAGAAGAGAGAAGAGGAGATTAAAGGATATGTGTGTGAGAGAGGTGAACGTTGTCTGTAAGCACCAGGTCACGGGCAGTCGGAAGTACACACAGCAAGCTCATTTCCCCTGAGCTTTGCTCTCTGGGATATCTAAACGTCACCTGTTGATCCTGACCTACTGAGAGAGACGGGGGGAAGGAGTGGAAGTAGAGACATGAGAAATGGGAGAAAGAGACATTGACAGACGGAAGTAAGAGGGGGGGGGGTGCAAAAAAAGAGGGAGAGGAAGTGAGACATTTTGATGTCGTAGAGAAGAAACATGACCACTATTGGACCTGGTTCTAATACCTAAACTCATCACCAGATGTAGGACCATTAAAACGTATTCATAATATCCTGCTATACTACCTCACAGAGAGAACTGAGAAACAGGACCGAATTCAGGGCTGTCTTTACCCATGAGGTCATCTTCAATGGACCGTTTTCAGGATATTGTGTGCTAAAAACAGGCGGAAGAAAATGGAGGACCCCCTATTGGACTGTCATCAAATCTCATGAGTCAGTGCAGCTAAAAGTTCACAGCTGTTAATAATCCAAACACTGGGCACCTGTCTCTGGCATGGACCATGGCATTTATCACCAGCGGATTAGTGCTCTATGTGACACTAGAAAATGCAAAGCTCTCCAAATGTGTCCCTCAGTGTTTTATATTTTGTCGTACTTTGATCTAAAAGGAATGAGTTTTAATGTTTGTAGGTAATGCATACTATATGCATTTAATGATGGTTAGATATACAATATCAAAGAACTCACACTGATGTCAAATTACGTGTCCCACACCCTTCCAATAATTGTTTATTTAGGTCAGACAAACTTCTCTTGGCAAGTATGTGTTGTGAGTGGAGGGCAAGAGTACACTGGCATGCCGGTGTCCGTTCCTCATGTGACTGTTTAGGGGTCTGTGCCTCACTGCCATGAATGGGAAATAGAAACATGATTGCCAGTAAATCAGACAGCTGTTGCAGGGAATATGTTTCTCAATGAAACCTGATAACTCCGAGACATTCACATGGATCATATAGCAGGCATCACTTTGGGTGTAGAGACAAGTCTGGGCCTAATATACCCAGGCAGCCATGGTTCCTGTTTTGGGTCTTGTGCTGGAGTTGTATAAGGTTTATATTCACACCTCAAACTTTACACCAATGCCATACCATTTCTGTTAAAGGAGGACTTTCATGAATTGTTCGTAACTCATTTCAATTAAATATGATATCATTTGAAGGGGTTTGAATGTGCTGTGTGGTCCATTTTTTCCTCCACCTCAACCTATCGTGATCAGCAGTGGGCTGATCAGTGTAACTATGTAATATATCACACGTGATCCTTTCATTAACGTATCCATCTACAACGGGAACGTTCCCATTACCAGTGCTCCCTCGCCCATCTTGCCCCTTGGCCCTCCATTAGCATAGTCAAATGTATACAGCGGTGGTGGAGGTTGCCTATGGAAAACAGAGCTATGTAGGGGTTTGCTCCGAGAGGGGATCAGTGGAGAAATCAAAGCCTGGAGACAGGGGTTTGTAAAAAGGCAAATTTAGAGAGAACAAGATTAATGGAACTTTTCTTTCCAGGTCAAACACCTTATAGCCAGGTTGTGCTCATATATATATTTAGAAAAGACAGCGGAGTGGAGAGAGGACAGGAGAACACCTGTACCTGTTGTTCAGAACATCCTCTCACATGTAGCATGTTGCCATTGGTTTGGAGAGTTCCACTTAAAAAAATAGCTTTTTCAATGAAGAGTTACCATACCTGCTTTTTTGTTGTTGTTTTGCATAGTTCAACTGCGGATGTGTGAAGGCATTTGATAACTAAAAAGCAACTATTAGGGCATGAAGTGATCCCAATGAAATGATAGGTCTGTTTTGCAGAGCGTTTTCGTTGACAGCTTGCATGTGATGCAGTAGGTCCAACACCACAATGCTGATCAAAAGCCTTCTCTCAATGCCATTCAAGACTCACTCAAGAGTAAACACTGGTCCTGTCAAGCTGTGTGGGGATTTTAAAATACAAGACAACCATTTCTGAAAAGAGCCATTCAATTATGTGATTATTACTATTTTCAAAACATACTATGAAACCTGTACTCTATACTGTGAAAGCACTATATTGTCCATCTGTGGTTCCATTTTTGTTCATGGAAATATATTTTTCTTTTCTTTTTTTTTCTTCCTTTCTGGCATTCTCCCAGAATAAGATGTGTCATTGGGGAAGATAATGCAATGCATGGAGAGAGTTTAGGACTGGTTGAGAGTTTGAACACTCAAGGTCAAGCTTTGCTCAAGCTGGGGGAGAGCAGGGCAGGGAGGAGGGAGGGGTGATGGGAGGTTTGGGGGGGGGGGGGGGGTGTCATCCTGACATGCTAGCACCTGAGATGCTAGATGAAATGCTGCCACTGCTGCATTTAGTAAAGCCGATGTATTAAGAAGGAGTTACTGACTAAGCGGTTCATAGTTTTGGTTTGGAGCCTTACGCCATCGCATCTGGCAAAGGTGGACACTGGTACAATATACTTTGCATGTAAGTGTTTAAGCCATCTTCTTATCGAATAGCAACAGCTATTGTATGGATAATGTTAATGAGGCCCAGATTGCTGAACTGGAAGGGCAAGTAGGCTGCATTTTCTTGAATTATGAGATTAATCATGAGCTACTTGATCCTGTCAGGTGGCCTAATGGTTAAGAGCATGATCACCGACAACGATGAGACAGCCTATTGGGAGGAAGTCAGAGACCTGAACATGTGGTGCCATGACAACAACCTCTCCCTCAACGTGCGTGATCAAAACAAAGGAGATGATTATGGACTACAGGACGCCCCCATTCTCATCGACGGGGCTGTAGTGGAGCACCAAGACAGTCGTGAAGAGGGCACGACAAAACCTATCCCCCCTCAGGAGACTGAAAAGATTTGGCATGGGTTCTCAGATCCTCAAAAGGTTCTACAGCTGCACCATCGAGAGCATTCTGACAGGTTGCGTCACTGCCTGGAATGGCAACTGCTCGGCCTCCGACCGCAAGGTACTACAGAGGGTAGTGCTTACGGCCCAGTACATCACCGGGGCCAAGCTTCCTGCCATCCAGGACCAGGCGGTGTCAGAGGAAGGCCCTAAAAAAACTGCTCCCTGGGCAGAGATGACATGGATGTCGATTAAGGCAGGCCCCCCCCACCTCTCTGATTCAAAGGGGTTGGGATAAATGCGGAAGATGCATGACTAAGTGTCACATTCTCATTGAGCTATGAATCTAAAACGAGGCCACTTTCCGAAAACATGGCAACAATATCGCTCAGATTTATGTCATAAATCTGGGCCAAAACTTGCACTATTGAGTTGAGTAAATGATCAACACTAGTAAAAAGATCAAACAGGACGAAAACACTTGAGATCAACACATTGCTCTGCACACATGTCCCTTTTCAGAGTAGTCCAGATTGAACAAAGATGTGTTAAACTGCATGAAATGTCTTCTCCTCAAAGCCAATTAAGGCCCTCCAAAATACAGTATACCACAGAAATAATTTGAAGAGAAAAATGTGAAACATTATTCAAATAAATATTCCAATGATATTCTATAAATAAAGGGAATTATGACATTTGTTCTCCATATGTGAAGTATCTTTGTTTTAGAACAGCATACTATCTGATCTATCTGCTGTAGTCAGCAGCAATCATCTATTTCTCTGGTTCCATGATGCTCCATTGATGGGTTGTGTCAAAACACAATGGACTGCATGCAGTCTGAGGGAACAATTCCCTCTTCACACTCCCTGCTGCTGCATTTCATCCAGTAACCCTTTCAGAGCACATACACCCCACCCCACCCTGTTCCCCTAACCTCACAGGGTCAAGCCAGGCCAAGGGACTTGGTAGGAGGAGAAGAGGGGAAACTCAAGAGTGTTCCATCATTAGATGACAAACCTGCTCATCGTGTGGAACTCATAGGCACTAAACGGCACTTTGTTAATGTCATTGTCATCTGATATGTGGAGGAATGACCTCAATATGCAGAGAATTAGTGGCTGCCAAGGGCATGGCTTCTCTTTCTCTTTTTCCTCCTGCCTGCATGCTTTCTGTTCTGTCCAAGACTGGAAAGGCAGGAACTCAACTAGAGCCATTGGCCACACAGTGAGCGAATTTCAGTGCTGTTTGTAATATTACATTAAACTATGTGAGCAACAAATGTAAGCTAAGGTCAACTGCGAGATCAGGTGATTATCCTCCAAATCCCATAATTCCACAAGTCCTTCAAAGGGTCCGATGATGAGGTATCTGATGCATGTCCAACAGAAGAGTAGGCAGATTGGAGTTTTCCTCTTTCAATCTTGTTTTGAGGGCAGCTCTGCCTCCACGGCAGACATTGATGTGATTGGCTACATTTAGGCAAGTATTCACAATTGGTGGAGATAATTTTAGTTAAGAAAACAAGGGCTTCAGATGCAGTAAGCAGAGGGGTTATGACCATGTGACAGAATGCCTGACTCTCAGCACATCTGGTAATGGGATAACTAAGTAACATAATAATAAGCCTGCTGCACTTTTCATTAACAAACCAATGCATCTGTGGAGGCTTAATTAAAAGGTGTGTCGTTATACAGACAACCCCATACAGGCACTTGGCTCATTTTAGGAGTAGTCACTGAGTGCCGTAGGTGATGGGAATGATGTTTGTTTGGGGGAGGGTGGGAATGAGGGGGTAGGTACGAGGGTTAATAAAGTGATGACCTAAGGGGGGCTATAGGCACCTGTTTGGCAAGACAGCGGAGGTTTATGTCCCTACACTCTTAGAAAAAAGGGTTCCAAAAGGGTTATTTGGCTCTCCCCATAGGATAACCCTTTTGGTTCCAGGTAGAACCCTTTTGGGTTCCATGTAGAACCCTGAGTTCTACATGGAACCCAAAAGGGTTCTACCTGGAACCAAAAAGGGTTCTTCAAAGGGTTCTCCTATGAGGACAGCCAAATAACCCTAATTGCGTTTACCTTAAATAAATGTGGTTTGTGGTTTCTTCTTTGTTTCTTCTTTCTGGTTTCGTCCTGTTCTCTTGGTTTCAGGGAGTTGGACCTTTGTGTGCTCATGTACCCTTATTGTAAAGCACTGGAATACATCAGAATGTCCATAAAGTTCACTGTAACATAGTGTATCTATGGGGGAAAGCTGGAGCGGTAGGTTCATCACCGTTATAGAGCTATTCTACAGAGCAGTTGTGTGAATTGGACTGCAGTTGGACTGTAACTGGTTACTGTTTGTCAAATTCAATTCTTCTTCTACATTCACAGTATGATCTTGATTGTGAAAGAGCTCTGAGAGCGGTTTAGGAATCAATGGCTTCATGGGAGGCTTGGAAATCAATGAATAACACATCAGGGAAGCATCAGATTGAGGAGCTACAGTAGAAAGATTTACTTCAACTGAACAATCACCACATCTTAGGAGGACCCCTCAGATTCATACGCAGCTTAGGTGCTTGCACAGACACTGTGGTGCTTGGACAGACACTGGCCGTCCAAGTGCTCAGTTAAATTGGCTTCACTCTATCAGAATGGATGAATGCTCTCGTTGTCACCATGATAGGCCTAAAAGAGTGAAGTCAGTGACATGCATTATTTAGTTACCTCATCTTGTGGCTCCTGCAGTGAGCCTCACTTTGAATTACTTTAAAGGTCCAATGCAGCCATTTTTATCTCAATATCAAATCATTTCTGGGTAACAATTAAGTACCTTACGATGATTGTTTTCAATTAAAATAGTACAAAATCAAATTTAAAAAAGCTTCTTCGCAAAGATCAATTTCTCAAGCATGAATTTTGCTAGAAATGTCCGGAAGGTGGAGGGGGAAACTGAAAACTAGCTGTTATTAGCAGAGAGGTTTGGAACTCTCTTTCTTATTGGTCTATTAAGTAATTTACCGCCTGGTGATGTCAACAGGCAGGCAAAAACTCCATCCCACCAAAACAGGCTGAAATGTCAGGCACTAAAATGTTCTTTAACTAAAATGGCATTATATTAATTTTCACAATTTCACAGTATTATTACAATCTCATAGCGTGGAAATATATATAAAACATTGTTTTGAGTGGACTGCACCTTTGAGTCCAACTTTCCAATGGCAGTGGATAGCATGCAACAAGCAATGCAACTACAGAGGAGGTTTCTGAATAGATCATATCGTTGAGTCTTCTTGAATGTTTTTATTTTCATTTTAAAGTCAGCGCAAAAGACCTCACTGTAACACTGTAAACTGTATGCACTGTATACATTTACCATGGCAGCATCGCTCCCTCTGCTTATATAGCTTTATCCCCTCTGTAAATTGTGTATTCCTACTGTAATCAGCCTATACTCCAGAGTTTCATGTTTACTGTACCGATATTGTATATTCTGTATGATGTGGACTTGTGTCTCTATTCTGTTTGTTTATTGTCTGTTGCAGGCAGCACCTTCACACTGAGACAAATTCTAGGTTATGTGTAAATGTACTTGGTGAATAAAGATTATTATTATATAAGATCCCAAAACTATTCCGGAGTACCCTCCGAATATAATCATGCACAATGAAGTGACATTTGTGGCCAAAGAAGATGAAAAAACATGGTCTCTTTCAGATGTCCATCAAGTGTGTGCTAGACAGTACATGCCCAAATGCCTAATTAGGAAGTGAACTGACCAGAGCGTTTATGAATTAGAGACACAAAGTATTCTAAACACATGAAATGAGTAATGTTAATAGGTGTTATAATGAAATTCTTATTTTGTCTCAAACTGTATTATTGCTCCGGCTCCAAGGTTTCATTAGAAAAATAAATCCTTCTTACTTTTATGTGGGCTTTTTAAATACTCACAATACTGTATGTAATACGTAAATGAATGATAATAGATTATTGACATACTCATGCAAGATGATTGACTTACTTTCAATATCAGATAAGAGGTTTGCAGTGGGCTCTGTAATAGTCCGGCAAAACATTTGGTAACACATTACTTATAGGCCTACTGTATAACTAAAGTCTGCAGGTATAATGCTTTGTAACTTGATATAAGAAAGTTTAGCATTTATAATAATGCTTATATAATAAGGCTCATGACTGCATGGCCAGGCATGACTCCAACACCATCAACAAGTTTGCCAATGACACAACAGTGGTAGGCCTGATCACCGACAACGATGAGACAGCCTATATGGAGGAGGTCAGAGACCTGGCCGTGTGGTACCAGGACAACAACCTCAAGACAAAGGAGATGATTGTGGACTACAGGAAAAGGAGGACCGAGCACACCCCTATTCACATCGACGGGGCTGCAGTGGAGCAGGTTGAGAGCTTCAAGTTCCGTGATGTCCACATCACCAACAAACAATCATGGTGCAAACACACTAAGACAGTTGTGAAGAGGGCACGACAAAGCGTATTCCCCCTCAGGAGACTGAAAAGATTTGGCATGGGTCATCAGATCCTCAAAAGGTTCTACAGCTGCACATTGAGAGCATCCTGACTGGTTGCATCACTGCCTGCTATGGCAACTGTTCCGTCTCCGACAGCAAGGCACTAAAGAGCGTAATGAGTATGACCCAGTACATCACTGGGGCCAAGCCTCCTGCCATCCAGAACCTCTATACCAGGCAGTCAGAGGAAGGCCCTAAAAATTGTCAAAGACTGGAGCCACCCTAGTCATGGACTGTTCTCTCTGCTACCGCATGGCAAGTGGTACAGGAGTGCCAAGTCTAGGTCCAAAAGACTTCTTAACAGCTTCTACCCCCAAGCCATAAGACTCCTGAACAGCTAATCAAAGGGCTACCCAGACCCTCCTTTTATGCTGCTGCTACTCGCTGTTTATTATCTATGCATAGTCACCTCTACTAACCGGTGTACCCCCACTTTGACTCTGTACCGGTACCCCCTGTATATAGCCTCGCTATTGTTATTTTACTGCTGCTGGTTAATTATTTGCTATTTTTATTTTATATTTTTTATTAACACTTTTTTTCTTAAAAATTCTTACTTGTAAGTAAGCATTTCACTGTTGTATTCGGAGCATGTGATGCCTCTCTAAGTGTCAAAATGCCAACTGACTGGTTCATTTTGAGATGATAATAAGACATACAGGCAGGTTTAGTAAATTCATTGTCACTAATGCAGTTATCTTTTACCATAGCATAGGCAACTCACAAAAATAAGGCTACAGACCGCTCCAAATTGTATGGTGGTCGAGGCACACTCACCATTGGCTCTCCGGTCTAGGGGCGGGTCTTGTTTCTGATGTTGGCGAGCGTTTAGGGTGCAAGGGGTGTTCTATGGATGGCGAAGGAAAAGCTTACTTGGCACTGATCCCTCCTTTCCATATAGACGTAGCTTACGTTAGGCATCAAATACTCTGTAATATATCGTAAATAGTGTTTGCAGAGGATAGTGGATGCATGTTTAATAATGCGATGAGGCCAATGCACTTTGCAAGACTTGTGCTGCAGAGAGCCTCCGCAGATCCCACGACCTGTTGCTGAAGCCGGGAGGAGAGAGAAGAGGCGCTTGAGAAGGATAGTACTGCATTGGACACGAGAGTCCGTGGTTTCTTCACTGAGGAAATCATGCAGTTTGCAATCTGGCTGGTTGGACTAATGTGTCATCTGTCAGCACTTGTCCGCAACTCCTTGGAATACCGATTGCATCCGAAACAAGGTAGCCTACATATCTTGTTGATTTATGGTAGGATCCACCCGGTTAAAATGCAGTTTCTGAGAGTATGTTTAAAATGTTTAGTAGGCTAAATGGCACTGAGAAAATATTCCAGTAGAGTAACAGTACACTGTAGCCTACATGTTCTCATATAAAATAGTTGAATGTTCAAAACTGTTACATTGACATCTCTATTGGCTACATTTATTACCGTTATAAACTCTAATGCACGTTTCCCTTGTCTTTTAGAAAGTTTCATCAAACAGTTGTCGTCCTATGAAATTATCACCCCGCTGCGGATAAATGATTTCGGAGAATCATTCCCCCACAAATTGCACTACAAAAGGAAACGGAGAAGTATACATGCAGATTATTCGGCTGGTTTACGAGCTCACTACATAATTGACGCATTCGGACAACGCTTTCATCTCAATCTAACCGCCGACTCCGGTTTTATCGCCCCCACATACACTGTGACACATTTGGGAGCGGAACACAGCAAATCAACTGAGTCCCGCCAACAAGACCTCAGCGATATGCGTCACTGCTTTTTCCGCGGACATATCAACGCCAAGATTGAATCTACCGCTGTCTTCAGTCTGTGCACTGGCCTTGTGAGTATGACTCTAAATTTAGATACTTTTTAACAGACATTGCTGACAAGTCTCCCGGGTAATTCCCATTTCAACGGATTCCAAGCATATCCCCCATAACACACTAGTTAAGTGCATATGTGTAACATGAGCATGTGTGGCTTGACATGTGTCATTGACCACAGTGTGAGCAGGGACAGCATCCCATTTTATGCCTATTCAGCAGTAATACAACTGGGGTGATGCTGCTATTACACACGATTTGCATAATGTCCTCTGCTGGATATTGTTTACATAGCGGGTATCTGTGACATACATGTGTTTTTTAAATGATGAAACACCTTGGACACATGTTTGTTTTTATTGTGCAAATTACAGAATTGCACATAGCCTAGGCCTCTTGGAATATACAGTACCAGTCAAAAGTTTGGACACACCTACTCATTCCAGGGGTTTTCTTTATTTGTACTATTGTCTACATTGTAGAATAATAGTGAAGACATCAAAACTATGAAATAACACATATGGAATCATGTAGTAACCAAAAAGTGTTAAACAAATCCAAATATATGTTATAATTGAGATTCTTCAAAGTAGCCACACTTTGCCTTGATTGACAGCTTTGAACACTCTTGGTATTCTCTCAACCAGCTTCACCTGGAATGCTTTTCCAACAGTCTTGAAAGAGTTCCCACATATGCTGAGCACTTGTTGGCTGCTTTTCCTTCACTCTGCAGTCCAGATTGTGAGATTGTGTTGACTTTATGGGTCAGATAGGATTACTGTACAGGGGCAGGGTTTGAACTCAAAGGGGTTTTGCCTGGGGTAACTGGCACTGGACATGTATCAGATGTTCTGCATGGCTGTATAACTTAACTAGCACGAAACACCATCAACTGATTGTGTTTCAGTGAATCACACCCTTCTCTTACCTCTTTTCTTTATGTACTTTCATGTTCAGTGGATGACTTCAGACATACTGTACATAAAGATAGTACCTCACCTTCTGGAAAAATAAGAAATAAGATATAATATTTATGAGATTTGATTGTCATCCTGGCCAACTTGATGTACTGTATGAATTCAAGCTCTTTTCCAAACATTAATGTATGACTTCAAGCTCCTTTTCAAATGTGTTTGCATCTGTAAAGTTTATTAGTACCCTCTGTGATGTTGTCAATTCAATTAAATTCAAGGCGCTTTATTGGCATGGGAAACATATGTTAACATTGCCAAAGCAAGTGAAGTAGATAATATACAAAAGTGAAATAAACGATATAAATGACCAGTAAATCAAATCAAATGTATTTATATAGCCCTTCTTAGATCAGCTGATATCTGAAAGTGCTGTACAGAAACCCAGCCTAAAACACCAAACAGCAAGCAATACAGGTGTAGAAGCACAGTAAACATTAAACTCACAGAAGTTCCAAAATAATTAAGACATTTCAAATGTCATATTATGTAAATATACAGTGTTGTAACAATGTGCAAATCGTTAGTCATATCATCAGTCATTGAGAACGACAGGACAATAGGCACAGAGAGAGCATCAGTACACCCATGGCTCTCGGCTATTAGGTCATAAACGTGTTGGCCTAGTCTCTGAGAGCGGAGGCTGCTGGGGCTTCGTTGGACGAGCACATTTTGGTGTGATGAGGTCATTAAGGGATGATTAAGCCTCTAAAACAAAAGAGTCATTTTGAGAAGGAAGTTTCCCTTGTCTCTGGTGCCCAATGGCTTCCCTCCGGGGAGGCTAGGGGCCTTGTGTCTTTTCACAGTGTGCTGTGACTTGTGGGTAACAGGAGAAAGATCTTGGGCTGTGGATAATTACTAATGAAGGTGCTGAGAGGAATCTAGAGGACAACTCACACCGTGGGAAATGTGTGTCCTTGGGACTTTCTCTGTTTAAAGGAACATAATGAGGGTACATTCAGAATATCCCCTATGTATCCCATATGTCCCTCTCTCTGTTTCTACAGTCAGCTGCCAAGTGATGGATGTCTATGTAAAGATCCGATGCTAGACACTTTAACGGTCTATTTAACCTGAGCGATGGACTGTCTTCACTGTACGTCACATTAGATGAGTCAGCCTATAGGGCATGACAGTGGTCTTTGCTAGCTGTGTGCCAACAGACAGAGATTCCTCACCTTGGACTTTGTGGAGTTCCCTCCACCATTGCCTTGAACTGAAGCTTTCTGTGGAGTCCCCTTCACCATGGCCTTAACCTGAACAGGACATTTTTCTGCCATTGTAATCCTTGGGCCGGCTGCTTAAGCAGTTTTTGGGGTTACTTAATTTTTTTTTATATATATACATTTTCAGAATGGAAAAAACGCTTTCAGTGTAAACTTAAATGACTAAAACCATTTATAAAGTGTGTAGAAAGGATAATGTACCTATATATTTTTCCATAATATAAACTCTGAGAAGTAACAATCACCAAAATAAAAGCTAGACAGTGAGGGGAAATAGACAATTCCAAAAACAATGAATTTAGCAGTATTCATTTTGTTATTATGTTTGAGCAAAACACAGCACTAGCCTTGGCAATTTGCATAGAATTGTAGGAAATGTGCTTTTAAACTGCTTCTCTCTCAGCTGAGTGGAGAAATTTGTAGAATTGGCACAAATTGGCATAAAATGTAAAACATTTCTCTGCACCACGAAGATGGGGGGCCTTTAAAATATTCTAAAAAATATTAGCCGTGCCTACAGGCCGACCACGCTCATTGATATGTCCCACTGCCACACCCACAACCTAAGCTCCTTCTTGATCCAGAAAAAAACTCTACTGAAGCTCTCTGTGGAGTCCCCTGCACCATGGCCTTGACGTGAATCTCTCTGTGGAGTCCCTGCACCATGGCCTTGACCTGAAGCTCTCTGTGGAGTCCCCTGCACCATGGCCTTGACCTGAAACTCTCTGTGGAGTCCCCTGCACCATGGCCTTGACCTGAAGCTCTCTGTGGAGTCCCCTGCACCATGGCCTTGACCTGAAGCTCTCTGTGGAGTCCCCTGCACCATGGCCTTGACCTGAAGCTCTCTGTGGAGTCCCCTGCACCATGGCCTTGACCTGAAGCTCTCTGTGGAGTCCCCTGCACCATGGCCTTGATCTGAAGCTCTCTGTGGAGTCCCCTGCACCATGTCCTTGATCTGAAGCTCTCTGTGGAGTCCCCTGCACCATGGCCTTGACCTGAAGCTCTCTGTGGAGTCCCCTGCACCATGGCCTTGACCAGAAGCTCTCTGTGGAGTCCCCTCCACCAAAGTCCCATTTCAGCACCCATTCCTGACAGCAACCATTATCTGAACCTCGTTTTCAGATTTCCAAGTGACTAGGAACTAACACTAGACCCCTGACACCATTTTAATTATCCAATAAATTAAATCAATCAAGTCTATTCCTCATTCTGATAATGTACTACTACCTCATTGTCACATTTGGTCTGATAGAATTTGGTAAATGTCATACAGAGATGTACAATGTTACATAGGTCGTTGTCAATCTGTGCATCACTACTGTCTTGACCCCATGCTCTATTGGACACAGCACATGTAGGAAGTGCCTAGTGCCCAGCCTCTGTTTAATTCATCAACTCAGTAATCACTCAGTCCTTGACATTACTGTACAGAACCTGAGTGAATACCTTAGGCTTAGGCTGACATTAGCCTTGACATTACTGTACAGAACCTGAGTGAATACCTTAGGGTTAGGCTGACATTAGCCTTGACATTACTGTACATTTACATTTTACATTTAAGTCATTTAGCAGATGCTCTTATCCAGAGCGACTTACAAATTGGTGCATTCACCTTATGACATCCAGTGGAACAGCCACTTTACAATAGTGCATCTAAATCTTTTAAGGGGGGTGAGAAGGATTACTTTATCCTATCCTAGGTATTCCTTAAAGAGGTGGGGTTTCAGGTGTCTCCGGAAGGTGGTGATTGACTCCGCTGTCCTGGCGTCGTGAGGGAGTTTGTTCCACCATTGGGGGGCCAGAGCAGCGAACAGTTTTGACTGGGCTGAGCGGGAACTGTACTTCCTCAGTGGTAGGGAGGCGAGCAGGCCAGAGGTGGATGAACGCAGTGCCCTTGTTTGGGTGTAGGGCCTGATCAGAGCCTGGAGGTACTGAGGTGCCGTTCCCCTCACAGCTCCGTAGGCAAGCACCATGGTCTTGTAGCGGATGCGAGCTTCAACTGGAAGCCAGTGGAGAGAGCGGAGGAGCGGGGTGACGTGAGAGAACTTGGGAAGGTTGAACACCAGACGGGCTGCGGCGTTCTGGATGAGTTGTAGGGGTTTAATGGCACAGACAGGGAGCCCAGCCAACAGCGAGTTGCAGTAATCCAGACGGGAGATGACAAGTGCCTGGATTAGGACCTGCGCCGCTTCCTGTGTGAGGCAGGGTCGTACTCTGCGGATGTTGTAGAGCATGAACCTACAGGAACGGGCCACCGCCTTGAGGTTAGTTGAGAACGACAGGGTGTTGTCCAGGATCACGCCAAGGTTCTTAGCGCTCTGGGAGGAGGACACAATGGAGTTGTCAACCGTGATGGCGAGATCATGGAACGGGCAGTCCTTCCCCGGGAGGAAGAGCAGCTCCGTCTTGCCGAGGTTCAGCTTGAGGTGGTGATCCATCATCCACACTGATATGTCTGCCAGACATGCAGAGATGCGATTCGCCACCTGGTCATCAGAGGGGGGAAAGGAGAAGATTAATTGTGTGTCGTCTGCATAGCAATGATAGGAGAGACCATGTGAGGTTATGACAGAGCCAAGTGACTTGGTGTATAGCGAGAATAGGAGAGGGCCTAGAACAGAGCCCTGGGGGACACCAGTGGTGAGAGCGCGTGGTGAGGAGACAGATTCTCGCCACGCCACCTGGTAGGAGCGACCTGTCAGGTAGGACGCAATCCAAGCGTGGGCCGCGCCGGAGATGCCCAACTCGGAGAGGGTGGAGAGGAGGATCTGATGGTTCACAGTATCGAAGGCAGCCGATAGGTCTAGAAGGATGAGAGCAGAGGAGAGAGAGTTAGCTTTAGCAGTGCGGAGCGCCTCCGTGATACAGAGAAGAGCAGTCTCAGTTGAATGACTAGTCTTGAAACCTGACTGATTTGGATCAAGAAGGTCATTCTGAGAGAGATAGCGGGAGAGCTGGCCAAGGACGGCACGTTCAAGAGTTTTGGAGAGAAACTGTACAGAACCTGAGTGAATACCTTAGGCTTAGGCTGACATTAGCCTTGACATTACTGTACAGAACCTGAGTGAATACCTTAGGGTTAGGCTGACATTAGCCTTGACATTACTGTACAGTACCTGAGTGAAAGGCTGACATTAGCCTTGACATTACTGTACAGTACCTGAGTGAAAGGCTGACATTAGCCTTGACATTACTGTACAGTACCTGAGTGAAAGGCTGACATTAGCCTTGACATTACTGTACAGTACCTGAGTGAAAGGCTGACATTAGCCTTGACATTACTGTACAGTACCTGAGTGAAAGGCTGACATTAGCCTTGACATTTACTGTACAGTACCTGAGTGAAAGGCTGACATTAGCCTTGACATTACTGTACAGTACCTGAGTGAAAGGCTGACATTAGCCTTGACATTACTGTACAGTACCTGAGTGAAAGGCTGACATTAGCCTTGACATTACTGTACAGTACCTGAGTGAAAGGCTGACATTAGCCTTGACATTACTGTACATAGTACCTGAGTGAGTGTTTCAGGCTGACAGTGCCTGTCTGCACTTTGACGTAAACATAATGTTCTGCTGAATGGGATAGGCTGCTACAAGATGTCTTCTGCTTGATGGCCTTGTGCTCAAACACTTCCCCCCAGCACAAACTGCCAGCACCATGCCTCTTAATGATACAGTGTAACTGCTCAATGCCAGTACATTCACATTCATTCGTCAACTGTACTGCTTTCAGAGGAGCAGAGTGGGGCTGCCTTCCTGCACTCAAGGTAGTTTAGTTTACACACAGTATACAAGGAGAGAGAGAGAGAGAGAGAGAGCGTCTGCCAACTTGCAGAAGTTTGTTTCCTCTGCTTTGTGTCATGTTATTACAACCCAGTCATTATATTGTACTTGGGCTCAGATTCATCTTTCATCATATAGCTAGGCCTGCAACACTTAGGCTTTCCAAGATGCAAGGGTGCTACGGGGCAAGTGTTTATAACATCTATTGTGAACGGAAAAGAGGAACTGTACATTATTATTATGGTTGTAATGGATATTATTTTCCATGTCCTATCTGGATATTTTCCGTTGTCAAACACCGACCACTTGTGGAGATGGTCATTGAAATTTCCCCCAAAAGATAACATTCCACTGCACAATATCCTGTTAAAGTGTGCGTATGAAATTACCATACGAACACCTTTGTCTTCACGGCCGAGTGAGCCAGCGAGTGGCTGGCTGTTGAACTAAGCAGCTTTGTGAGGGCCTCCCTCATCTGCCACATCAATATTTGCATTGCTCTGACAGCCGCCTCTTCCTGTCACGATTAAAGTATTGCACTCTCAAATACCATAAAACAACAGTTTTTGTTTTTGAATTTTACCCCTTTTTCTCCCCAATTTCGTGGTATCCAATTGTTTTTTAGTAGCTACTATCTTGTCTCATCGCTGCAACTACCGTACAGGCTCGGGAGAGACGAAGGTTGAAAGTCATGCGTCCTCCGATACACAACCCAACCAAGCCGCACTGCTTCTTAACACAGCGCCATCCAACCCGGAAGCCAGCCGCACCAATGTGTCGGAGGAAACACCATGCACCTGGCAACCTTGGTTAGCGTGCACTGCGCCCGGCCCGCCACAGGAGTCGCTGGTGCGCGATGAGACAAGGATTTCCCTACCGGCCAAACCCGGACGATGCTAGGCCAATTGTGCATCGCCCCACAGACCTCCCGGTCGCGGCCCGTTACGACAGAGCCTGGACGGTGGACCCAGAGTCTCTGGTGGCACAGCTGGCGTTGGAGTACAGCGCCCTTAACCACTGCGCCACCCGGGAGGCCCATAAAACAACAGTCTTAAAGCCACCGTCTGTATTTAGGTGACATGCTAATGGTGTGTGATATGAAATAAATAAAATACAAATGCATTATTATTTAGACTTTTTCCCATCACTGGACTCGGGAGAGGTGAAGGTCGAGAGCCTTGCGTCCTCCGAAACACCACCATGCCAAGCCGCACTGCTTCTTGACACACTGTTCACTTAACCCGTAAGCCAGCCGCAACTATGTGTCGGAGGAAACACCGTACAACTGGCGACCGTATCAGCATGTATTCCCCCGGCCCGCCACAGGAGTCACTAGAGGGTGATGGGACAAGGACACCCCTGCCGGCCAAACCCTTCCCTAACCCGAACAATGCTGGGCCAATTGTGCGCCGCCTCATGGGTTTCCCGGTCACGGCCGGCTGCGACATAGCCCGGGATCGAACCCGGAACTCTAGTGACATCTAGAGTCAGTGCCTTAGACTGCTGTGCCACTCGGGAGGCCCGTCATATGAAATGACACTATTAGATATGTGTCAATCAAGCCCATTTTTTCTCATCAGATTTCCTGAGGATGATGCTGTCATCTGACCCTTTATTACACAATGTCCTTAACTCCATTCCAGAATGCAAATGATGGAATTTGCATTCAAATAAAATAATTTTATTTGCAACATGCTTCGTAGACAACAGGTGTTGACTAACATTGAAATGCTTACTTACGAACCGTTCCCAACAATGCAAAAAAAAGAAAAATAGAGAAATAATCAAAAAGTAATAACACGTAATAATAAAAGTAATAATAAATACACAATGAGTAATGACTTGGTTATATACATGGGGTGCCAGTACCAAGTCAATGTGCAGGGGTACGAGGTAATTTAAGTAGAGATGTACATATAGCTAGGAATAAAGTGACTAGGCAACAAGATAGATAATAAACAGTTGCAGCAGCATATGTGATGAATCAAAAACAAGTTTGTGCGAAAAGGGTCAATGCAGATAGTTAAATAGTTAACCAAATAGTGGCTTGGGCTTGGGGGTAGAAGCTGTTCATGGTCCTGTTGGTTCCAGACTTGGTGCATCGTTACCACTTGCTGTGCAGTAGCAGAGAGAACAGTCTACGACTTGGGTGGCTGGAGTCTTTGAAAAACATTTGGGCCTTCCTGACACCGCCTGGTATAGAGATCCTGGGGGGCAGGGAGCTCGGCCCCAGTGATGGACTGGCCATATGCACTACCAACTGTAGCGCTATGCAGTCGGATGCCAAGCAGAATCCAAGCCAGTCAAGATGCTCTTAATGTTGCAGCAGTATAACTTTTTGAGGCCAATGCCAAATCTTTTCAGCAACTTGAGGTGATGTCGTGTCCTCTTCACAACTGTGTTGGTGTGTGTGGACCATGATAGATTTATTTATTTAGTTATTTATTTTATTTTACCTTTATTTTACTAGGCAAGTCAGTTAAGAACAAATTCTTATTTTCAATGACGGCCTAGGAACAGTGGGTTAACTGCCTGTTCAGGAGCAGAACGACAGATTTGTACCTTGTCAGCTCGGGGATTTGAACTTGCAACCTTCCGGTTACTAGTCCAATGCTCTAACCACTAGGCTACCCTGCCGATCCTTAGTGATGTGGACACAGAGGAACTTGAAGCTCTCGACCCGTCCCACTACAGCCCTGTCGATGTGAATGGGGATGTTCTCGGCCTTCGTTTCCTGTAGTCCACGATCAGCTCCTTTGTCTTGCCGGCGTTGAGGGAGAGGTTGCTGTCCTGGCACCACACTGCCAGGTCTTTGGCCTCCTCCCTATAGGCTGTCTCATCATCGTCGGTGATCAGGCCTACCACTGTCGTGTCGTCAGCAAACTTAATTATGGTATTGGAGTAATGCGTGGCCATGCAGTAATGGGTGAACAGGGAGTACCCCTGAGGGGCTCCTGTGTTCAGGGTCAGCGGATGTCTTGTTGCCTACCCTCACCATCTGGGGGCGGCCCGTCAGGAAGTTAAGGATCCAATTGCAGAGGCAGGTGTTCAGTCCCAGGGTCCTTAGCTTAGTGATGAGCTTTGAGGGCAATTAGGTGTTGAACACATAGCTGTAGTCAATGAATAGCATTCTCTCGTAGGTATTCCTTTTGTCTTAGTGGGAAAGGGCAGTGTGGAGTGCAATAGATATTGCATCATCTGTAGATCATTTGGGGCGGTATGCATATTGGAGTGCGTGCAGGGAGTCTGATGGTGTTGATGTGAGCCATGACCAGCCTTTCAAAGCATTTTGCTTTTTTAAATGTTTTATGAATGTTTTATTTATTTATTTTTACACCTTTTTCTCCCCAATGTTCATGGTATCCAACTGGTAGTTACAGTCTTGTCCCATCGCTGCAACTCCCGTACGGACTCGGGAGCGGTGAAGGTCGAGAGCCGCGCGTCCCCCTGAAACATAACCCAGCCAAGCCGCACTGCTTCTTGACACACCGCCCACTTAACCCGGAAGCCAGCTGCACCGATGTGTCGGTGGTAACACCATACACCTGGCGACCATGTCAGTGGGCATTGTGACCGGCCCGCCATAGGAGTCACTTGTGCGCGATGGGACAAGAACATCCCTGCCTGCCAAACCCTCCCCTAACCCGGACGACTCTGGGCCAATTGTGCGCCGCCCCATGGGTCTCCCAATCGCGGCCGGCTGCGACAGAGCCTGGACTCGAACCCAGATCTCTGGTGGCACAGCCTTAGACCACTGAGCCATTTGGGAGGCCAGCATTTTATTGCTACAGGTGTGAGTACTACGGGGCGATAGTCATTTAGACAGGTTACCTTGGTGTTTTGGGCACAGGGACTATGGTGGTCTACTTGATACATGTAGGTATTACAGACAGGGTCAGTGAGAGGTTGAAAATGTCAGTGACGACACTTGCCAGCTGGTCAGCGCATGTTCTGAGTACGCGTCCTGGTAATTCGTATGGCCCTGCAGACTTGTGAATGTTAACCTGTTTAAAAGTCTTACTCACAATGGCTACGGAGAGCGTGATCACACAGTCATCCAGAACAGCTGGTGTTCTCATGCATGGTTCAGTGCTGCTTACCTCGAAGTGAGTGTAGAAGGCATTTAGCTGGTCTGGTAGGCTTGCATATCTGGGCAGTTCTCAGCTGGGTTTCCCTTTGTAATCCATGATAGTTTGCAAGCCCTGCCACATCAGACTAGCATCAGAGCCGGTGTAGTAGGATCCAAGCTTAGTCCTTTATTGACACTTTGCCTGTTTAATGGCTCGTCGGAGATCGTAGCAGTATTTCTTATAAGTGTCCGGAATAGTATCCCGCTCCTTGAAAGCGGCAGCTCTAGCCTTTACCTCAGTGCGGATGCTTCCTGTAATCCATAGCTTATGTACATACGGTCACTGTGGGGACGACGACAATCATGCACTTAATAATGGTGCTGGTGACTGATGTGTTAAACTCCTCAATGCCAACGTATGTAACATATTCCAGGCTGTGCTAGCAAAACAGTCCTGTAGCTTAGCATCTGCTTCATCGGACCACTTCCATATTGGGCACGTCTATGGGACTTACTGTTTGAGTTTCCTGCTTTTAAGCAGGAATCAGGAGTATAGAGTTATTGTCGGATTTGCCAAACGGAGAGCAAGGGAGAGCTTTGTATGCATTTCTGTGTGTGGAGTAAATGTGATCGAGAGTTTTTTCACCTCTAGTTGCACTGGTGACATGCTGGTAGAAATGGATTTCAGTTTCATTTTCTTGTTTGTTTATGGCCCTATACAGCTCATTGAGTGTGGTCTTAGTGCCAGCATCGGTTTGTGGTGGTAAACAGGTAAATAGTTTGGTCTATAGCTTATCATGAGGTATTCTAACTCAGGCGAGCAGAACCTTGAGTCTTCCTTAATATTAGAGATCACGCACTAGCTGTTGTTAACAAAGAGACACACACATCCCCTCTTTAGCTTATCCGAAGCTGCCGTTCTGTCCTGCCGATGCAAAGAAAAAACAGCTACATGTGCAGTATATTATCCATGTCCTCGTTCAGCCACGACTCTGAGAAACATAGGATATTACATGATGGTCTATCCATATACCTCGGCAACATGATCAGACATTCAAATACTGCCACGGCAAGATCGTGTTACTACGACTACAAGTCTGGCCAAATTAAGATCAAACATCTGTACTAAGAGGGATTACCAGTGTGATAAATGGTGATTGACAGAGACCTCTCTAAGTAGTATTTTTCTGTTTGCCTATTTGCCTAGATGTAAGATCTTAATTTGATCACAATTTTGTTGTTGAGAATTTTCCTGCACAGCAGGAAATGCAAACTTGTAGTGTATTTGATGTTGAAAAAGGCTTCTAAAGTTTGTAATTTCCACTTTAAAATGTCAGACTTGATTTCTCCCAATGAAAAATGTATTAAAATCCATTAATTATAATTCAAATAATAATTCACATTTCCTGTTTCTGCAGGATTATTTTCCTGCTGTAGCAAACTGGCTCTAATGAAGATCCTACATCTGTGTAGCTGCCATACACACTTCACAGACCTTCTCTAACCAACTCTTCTCTCACAATCTACCCTCTCTCCTCCAGATGGGGACTTTTACAACCCAGCATGGTGAATACTTCTTAGAGCCCCTGATGAAGGCGGAGGAGGGGGAGGAGTACGACGAGGAGCACAACAAACCTCACCTCGTCTACAGACAGGACAGGAAGAGGAGAGAGAGTCCTGCCAGTGAGCCCACACAACCCTGCTCAGCTTCAGGTAACATACCTACCTACCACAGTCTGCCCCTGTACTAACCATAGTCTGAATTCTCTCCTATACTGTACTATACTATACTGTATTACACCATACACCCCCCCAGGTGCACGTTTTGGTTTTTGCCCTAGCATTATACAGCTGATTCAAATAACCAACTCATCATCAAGCTTTGATTATTTGAATCAGCGGGGTGAGTTTGGGAAACCCTCTTATACTACGCTATGCTACACTACACGACACCACACTATTTTTGTATTCACTTTTATTTATTCAGGGGAGCCCAATTGAGTCCAGGGTCTCGTTCCCAATGGTGCCCTGATTACAAACATTTACTCAGAACAGGAAGAACAATTTAAATTACAATTAAAACAAGACAAATAAAAATAACCACAAGGCACAACCACAACACCACAATTTTAGCAAATAAACCACTATAATCAATAGAAAAAACTGCAATCCTCAATGAATTCATTCAACACCCGAGTCCTAAACTACAATAGCGGCAGGAATTTTGTAGGTTATTTCAACAGTGGAGGGCACTAAAACTAAAGGAGGAATTACCTAAATTGGTCAAGACCAGAGGGACCTCAAGAGTTAACCAAACCTGTAAGCAGGTTTTGTAGCTCATTCTTTTATATGTTAGCAACAAAGTTAAGTAAGTTTGAAGCTTGTGTAGCAGGGCTTTGTAAACATAAAGGGAATAATGAATTGATCTACTGGACTTTAACAAGGACCAGCCAAACTTTTGATACAGGATGCAGTGGTGGGTATTGAAACTGTCGAGAGATATAAAAGAATAGCGCTATGGTAGACGGCATCCAAAGGTTTAAGAGTAGTGGCTGCTGCAGTCTGGTAAATGGTGTCACCATAATCAAGAACTGGCAGGAAAGTTGACTGTACAATCTGCTTCCTGCTATTTAGGTAAAGGCAAGGTCTATTTCTAAAAACGAAGCCCAATTTGAGTCTTAGCTTTTTAACTTTAAACATGAAGTCTTTGTCAATCCAAATGCCCAGATATTTGTAGGTGGTGTCCCGATCAATGGGAGAACCATCCAATGAATAACTATGTAGTCCATCTGAAACATTCTTGTGAGAACTAGAGAACAACATGTATTTAGTCTTGCCTGAATTATACAATACTACACTGCACTTTACTATACTTCACTTTACTATACTTCACTACACTACTTTACACTATACTTTACTATACTAATCACAGTCTAATTGTTACTGGGGTTCCCCTCACACCTGCTCTGTGTTGTAGTTCACTCTGTGCCACAGCCATAATAGCTGCGCTAACAGCAAATTATACTTAGTTACGATTCTTGACTGCGGGTTTAGCGAGAAGATTTGAGTCTTGAGTGTCATTGACATTCTTTATTTAATTAAGCTAAAATGTGTTCCAGCCAGCCATCACCTCCTGAGGTTTTTACTCTCCTTTCTGGAGTGTTCACACCCAAGACTGCGGAAGAACAGAGGAAGAAATAATTGCTTTTTTAGTTTTCTGCAGATCAATTTTGAAACTGGAGAGCACTGCATTTTATAAGCTGCTTTTAAATGTTCTCCATTTCATTAGAATTTTAATAGCTGCAGACTTTAGGTGGTGGAGAGGCCCACAAAAAGCAAAGTGACCCAGCAGAGTTCACCCTGACTCAGGCCCTTTAAAGATGGCTCATGGGGAGCTTTGTGGGCGGCCTTTGTTGGCTGATGCAATAAATATTTTATGTGCTGGACACTTGATTTGCTTGTTGTCTGGACCCGGGTATTGTGTGCTGGTTGTGGCCATTGTCTGTGGCTGGATTTAAAGTAGTTGGAGTGACCTGAGGGGCCAGGCCAAAACCTCCTTAATATGCTTGCCTTTCACTCCTTCAGTCTGTGTGTGGCAAACACAGAGGGGCAAAAATCTGGAGGGTCTCACTATCAGCCAGGCACTGGAGTACTTTAAAATATGCTCTCTCTCTGTGTAGACACTGTCAGACAGTGGGTGGGAGGCGGGAGCCTCTTGAAAGGCCTTGGTTTGACATGAAGGTGTAGCAGCTCACACAAGTTGTGGGTCTATCCACCCAGTCTCCATGTAATATCTTTCAAACCTCACTGATTAGATACAGTAGGTTTTTCTATTCAAAGTACCCAAGCAAACACATTCTTACTCCTCACTTTTTAATACGTCAATAGGCTCTTGTTATAACATAGATATATAGCAGGAGAAAGAGAAGACACCTGTAGAATGCCTCATCAAAGTGCAGCAGAGCAGACACACAATGAGGCAGGATTAAAGGACAGAGACGACACAGGGCCGGGTTAGGACAGGAGCACTGTGAGGTGTCCTGGGCTGTCGTTCCACACCCTTATCTGATAGGCTCCTCTCCAGATGCACTGATAAATGCCTCTCTTTGAAGGCCACAGTAGGTCTGCCTGCCTGGCTGGCTGCTAGTAGGCCTTGTTTCTTTTTATGGGAATGTGTGCAGTGCACACACTGACTGCTACTATCAGGTCAGGAGTAAACACTGTGTTGGTTGGCTGTTCTCAAAGCACAGCACAGGTATCAAATCAAAGTTTATTGGTCGCTTACACAGATTTGTAGATGTTATCGCAGGTGCAGCGAAATGCTTTTGCGGTCTAAGAAACTGCATCGTAGTGCTAGAGGCGTCACTACAGATCCGGGTTCAATCCCGGGCTGTGTCGCGGCCGGCCGCGACCGGGAGACCCACGAGGTGGTGCACAATTGGCTCAGCGTTGTCCGAGTTAGGGGAGGGTTTGGCCGGCTGGGATGTCCTTGTCCCATCACACTCCAGCGAATCCTTGTGGCGGCCGGGCGCATGCATGCAGACCTTGGTCGCCAGCTGAACTACCAATTGGAGATCACGAAATTGGGGAGAAAAATGTGTAAAAATTACCCCCCCCCCCGAAAAATATATATACGTCCATCTCCAACAGTGCAGTAATATCTAGCAATACAATAACAATACACACTTAATCCAAAAGGTTAGAAAATATCAGAGATATCAGAACGAGCAATGACAGAGTCCAGAATATAAATGTGTATATATATATATATATACATAGTATATACAGTATGGACAGTATATTAATAGAAAAGATATGTACAGCAGTAATTACTGTATATAGGATGAGCCATGATTAGAATACAGTATATACACTACATGACCAAAAGTATGTGGACAGCTGCTTGTCAAACATCTCATTCCAAAATCATGGGCATTAATATGGAGTTGGTCCCCCGTTTGCTGCTATAACAGCCTCCACTCTTCTGGGAAGGCTTTCCACTAGATGTTAGAACATTGCTGCGGGGACTTGCCTCCATTCAGCCATGAGAGCATTAGTGAGGTAGGGCACTGATGTTGGGCGATTAGGCCTGGATTGCAGTCGGCGTTCTAATTCCTCCCAAAGGTGTTGGAATGGGTTGAGGTCAGGGCTCTGTGCAGGCCAGTCAAGTTCTTCCACACCAATCTCGACAAACCATTTCTGTATGGACCTCGCTTTGTGCATGGGGTCCATTGTCATGCTGAAACAGGAAAGGGCCTTCCCCAAACTGTTGCCACAAAGTTGGAATCACAGAATCGTCTAGAATGTCATTGTATGCTGCAGCGTTGAGATTTCCCTTCCATGGTACTAAGGTGCCTAGTCCGAACCATGAAAAACAGCCCCAGACCATTATTCCTCCTCCACCAAACATTACAGTTTGCACTATGCATTGGGGCAGGTAGCGTTCTGCTGGCATCCATCAAACCCAAATTTGTCTGTCGGACTACCAGATGGTGAAGCGTCATTCGTCATTCCAGAGAACCTGTTTCCACTGCTCCAGAGTCCAATGGTGTCTAGCTTTACACCACTCCAGCCGACACTTGGCATTGCGCATGGTGATCTTAGGCTTGTGTGCGGCTGCTCGGCCATGGAAACCCATTTCATGAACTTCCTGACCAACAGTTCTTGTGCAGACGTTGTCAGACAGTGTCTAAGGTGCCGGCAGAGTACCAGGCGGTGGCCAGCTAGTGATGACTGTCCAACAGTCTGATGGCCTGGAGATCGAAGCTTTTTCAATCTGCTTTCATACACCTGCACTGTCTTCCTTTGCTAGATGATCATTCGATTTGATGATGTGGAAGAGCAATCTATTCGCTGCCTGTAAATTGGGGCTGGCATTCTTATATAGTTAATGGACAACTGGTCTGATAAATTAGGTGCACTCCACCCCCCCCCCCCCTCTCTCCCTATTTTTCTCCGTCTCTGGCTCTCTCCTCACAAATGTTCTCTCTATTTCTCGTCCCTCCCCCTCCATCCCATCACAGGCTGCATAAACATGTAGCTCTTTACTGCAGCGTAATTGCTGAGAGCAAATTGCATTGAGCAACACAGTCAGGACCACCAGGCAGAGTGCAGCTGTATGTGGGAAAATCTCTGGGTATACAATATGAAGTAGCTATAGCTCCTTTTAAATGCACAAGCAGATATATGTAATTAAGATATTGTGCTACAAAATCAAGAATAAACATGTGGGGGCCTTAAGTGGAGGGCCTCAAGGTAAAAAATGGGCCTGTGTGTTAGAAATGACAGGGCCGATTTCTGGACCTAGTCTGCACCTGTACAGTAGTGAAAGAAAAGAGAACCCGTTGCTACTAGAGGGCAGATTCCTTTCTTGCTATCCCTCTATTCCTCTTTCTGAGGAGGTATAAAAGCACTCTTTGTGAGGGTCAATGATCTCATGGTCCTCTCTCTCCACACTTTATGTATATGTGAAAGAAGAAGCTTGTCTTAAATCAAAGTTGCTAGTCGGAGTTTGATTACTGAGGGGGCTGAAGGTTTTTGAGGCTTTGGTGGGTTGGAGAGTTGCAAGGATCAAAACCTGCCAACTATCCCGGTTGGTCAGAACAGAACACACATGGAAATGCCAGGCGCTTCATAATGAACCATCCTGCCAGCCATTCTTCACTCTATACATTCAGTCATTTTTTTCTTCCCCTCCCTTTCCTGCTATGCTCTTCAGGGAGACACATATTTTTGAAAACAGACAAAGATTAAAGGTTTTGTCTGTTTTGTCAAGCGGTCTTCCAGAACACAAAGAAAATGTGTATCAGCGAAAAGATAAGTTTTACATTCAGATAGGCCTGTGTTGGCTCTTGTTGCTGCATTTGGGACTCACATGATAGTTCAGGAATGCTGTAGAAGAAAACTATAGGCCTATCATGGTATGCTGCAAGTGTTTACTTTCAGTTGTTTAAGAAGTTCCACATTTGGTGTTGTCCTGTTGTTTTCCATAGTTGTTGTAGTCCTGTTGGTTTCCATAGTTGGTTAAGTGCTGTTGGTTTCCATAGTTGGTGTGGTCCTGTTGGTTTCCATAGTTGGTTAAGTGCTGTTGGTTTCCATAGTTGGTGTAGTCCTGTTGGTTTCCATAGTTGGTGAAGTCCTGTTGGTTTCCATAGTTGGTGTAGTCCTGTTGGTTTCCATAGTTGGTGTAGTCCTGTTGGTTTCCATAGTTGGTGTAGTCCTGTTGGTTTCCATAGTTGGTGTAGTCCTGTTGGTTTCCATAGTTGGTGTAGTCCTGTTGGTTTCCATAGTTGGTGTAGTCCTGTTGGTTTCCATAGTTGGTGTAGTGCTGTTGGTTTCCATAGTTGGTGTAGTCCTGTTGGTTTCCATAGTTGGTGTAGTCCTGGTGGTTTCCATAGTTGGTGTAGTCCTGTTGGTTTCCATAGTTGGTGTAGTCCTGTTGGTTTCCATAGTTGGTGTAGTCCTGTTGGTTTCCATAGTTGGTGTAGTCCTGTTGGTTTCCATAGTTGGTGAAGTCCTGTTGGTTTCCATAGTTGGTATAGTCCTGTTGGTTTCCATAGTTGGTGTAGTCCTGTTGGTTTCTATAGTTGGTGTAGTCCTGTTGGTTACCATAGTTGGTGAAGTCCTGTTGGTTTCCATAGTTGGTGTAGTCCTGTTGGTTTCCATAGTTGGTGTAGTGCTGTTGGTTTCCATAGTTGGTGTAGTCCTGGTGGTTTCCATAGTTGGTGTAGTCCTGTTGGTTTCCATAGTTGGTGAAGTCCTGTTGGTTTCCATAGTTGGTGTAGTGCTGTTGGTTTCCATAGTTGGTGTAGTCCTGTTGGTTTCCATAGTTGGTGTAGTGTTGTTGGTTTCCATAGTTGGTGTAGTGTTGTTGGTTTCCATAGTTGGTGTAGTCCTGTTGGTTTCCATAGTTGGTGTAGTCCTGTTGGTTTCCATAGTTGGTGTAGTGCTGTTGGTTTCCATAGTTGGTGAAGTCCTGTTGGTTTCCATAGTTGGTGTAGTCCTGTTGGTTTCCATAGTTGGTGTAGTGCTGTTGGTTTCCATAGTTGGTGTAGTCCTGGTGGTTTCCATAGTTGGTGTAGTCCTGTTGGTTTCCATAGTTGGTGAAGTCCTGTTGGTTTCCATAGTTGGTGTAGTGCTGTTGGTTTCCATAGTTGGTGTAGTCCTGTTGGTTTCCATAGTTGGTGTAGTGTTGTTGGTTTCCATAGTTGGTGTAGTGTTGTTGGTTTCCATAGTTGGTGTAGTCCTGTTGGTTTCCATAGTTGGTGTAGTCCTGTTGGTTTCCATAGTTGGTGTAGTCCTGTTGGTTACCATAGTTGGTGACGTCCTGTTGGTTTCCATAGTTGGTGAAGTCCTGTTGGTTTCCATAGTTGGTGTAGTGCTGTTGGTTTTCATAGTTGGTGTAGTCCTGTTGGTTTCCATAGTTGGTGTAGTCCTGTTGGTTTCCATAGTTGGTGTAGTCCTGTTGGTTTCCATAGTTGGTGTAGTCCTGTTGGTTTCCATAGTTGGTGTAGTCCTGTTGGTTTCCATAGTTGGCGTAGTCCTGTTGGTTTCCATAGTTGGTGAAGTCCTGTTGGTTTCCATAGTTGGTGTAGTCCTGTTGGTTTCCATAGTTGGTGTAGTCCTGTTGATTTCCATAGTTGGTGTAGTGCTGTTGGTTTCCATAGTTGGTGAAGTCCTGTTGGTTACCATAGTTGGTGAAGTCCTGTTGGTTTCCATAGTTGGTGTAGTCCTGTTGGTTTCCATAGTTGGTGTAGTCCTGTTGGTTTCCATAGTTGGTGTAGTCCTGTTGGTTTCCATAGTTGGTGTAGTCCTGTTGGTTTCCATAGTTGGTGTAGTCCTGTTGGTTTCCATAGTTGGTGAAGTCCTGTTGGTTTCCATAGTTGGTGTAGTCCTGTTGGTTTCCATAGTTGGTGTAGTCCTGTTGGTTTCCATAGTTGGTGTAGTGCTGTTGGTTTCCATAGTTGGTGAAGTCCTGTTGGTTTCCATAGTTGGTGTAGTCCTGTTGGTTTCCATAGTTGGTGTAGTGCTGTTGGTTTCCATAGTTGGTGTAGTCCTGGTGGTTTCCATAGTTGGTGTAGTCCTGTTGGTTTCCATAGTTGGTGAAGTCCTGTTGGTTTCCATAGTTGGTGTAGTGCTGTTGGTTTCCATAGTTGGTGTAGTCCTGTTGGTTTCCATAGTTGGTGTAGTGTTGTTGGTTTCCATAGTTGGTGTAGTCCTGTTGGTTTCCATAGTTGGTGTAGTCCTGTTGGTTTCCATAGTTGGTGTAGTCCTGTTGGTTTCCATAGTTGGTGTAGTCCTGTTGGTTTCCATAGTTGGTGTAGTCCTGTTGGTTTCCATAGTTGGTGTGGTCCTGTTGGTTTCCATAGTTGATGTGGTCCTGTTGGTTTCCATAGTTGGTGTGGTCCTGTTGGTTTCCATAGTTGGTGTAGTCCTGTTGGTTTCCATAGTTGGTGTAGTCCTGTTGGTTTCCATAGTTGGCGTAGTCCTGTTGGTTTCCATAGTTGGTGTAGTCCTGTTGGTTTCCATAGTTGGTGTAGTCCTGTTGGTTTCCATAGTTGGTGTGGTCCTGTTGGTTTCCATAGTTGGTGTGGTCCTGTTGGTTTCCGTAGTTGGTGAAGTCCTATCTCTGCACACCTTGGTAAAATGTGTTGATTCTGTAGAAGCAGAACAGTATGTTTACACTGAGATAAAGTGAACAAAGATCAAGTTGAAGATCTACTTGTGTCCACCATTGTGCAGCCATATTTGGTCTTCCAACAAAATTCTCAAAAGTTTTTCCTCACATATTCTGTCACCAACAGGGGAGTGTTGAAAATGCTACTGTCATAATAAGGTATTTTAAAATGTGACCTCTTAGGGAAGATATGGCTTATGTTGTTTCATCCTCACTGAATAGTCAATACACAGTAGTAAAGTTGTCATTGGCTGTTTTCCTTGCTATGTGTGTTCACGCATTGTTGTTAGAGCACTACAGTATTCCATGACTTATGCTTTCCATTTGATTTACAGAGAAATATTTCTCAAACTGAATATTTAATTTAGGCATAATATTTTTGTAAATTCAAGTTCAGATAGATAACTTTCCTTGACACTAACATGACCTAGATCGTCTTCCCCACTACTGTTCACTAGGCACCGAGCAGCCATGTCTAGGACTACAGCTCGATATGCACACTAAGCCATCTTGGGTAGTTTTGCCACTGTTTTTGATAACTGTGAAGTTGGGAGCTGTTGAGTGGGTGATTAAGAGGCGAGTGTTCTTAAGTTTTAAAAGGTAAATGTTCCTCATTAGGCCAGGATAGGTTTAAAAGCTTCTCCAAAGGAGCTCGTCAGACTGAAATCACAACAACACTGTGACTGCGTCAGTCCCTTAATGCAACATTCTGGGGGTTATCTGTCTGTCTGCCTGTGGGCAAAAGCTTGCATGTGAATCTCTGTGTCAGTTGTCCTGAGATGGAGATAGTCAGAAGGATGGGGGTGGCCAGGATAGGGGAAGACTATTCTCACTCTGCTATCTAGGTCTCTGCAGGGCTGACATGTATGAGAGCTTTGAAGGTAATAAGAGGTTGTAGTTGTCTGTTTCTCTCTCATGATGTACTTACTATACTGCAGGCCTGACTGGTTCCTGGTACTAGGACTGGGATGCGGTGAATGGAATAATTAGTGTGATTATAGAGAAGGTTTGAGTTGTTTCTGTTGGAGTACACAGAGTTGGTTGGCTGTGGGCGTGTGACTATCCCTCCCCGACACAAAGCATCGCAGCATTTCCCTTTGCCCCTGACCTCTAAACACAAATATTTCTATGGGAATCACCCATCGCCTGGCCCACAATGTAAAAATGACGTGGGTCCAATGCAGGCTTCATATTTTTTTGTCAAGGGATTCATTTACATGGAAAATGCTCTCTCGTGCCGTCTTCCGTGCGTTCTGGTATTGGACTAGCCGACTTGAATCGCTCCCTGTTCTTTAGCGTGCCCATGTATGTGAATGGAAGCACTTGTGTGTTGTGTGTGACTTTGGCTTGTGTCACCTTTTGTTTGGGGTCACTTATTGGATGGGATCTGACTATGGGCTCTTCCCTAGAGGTATTCAAAACTCCATTTAAATGGTTTACAATCTCAGTTGAAGTTGTTTTTGTCTCTCATGCCGTGTTGGGAATGGGCTCAGTAGTAGGCATGGTGCGATGGATGAATGGTTATCGGTCAGACAACCTCTATCACCTTTACGATCTGGCTCACGAAGTTGGGGGGGCTTTTGGGATGTAATCTGGCTCCATAGGGCTTAGGTCCCCAACACACCATATTGTTACTCATCCTGAAATGTGTATCTGGCGGAGTGAGTGTGTTAAAATGTTTGCTTTGTTTGTGTCGTGTAAATGCGAAGTGTGTGTGCATGTACAGACTGTGTGTGTGCGTGTCCGTGTGTGTGTGTGTGAACTCTGCTAGGTTTATATTTTTGACTGAGTGTTTGTTGTCTCTAATGCTGTGAAAGAGACAGCTCTCTGAGGAGTTGGAATTGCTGAGCGAGAAGAGGACAGGAGAGGAGCAAGTTTCTGTCTTCATCTGTGCCTAGCCTGGTCTGCGCTGCATGTGCCGGTCTCGTTCTAAACCCTGGCACTGGCCCCGGACGTTTCTCAGGCTGCCTCTGTCTACCTCCCCTCTACACATGTGTCTCTATCTGTAGTAGACCCTCAATCCATGTTATAGTTTTCAAACTCAACTCCAACTATGAATTTACAGGAGAAGTTGGACTGTGTAGTAACTGAGGCACTCAGGGAAGAAAGAAATCAGACATAGTTAATTAATGATACATTTGGTGAATATTGTGCCTTTGTCTATAATCGATTGAGGTATGAAGTGCTATGATGCTTCTCCGACCTAGTCAATAGTTATTGTGAACCTAATGTAAGTAACTTATAGTTAGTATGAACTCCAGTTCTGCACTTCAGAAATAATAGAGCCCTCACTGCTCTGATGAGTGACATAGGCAGCTCATCATTCTTCCTCATGGTCATCTGACTGACTGGACGAAAACAGATTGACTGGGTGTTGGATCAGATATACACACTAGACCGACAGATATAGAAAGATAGACAGACAGACAGCAGTCTAATAGTTGTCATGTGGCAATAGCGACAGGACAGCCCCAATGAACCCAGCCCAGTGTGTTGTCTCTGTGTCAGAGTTCCAGTGACAAATTCCAACGGCTATTTTATGCAGAGGTCTACTGTCTGTCTGTCTGGGTATTCTGTCTGAACAGATGGGCAGCAGTGTTCTGTTATAGTGGCATCAGTCAGATGTGTGGTGCTGACAGGTGAGGGACATGGGCAGGCTGGGACACCGCTGACCCTGATGGGAGGACAGGTGCAGTCCAATGATATGCAGTGTCATTGCTTGTGGAGCTCATCTGTCCATCTGAAGGCACCAAAACAAGTTGTTGAAATGATTATGTTACTCTTATGTATGGAAGGTATATGAAGGTTATTTGATCCTGAGGAATTGAGACCAATGAAATATACAGTGCCTTCGAAAAGTATTCAGACACCTTGACTTTTTCCTAATTTTGTTACGTTACAGCCTTATTCTAAAATTGATTAAATAAATACAAATCCTCGGCAATCTACACACAATACGCCATAATGACAAAGTGAAAACAGGGTTTTAGAAATTTTACAAATAGAAAACATAAATACCTTATTTACATAAGTATTCAGACCCTTTGCTATGAGACTCAAAATTCAGCTCACATACATCCTGTTTCAATTGATCAGCCTCGAGATGTTTCTACCACTTGGAGTCCACCTGTGGTCAATTCAATTGATTGGACATGATTTGGAGAGGCACATAACTGTCTTTAAAAGGTCCCAGAGGTGGCAGTGCATGTCACAGCAAAAACCAAGCCATGAGTTCAAAGGAATTGTCCGTAGAACTCCAAGATAGGATTGTGTCGATGCACAGATCTGGGGAAGGGTACCAAAAAAATTCTGCAACATTGAAGGTCCCCAAGAACACCGTGCCCTTCATCAGTGCGAATTTTCGCAGCTTTTTGTTAAAAATCGCGCAACATTTCAGCGCCCTGCTATTCATGCCAGGAATATAGTATATGCATATGATTAGTATGTGTGGATAGAAAACACTCAGACGTTACCAAAACTGTTTAAATCACGGCTGTGGCATTAACAGAACGGGCGTTTCATCGAAAAGTGCATGGAAATCTGTTCACTGAAAATGGAAAAATATATCCTTCCGCGACTACAGGCAATTGTTCAAAGTGAACCGAATTAAATAGAGCCGAGTTTACATTGCCTACAGCTTCCACAGGTTATCTAGAGTCATGTCATTTGATTCGCAATTGATTCTTGGTCTAACCCAAACAAGGGAACTCCTTCCCTGCTGTCTCCGCCCAGATTTTTGGTCGACCCTTTTCAGACATCTTTTTCTACACGGACAAGCTAAACATTTCACATCGCCTCCTGAGGACTTTTATCGCTTATTAACGTGTACTAATACCTAAAGTTGCATTACAAAAGTATTTCGAAGTGTTTTGTGAAAGTTTATCGTCGACTTTTTGAATTTTAAAAAAATGACGTTACGTTATGAAACGCTATTTTTTCCGTTTATATCACAGTATTCTTAGATCGATATCTAGGCTATATATGGACCGATTTAATCGAAAAAAGACCCTAAATGATGTTTATGGGACATCTAGGAGTGCCAAGAAAGAAGCTCGTCAAAGGTAATGAATGTTTTATATTTTATTTCAGCGTTTGGGTTTGCGATGGCTAACGCAAAATCTGTCGTTAGGTGACGTTGCAGTATTTTGAGGGTGCATGGTATCAGATAATAGCTTCTCATGCTTTCGCCGAAAAGCATTTTACAAATCTGACTTGGTGGATAGATTCACAACGAGTGTAGCTTTAATTCAGTACCTTGTATGTGTGTATTAATGAAAGTTTGAGTTTTATCAAAAACTATACGTGGCGCACTTGAAATTTCCGCTGATTTGATCCCCACTGCGGGAGCACTTCCCTAACAAGTTAAATGGAAGAAGTTTGGAACAACCAAGACTCTTCCTAGAGCTGGCCGTCCGTCCAAACGGAGCAATCGGGGGAGAAGGGCCTTGGTCAGGGAGGTGACCAATAACTCTGACAGAGCCCTAGAGTTCGTCTGTGGAGATGGGAGAACTTTCCAGAAGGACAACCATCTCGGCAGCACTCCACCAATCAGGCCTTTATGATAGAGTGGCCAGACGGAAGCATCTCCTTAGTAAAAGGCACATGACAGCCCGTTTGCCAAAAGGCACCTAAAGACTCTCAGACCATGAGAAACAAGATTCTCTGGTCAGATTGAACTCTTTGGCCTGAATGCCAAGCGTGGTGGTGGCAACATCATGTTTTTCAGCGGCAGGGACTGGGAGACTAGTCCGGATCAAGGGACAGATGAATGGAGCAAAGTTCAGAGATCGCTGATGAAAACCTGCTCCAGAGCACTTAGGACCTCAGACTGGGGTGAAGGTTCACCTTACAACAGGACAAAGACCCTAAGCACACAGCCAAGACAGCGCAGGAGTGGCTTCGAGACAAGTCTCAGAATGTCCTTGAGTGGCCCAGCCAGAGCCTGGATTTGAACCCGATCGAACATCTCTGGAGAGACCTGAAAATAGCTGTGCAACAACGCTCCCCATCTAACCTGACAGAGTTTGAGAGGATCTGCAGAGAAGAATGGGGAAAAACTCCCCAAATACAGGTGTGCCAAGCTTGTAATGTCATACGCAAGATGACTCGAGGCTGAAGTCGCTGCCAAAGGTGCTTCAACAAAGTAATGCGTAAAGGGTCTGAATACTTATGTAAATGTGATATCGGGTTTTTTATATTTGATAAATTAGCAAAACTTTCTAAAAATCTGTTTTTGCTTTGTTATTATGGGGTATTGTGTTTAGATTAATGTAGATACAATAAGGCTGTAATGTAACAAAATGTGGGAAAAGTCAAGGGGTCTGAATACTTTACGAAGACACTGTAGATGGAGCGTGGAATCCAATATGTTGCTGCTGTGATCTACAGTACTATGAACAAAAATATAAACGCAACATGTAAAGTGTTGGTCCCATGTTTCATGAGCTGAAATAAAACATCCCAGAAATGTTCCATATGGCAGGGTCTTGACCTGACTGCAGTTCATCGTCGTGGCCGACTTAAGTGGGAAATGCTCACCTTCAATGGCCTCTGCCATCACCTTATGTTTCAGCATGACAATGCACAGCCCCATGTCACAAGGATCTGTACACAATTCCTGGAAGCTGAAAATGTCCCAGTACTTCCATGGCCTGCATAATCACCAGACATGTCACCCAATGAGCATGTTTGGGATGCTCTGGATTGACGTGAACAACAGCGTGTTCCAGTTCCTGCCAATAAAAATGTATTTACGTATCTGTGACCAACAGATGCATATCTGTTTTCTCGTGTCACGTGAAATCCTAATTTATTTATTTCAATTGACTGATTTCCTTATATGAACTGTAACTCAGTAAAATTGAGTTGAGACACAGGGGGACAATGCAGTTTCAATCATTTTAAGACCACTCATGTCCTCATTAAAAACTGAAGGGAAAGTACGTGCCAAATGCTTTGGGGTAATTGATTCAGTGCCGTGGTATTATGACAGCTTGGTTTTCTGCAGCCCATCTTTACTGTACATCTCAGAGGGGCGCTCACTCTCCCCAACGAAAAAAGCAGACAGAAATGAACTGACCATCATCTCTTCTCTCTCTCCTCAACACGAGAGAAACAAGGAATGTCTGGCAGCTTTCACTGCTCTTATCGCATGAGGTAGAGATGGTTACATTGAAGGACAACCTAGCTGTTTCATCATTGTTGTTGAATTCCAGAGCAGAGAGATGGGATTCCGTGTTGAGAAAGTCCTGGTACCTGAACTCTAACCCTTAACCCCCTGGCCACCCTACAGCTTTTAACATGGATCTGGACAGTAACACCGACACCACTGTGGGAAGACAGTGTGTGAATGCTGCTATCATTCTTTATAATGGTCAAGAGTCATGCAGCCATGTTTAAAAGCTTTCATTCTACAGCAACAATTAGTTCCCTATTTTTTCTGTTTAGCTAGCAGCCACTTAATTACTCTTAATTGTAGGTCTGTAGGGGTCTAGAGGATGTTGTACTGTTTGTTAATTGACCATAACAACGTGACCCTTGATTGGCCCAGGCATGATCTATGCTTGCTGTAAGGTACACTACAGCTATACAATGCTGCGGACTACACTGTTTCCCTAATTGGCACCCAAGTGACAGAGCTCTTTCTCTCCCAGTGGGTTATTGTAAAATAATGTTAATTAGCTCAACAATGAAATCAGTGTTCCCTATTGTTGGGCTTTTGGCATTGATACTTCTGAACGAGAGTGAAAAGAGGTCGTAGTGCATTGGAGTATGAAATAAATTGACTTTAATCCAGCTGAAGAGGAGGACAACGTCATATTTGTTGACATCATGCTTGAATGTCAACAAACATTTGTTGTAGAAAAATATATACTATTGTTTGAATGTTTCTTGGATTGTAAACAAAAAACAATATATATGGGTACATTTTTTGTGGTTATTGTGGTCAAATGCCCTGTGTGCAATTGTGTTTGTGTGAGTGTGTAATAAGGTCTTATTGGAAGAATACATAGTGTTGAAGCTGAAATATGTAACTTTTTGGAGGACACGACCAAATTCACATAGAAATATGTGTTATAGATCTTCCATCCTCATTGAAAGCAAGTCTAAGAAGAGGTAGAGTTGTTCTATGTGCACTATTTCTATGCTTCCTGTTCTTAAGTTTTGTTTTGGTGTTTTTTTTAACTTTCTGGTTTTGTACACCAGCTTCAAACAGTTGAAAATACAATATTTTTGGTTATGGAAAATATATTTCACAGTGGTTTAGATGGTACAATGATTTTCTACACTATACTTGCTTGTTTTGTCACATAAACTGAAATTAGGCGAACTAGTAGAATTTTAGCAACCAGGAAATGGCAGAGCCATTTCTGTATAGTGCACCTTTAAGTCATGAAACGTTATTGCGATTATAACGCTCACCGTTTACTGCTCTGTATAGGCATTGTTCCAGAAAATGCTTTTGATTTCACAGTGATGTGTACACTTGTGCCGACAAAAACATTGTCTTCATAGATGGCACGCTTTGCTGAAATATGTGCCATTATGTGTTGGGCTGTACTGCTAGTATGATTTGCTACAGTAGTTATCTGGAAGAGGGGATTTATGGATGTTTTATTTGATAAAATGTTTGATAAATATCTATGTTTAATACTGTTTTAATTGAGATATAAATTCCCCTATGTTTGGGTCTGTCAGAAATGTCTTTCAGTCGAGCCAGGGCTAGCCCAAACTATTCTTCTCACGGTGTAAGCAGCAGCTCATCGGCCAGTGGGGGGGTTTGACTGTAAGACGATTTCGGAAAGGTTGTGTGTAGCTTTAAAGGCCATATTTCCTTCTCCTCCTCAACTTACTGTACTCCACTTCCACACTATTCACTTCTCACTCAGACTGCACACTACATAGAAACATTAGAACCTCTAGTCTACCCTTTCTTCTTTTCTTCAATGAGGGATTGTAAGCTCTGCTCTGCAGTGAGAAATCTGTCTGCTGGTATTCTGGAGGTCTCTTTCGCTCTAGTTCCTGGAAAAAGGAGCCTTCACCACGGCCCAGCAACCTCGGCTGCTGTGTGGATGGGCAATGGGCACTGACCAGCTGATGGGCTTGGCGCTGACATGGGCGCCTGGCACTGGCATGGGGCAGGGACTCACGGCGGCAGGAGTTGTGTGCCGTTGTGCCAGGGTGTCACGCTCCATCTTGTCTGCCCGCCGCACCGGGGCCATCCCTCGAATGAATGGAGCTTTCCTTTTCTTTTTCTCTCTCTCTTTTTCTCTCCCTCTGTTAAACCTTCTCTACATCCTTGTTGGTTTGATAGAGAATTGCCGGGGGCTCAAACTACAAGGGGACACTCACTATGACAGGGTTACCAAAATCAAATAAAATGTTGTTGGTCACATACACGTGTTTAGCAGATATTATTGCGGGTGTACCGAGATGCTTGTGTTTCTAGCTCCGACAGTGCAGTAATATCTAACAAGTCATATCTAACAATTTCACAACATATACAGTACCTAATACACACACATGTAGGTAAAGGAATGGAAATAAGAAAAAATAAATATATGGACGAGCAATGTCCGAGCGGCATAGAATAAGATACAGTAGAATAGTGTAGAATACAGTATATGCATATGAGATGAATAATGCAAGGTATGTAAACCTTATTAAAGTGACTAGTGATTTTTAAGTCTATGTATATAGGCAGCAGCCTCTAATGTGCTAGCGATGGCTATTTAACAGTCTGATGGTCTTGAGATAGAATCTGTTTTTCAGTCTCTCGGTCCCAGCATTGATGCACCTGTACTGACCTCGCCTTCAAATCAAATCAAACTTTATATGTCACATGCGCCGAATACAGCAAGTGTAGACTTTACCGTGAAATGCTTACTTACAAGACCTTAACCAACAATGCAGCTCAAGAGTTTAAAAGAAAAAAAAAAAAGAAACAATAAGAATAACAGGGCTATATACAGGGGGCACCGGTACCGGGTCAGTGTGCGGGGGTACTGGTTAGTTGAGGTAATTTGTACATGTAGGTGGGGGTGAAAGCTTTTGAGGAGCCTTTTGGTCCTAGACTTGGCGCTCCGGTACCTCTTGCCGTGCGGTAGCAGAGAAAACAATCTATAACTTGGGTGACTGGAGTCTCTGACAATTTCATGGGCTTTCCTCTGACTCCGCCAGGTCCTGGATGGCAGGAAGCTTGGCCCCAGTGATGTACTGGGCCGTTCGCACTACCCTCTGTAGCGCCTTACGGTCAGATGCCGAGCAGTTGCCATACCAGACGGTGATGCAACCGGTCAGGATGCTCTCAGTGGTGCAGCTGTAGAACCTTTTGTGGATCTGGGGACCCATGCCAAATCTTTTCAGTCTCCTTAGGGGGAAAAGGTTTTGGCGTCCACTCTTCACGACTGTCTTGGTATGTTTGGACCATGATAGTTCGTTTGTGATGTGGATACCAAGGAATTTGAAACTCTCGACCCCCTCCACTACAGCCTGTTCGGCCCGCCTTTTCCTGTAGTCCACAATCAGCTACTTTGTCTTGCTCACACTGAGGGAGAGGTTGTTGTCCTTGCACCACACTGCCAGTTCTCTGACCTCCTCCCTATAGGCCGTCTCATCGTTGTCGCTGATCAGGCCTACCACTGTTGTGTCGTCAGCAAACTTAATGATGGTGTTTGATTCGTGTTTGGCACCGCAGTCATGGGTGAACATGGGAATACAGGAGGTGACTAAGTACACACCCCTGACTGGTCCCAGTGTTAAGGATCAGCGTGGCAGACGTGTTGTTGCCTACTCTTACCACCTGGGGGGGCGGCCCGTCAGGAAGTCCAGGATCCAGTTACAGAGGGAGGTGTTTAGTGCCAGAGTTCTTAGCTTAGTGATGAGCTTCGTCGGCACTATGGTGTTGAACGCTGAGCTGTAGTCAATGAACACCATTCTCACATGGGTGTTCCTTTTGTCAAGGTGAGAAAGGGCAGTGTGGAGTGCGATTGAGATTGCGTCATCTGTGGATCTGTTTGGGCGGAATGCGAATTGGAGTGGGTCTAG
This sequence comes from Oncorhynchus nerka, assembly GCF_034236695.1. Taxonomy (NCBI): domain Eukaryota; kingdom Metazoa; phylum Chordata; class Actinopteri; order Salmoniformes; family Salmonidae; genus Oncorhynchus; species Oncorhynchus nerka. Next base: position 25,134,287 of record NC_088420.1, read on the forward strand.
GGTGTCCGGGAGGATGCTGTTGATGTGAGCCATGACCAGCCTTTCAAAGCACTTCATCGCTACCGACGTGAGTGCTACGGGGCAGTAATCATTTAGGCAGGTTACCTTCACTTCTTTTGGCACAGGGACTATGTTGGTCTGCTTGAAACATGTAGGTATTACAGGCTCGGTCAGGGAGAGGTTGAAAATGTCAGTGAAGACACTTGACAGTTGGTCCGCGCATGCTTTGATTACACGTCCTGGTAATCCGTCTGGCCCAGTGGCTTTGTGAATGTTGACCTATCACACAGCGTTGGATGTGTGCAGTTTACGTCTGGGTTTCCCATTGTAGTCCATAGTTTTCAAGCCCTGCCACATCCGACGTCCGTCAGAACCGGTGTAGTAGGATTCAATCTTAATCCTGTATTGACGCTTTGCTTGTTTGATGGTTCGTCTGAGGGATTTCTTATAAGCGTCCGGATTAGTCTCCCGCTCCTTGAAAGCGGCAGCTCTAGCCTTCAGCTCAATGCGGATGTTGACTGTAATCCATAGCTTCTGGTTGGGATATGTACGTACAGTCACTGTCGGGACGACGTTGTCGCTGCACTTATTGATGAAGTCGATGACTGAGGTGGTGTACTCCTCAATGCAGTTGGATGAATCCCAGAACATATTCCAGTCTGTGCTAGCAAAGCAGTCCTGTAGTGTAGTATCCGCGTCATCTGACCACTTCCGTATTGAGCGAGTCACTGGCACTTCCTGCTTTAGTTTTTGCTTGTAAGCAGGAATCAGGAGGATAGGATTATGGTCAGATTTGCAAAATGGAGGGCAGGGGAGAGCTTTGTATGCATCTCTGTGTGTGGAGTAAAGGTGGCCTAGGATTTTTTTTTCTATGGTTGCACATGTGACACGCTGGTAAAATTTGGTAAAACTGATTTAAGTTTGCCTGCTTTACAGTCCCTGGCCACTAGGAGCTCCGCATCTGGATGAGCATTTTCTTCTTTGCTTATGGCCTTATAGAGTTGGTTGAGAGCGGTCTTAGTGCCAGCTTCGTTCTGTGGTGGTAAATAGATGGCTATAAATAATATAGATGAGAACTCTCTTGTAGTGTGGTCTACAGCTTAACATAAGGTACTCTACCTCAGGCGAGCAATACCTCGAGACTTCTTTAATATTAGACATCATGCACCAGCTGTTATTGTCCGTATCGTCGTTCAGCCAAGTCTCGGTGAAACATAAGATGTTACAGTTTTTGATGTCCCGTTGGTAGGATAACCTTAATCGAACGTCATCATTTTATTTTCCAATGATTGCACGTTATCATGAAGAACGGATGGCAGCGGGAGTTTACTTGCTCGCCTATGGATTCTCAGAATGCTGCCCGATCTGCGGCCCCTTTTCCTGCGTCTTTTCTTCACGCAAAAGACGTTGATTCTTCACACAAAGGGCGTGGATCCAATAAGCACGGGATATCCTACTCGTCGTAAAAGGAAAACGTTTCTTCCAATCCACATTGAGTAATTGCTGTTCTGATGTCCAGAAGTTATTTTTGGTCATAAGAGACGGTAGCAGCAACATGATGTACACAATATGTTAAGAAATAAGTTACAAATAATGCAAAAAAATAACAAAACAGCACAATTGGTTGGGAGAATGTAAAACGTCAGCCATGTTCTTCAGAGCCATCTTTAAAAAATGGATGATTATGGGGTGAACAGGCAGTGGCTCGGGTGGTTGTTGTCTGTGATGCTATTTTTGTCCTTCCTGTGACATCGGGTGCTGTAGGTGTCATAAAGGGAAGGTAGTTTTCCCCCAGTGATACTTTGGGAAGACCACACTACCCTCTGGAGAGCCCTGCGGTTGTAGGCGGTGCAGTATTCCTCGTGTCTGAGGTGTTGAATTGCGACTCCACTTTGTCTCTATAATGACGTTTTGCCGGTTTGATTGCCTTGTGCAGGGAATAACTACACTGTTTTTATTCTGTCACCTTGCCATGGTGAGATGAAGTGGTGCTCACTTTCAGTTTTGCTCAAATGCTGTTGATATAACTTCGATGTGTTGATTTAACTTTCCTCAAATTTGCTTTGTTAAAATCTCCAGCTAAAATAAATACGGCCTCGGGATATGTGGTTTCCAGTTTGCATAAGGTCCAGTGAAGTTCTTTGAGGGCTGTCGTGGTATCGGCTTGAGGGGGGTTATACACGGCCATGACTATAACCAAAGAAAATTATCTTGGGAGATAATACGGTCGGCATTTGATTGGTAGGTATTCTAGGTTGGGTGAACAAAAGGACTTGAGTTCCTGTACGTTTTCACAATTACACCATGAGTCCATGAGTTAATCATGAAACATACACATGAAACATGAAATATACACCCCCGCCCTTCTTTGTTCCTGTCTGCGCGATGAACTGAGAACCCAACTGGCTGGACCAACTCTAACAGTATATCCCGAGAGAGCCATGTTTTCGTGAAACAGAGTATGTTACAATCCCTGATGTCTTTCTGGAAAGAAACTGTCGCCCTGAGCTCGTCAACTTTATTATCCAGAGGCTGAACATTGTAATATACTCGGAAGATGTGGGTGGTGTGTGCGCCTCCTAAGTCAGACTAGAAATCCACTCCGAGTACCTCTCCCCCGCCAGCGTTGTTTTGGGTCGGCCTCTAGAATCAGTTTAATTGCCCTGGGGGGTGCGAACAAAGGATCCGCTTCGGGAATTATATTCCTGGTCGTAATGCTGGTAGTGCTGGTGAGTTACCACCGCTCTGATATCCAATAGTTCTTCCCGGCTGTAGGTAATAACACCAAACAAATTCTGGGCTAATAATGTAAGAAATAATTCCCAGAGGTAAAGAGAATATATGAAATAAATTAAGTTGGTAATTGGTAGGAAATGATGTGTGTTGTGCAGTATATTGTCTATGGCCATGGCTGCCTTCCAGACACTTTACAAAAGTACACTTTATTTTGATGCAGTCTCAGTAACTTCAGTGCAGGAAAACAGTATGATAGAGAGTTAGTATTGACGGTTAACTGGTCATTCCAGCAGGTGCTTGGATCACAGTCTTCTGCAGTCTTCCTCTCTCTTCCCAGCACCAACTACTGATAGGACGGTTTGTCCGACCATAGAGATCTATCTTTCCTCAGCTGTGAGGCAGCAGAAATATTTCAAGCCTTTTTTCTGTTAAGAGTCGGACAGCTCAGCACATGTGGCTATACATTAGCTCATATCCGGACAGCCTGATGCATGGTGTACTTTTCATCATGCATATCCATGGCCAAACCTAATCCATCCAGATACATTGTTGATCTTGGACCAACACATTGAAGCATTTTTTATGTATGTTTGATTTCTTTCACCTTTATTTAACCAGGTAGGCCAGTTGAGAACAAGTTCTCATTTACAACTGTGACCTGGCATGTCAGGCTTGTCCTCTATTATCTCTCTACTTTTGTATACTACTTTCGTAGTATGATCTCTTTGACAGAGATGGTTGAAGTCCGTTATTCCAGGTAAGGGGTTGGGTAGGGTTGGAGTGTGTAAGACCCTCTGCAGCTCTTATGGGCTGCCAGGAGGTTGCCTGAGCAAAAGTGGAAGCCCCCCTACCCCAGTCCCACAGCCCTGACCCTGGCTCCTCTTCCCTGGTGCTGTTGTGCTTCAGCAGCATAGTGTCCCAGGAAAGAAATTACCTTCTGCACAGACAACATAAACACACGTAGTTATCCCTCTCCCTTCCTTCACCTCCACAAGTTGGCTTCAGCGTGCTTTCCCATCTTCATCTTATCCTCTTTCTCTCTCATACTCCCCCCCCCCCCCCCTCTCTGTCGTTCACTTTCTCGCTCTCTCTCTTTCTTTCTCTCCCCTCAGTTCCTCTTATCCAATCCTTGTCATCAAGGTAAAGGAATCCATCTCTCACCTCTCAATGACTGAGCTCTGCTGTGCTACACGTGCAGTTAATCTGAGGTCCATCTAACAGAGGGAAGGATTGGAAGTGATGCCAATGGCCTCCGTGTAGCCAGAGAATATGGCTGCTTTCTGTACCCTTTTTACCTTTTAAGGTTGTTAAGTCCTTTCTCCTTTGGCCTGAATATAACTGTGTTTGCCTGAAAGTCGGAATCTGGTATCTGTTGCATTTCAGCTGTAATGTTCTGTTAAACTTTTCTTCCCTCAGTGACCCTGTCACGACTTCCGCCGAAGTTGGTGCCTCTCCTTGTTCGGGCGGAGTTCGGCGGTCGTCGTCACCGGCTTTCTAGCTGCCACCAATCCACGTTTCTTTTTCCATTTGTTATGTCTTGTCCCATTACGTTATTATTGTTTCCCTATTTAACCCTCTGGTTCTCATTATGTTTTGTGCGTGATTGTTCCTGGTCTTGTGTTAGTCTTTTGTGTTAGGGTTTGTTAATCCCTGCGTGGATGTATTTTGGCTGATTTATTTTTCAGAGTAAAGTACGTTGTTTTACTCAGCTCTGTGTCCTGCACCTGACTCCGTCCTCACCTCTGCACAACTGACACTTGACAGACTCTTTCATTTGCTGTGATATATGGGCCATGGTTTAAATGAAGTGGTTTAAATTCATGTTCCCATGTGGAGTACACACTGTGGCAAGCCCCTGGTAAATGAAGAGGCAGCAGTGGGAATAGTCTGTCGTTAATAATAGCCTTATTAGATGGATTTTAGGGTTTGTATAAGTTGAAGTTGAGGCACAGGAGTGCAGCTTGTCTGACCTTCAAATGTTTAACCTATAACCTCTCTTACTGACCCTGTGTCATTGTTACAACTGTTCTTCAGAACCTTGGAATGACACAGTCATTTATGGAAGGTTGTCTTGAAAGTCCAGTATGTGGGGGTTAGGTCTTTGGAATGTGGCTTTAGACGTTCCATGCTGCGGCAGGAAATGCTTGTAGATGTAACATAAAAGGTGTGAGGTTTTCTTGTCTTCTACAAAAATGTATTGTGTTCCACTATTTACACTCAGGTCCAAGTCCATTCCTATTACCATATTACCTTTAACCAAATTATGCAACTCTGTTAAATGACGTTCTATTTCCTAACAGGGGAAGGATCGGAAAGGCCAGTTGTCAATTTTCAGAGCAACAGGACTATGGTAGAAGAGCTGGAGTCCCTGCGAGACCGAATGGGCATCCACCACACCGGCTACGAGATAGACCGCCTCTCCACCACCTCCAACTCCTCAGACCCCCGTCACAGAGCACCGTCCAGGCAGAAGAGGTTCCTCTCGTACCCCCGCTATGTGGAACTGATGCTGACTGCTGACGTCAAGATGGTGCACCACCACGGACACAACCTCGAGCACTACATCCTAACAATCATGTCAGTAGTAAGTAAAATATTGTTTTTTTTAATTATAAAGAAAAATACATGGTTGAATCTAGATTTGTTCTGTGGTTACTTACTATGGTTTCAGGAAGTGTAACTTTTCTGTGATACAAAGTCATTCACTTTAATATAAGTTAAAGTGGTTAATAATATTGGTATCTGGTTGGCAGTTCTGTTGACTTTCTACCGTACCCTATTTTCAGTATCTAAGGTTAACAGTTTTCCCCTCTATACTGTATGACATTAAACAATACTGTACGCATCTCCTTTGTGTAAAATATCTATCCACATGGGTGAAAACTAATGAGCAAAATCCAAACAGACCAATACAGTGTAATAAAATATATATTCAACAAATTGGGAGACACAACAGTTATGATTGTATGTGACACAACACCCTGTTAGCCTTTACGTGATGAATCCTGCCAAACGATGCAACTGACAGTATGTTGGATCCCTAAGATTGCAAGACAGAAATGCTGATAGCCAGTTTTCTCTTTCCAATGTTACTCTGATAGCAACCTGTCCTGCATAGTTAGAGATGTCACACATAAAGGGGTTCACTGGGCTGACTCAGCTCTTTATGATCTTATTGGCTTTTAGTTTGGTTAACGTTACCATATGCTGGTGTTACCTCAACCAAAATACAAAACTGTAAAATACTGTACCTATTTGGACACATATGGGCCTCAGCTTTAGCCCTTTAAAGGCAATAGGAAGAATATTTTGACGGTACACACACTTATTTTCACACATACACACACGTGCACACAACTGTCAAATAAAAACCTGTCAGGGCCTCTCAATCAAAAGACCTAGCACTTTCCGGCCAAACCAACAGAAACCAGACCCTGTATCTCAAACAAGAATAAGGAAATCAGCCAAGACTGATCCTTCATTGTCATGGTGACAGCACGTTGTGCCTGTTAGTGGAGCAGGGGGCTAATGGGTGGGCTGCTAGCCCTCTGATATGATGTCATAGTGTTTACACTGACCACATAGACGCATTCCTCCAGGGTATCAGTCTTGATTGTCTGTCCATCTATTTACCAGGCTACATCATAGCCTGGGTACCCTGTCTATCTGTTTGTCCGCCTGCCTTCCTGTCTGCCTGCCTGTCTCTATGTCTGTCTACCAGAGGAGGGATCTGCTTCACGCAGCCCCCTATGCTCTGACCAGCTAAATGTTTATAGAGGGCTAATGAGTTCCTGTCAGAGCTCTGTTAGGATAGCCCCAAGAGGATAGTGACCCACACTGATAGGGCTGAACCAAAAAAAAGACACAAAAAAACTTTTGTCCAAGGAGTGGTGGGATACACACAAGCCAGGCCCCCCCTCCCCCATCACCAGGGGGACCTTAGAGGAATTGTAATTGCGTGTAATAATATCATAATATACTGTTGATTAAACTTACCCTGAAGGAATAAAGATATGCATTCATTCCTTCTTTTCTTCAACTTTTCCTGTTTTTTCAGTCAAGCCTTCAGAATGTGGTCTCTAGATCTACTCTCATTCAAAGTAATACTTGTATTTGCATTAGTTCAAATGGACCTATTGTCTGTTTTTGTACCATTAGTAGCAGGGGTTGGAACCCAAATCATTTTACAATAGTTTTGTTCTGAACAGATCCATTCTTTTTTTTGTTCTGTTCCACTGTTCCGACCAGCAAAATGAAGTTCTGAACCGGTTCAAACCCCCCAAAAAATATCAGTTTATATTGCTCCTTTCTGTTCCTTTTTAAACCTCTGAAATAGACATTATTTTTACATTTAGCTCAACATGAAATTACTTCACCAATCAGTGCGGATAGAGCAGCTTGCTATGGAGCGTGTACGCGCCATAGCAATCTGTAAAGGAAAGTCATTCAGAGCAAATTGTATTTTGCCGTAACAGCATGGTTTAATCATAATGAAAGACAAACACACACACACTGTGCTGCCTGTCATTATGGACAGGCCAGTGTAGGGCATGAGATGCGACAGAAATTTTGCGGGTGGGGAGAGAGCGAGAGAGGGTGGAGGAAGTTTGGCTTGAAGCACTGGGCATCTTGTTATGACATGCATTATCTGAATTAGGCCCACAGAATTATACCTACTGAGGAGGGGCTTCTATGGAGGAACTTTGAATGTCTTTGAACTTCTGAGAGTTGGTTAACGTTGGACCAGAGCGAACATTAGTTAGCTAGCTAACAAGCTTGTGTGTGCAGAGGTGCACTAGAATTAAAAACACGTCTTACCTTTTTGCAGTTAATAAATCCAACGTGAAACGTGATAACTATAGTATACTAGCATTGTAAAAGTTAATCCATTCTTCTAATTAAGTATCTCTCCCTAATTTCTGAATTCCGCTTGTAACGTCGAAGCAGGTAGCCTACACACACACTGGCAAATATTTCCAGTTGGCAGGCAGATACTGGAATAAGTTTCAAGTGAGGGCTTTGCATGTTTGTAGTACTGGAAAAAAAATGCCCAGAACATTTTTTTTTTTTACCTTTATTTAACCAGGCAAGTCAGTTAAGAACAAATTCTTATTTTCAATGACGGCCTAGGAACAGTGGGTTAACTGCCTGTTCAGGAGCAGAACGACAGATTTGTACCTTGTCAGCTCGGGGGTTTGAACTTGCAACCTTCCGGGTACTAGTCCAACACTCTAACCACTAGGCTACCCTGCCGCCCCATAAAAGAACGTTGTTAACCAGTTCCCGTGCTTTAAAAATAACTGTTCTGTTCCGGAACAGTATAGATCACTTTCATTTCCGGTTCGGATTCTGTTTCCTCGAATAATTGTGTTATTTTCTGGTTTTCAGTTCTGCTCCCTGAACCGGTTCCAACCCCTGATTAGTAGAGGTTTGCATTTCTTGTCTGTGTGTTCATCTTGTTACAGGTTGCTGCGGTCTACAGGGACCCTAGTGTAGGAAACCTCATCAACATCATGATTGTCAAGCTGGTTGTCATCCACAATGAACAGGTAAGAACAGACACTGGGGCTGCAGTGAGTGAGTACTCTGAGACAGCTGGCGTCAGCCACACGTGTACCTTGTCTCTCTCTGTAGCCCTTCAGAAGGACACTGCACTCCTTGTCAGAGGAAAGCCTCAAGTGAAATCTCCTCAGAGAAAAATATATTACTGTTATGTGCTACTACCACAACTGTGATTTGACTAGTCTAGGACTGAGGGCATACAGCACATGGGCTTGTAATGGTAGATAGCTAAATATTTTCAATTGTGACAGATACATGGTTAATATTATTATTATTTTTTAATTAACATCTGGTTAAAAAAAATTTAAACATCTTTTAGCTAGGAAGACGTGTTCAAATCCTCACCACTGTCTCTATGTCATGTCTCACAGGATGGACCCTCAATAAATTTCAATGCTGCTACTACCCTCCACAACTTCTGTGTCTGGCAACAGACTCAAAATGTCCAGGATGACAGTCACCCTTCCCACCATGACACTGCACTCCTGATCACCAGGTACAGTATTTACTTATCCATCTACATTATCTTACTACCCTAACACACATTCAACTGCTTTTATACAGATGATGAATAATGGTATGTGTTGTTTGTGCTTGTGTCTTCTCACAGGGAAGACATCTGCCGAGCTAAAGACAAGTGTGATACATTGGGTAAACAAACAGCTTCACTTTAAGATAAACACTTCTGTTTGAATGTTTCACAATCAGCTAGTATCTAAATGATAAATCATTTGGTTGGTGATTGTATTTTTTCAATGTATTATACACACGTGTGAATTGTAAATGTGTGTTTATTTTCACATTTCCCAACTCTCCCTGAGACACCCTCGGAGACTGAGATCTAATGTACAGTAATGAGTTTCTAACAGAAGCTGACAGCTAATATACTGTAGTGACCGATCAGAATGGTGTAGTGTTTAGTAGGAGAGGGTGATGGAGGGCAGTACTAATCTCTCTTACGGAACAGACGTTTGATGGCTTTACTCGCCTTTAGTGGTGGAGCGGTGGAAGGATTTTTTCCCTCTGTCCGTTCAAGCAGCTGTGTGACCTTCCAGGGCTGGCGGAGCTGGGGACCATGTGTGACCCTTACCGGAGCTGCTCCATCAGCGAAGAGAACGGACTCAGCGCCTCCTTCACCATCGCTCACGAGCTGGGCCATGTGTAAGTACCTTCTACACTCCCCTCTCCCCTGCATCCCTGGCCCCCTCCTGGTCCTACCTTACAGGCCCCCTGGGGCCTTCCCCGGTCCCGCACAACAAAAGCCCTCTTATCCTCGTTTCAAACGCAGGTGCAAAGCATAATAAAGGAAAAAAGGGATTTAATAACATGCCAACCTTAATACCCTAGTGTAGCGGCCTGAGTTAACCCTGTAGGTGTTACAGCTTTGAAGAGGAAGCCAGGCAGCCAGGAGAATCTGTATGAGACTAAGCTGAAAGTCACCACTGCCTGGGCTTTAGATGTGGTGGACCAGGGGCCTCTGCATGCGGCGCCCATTGTTTTCAACTTGACTTCGAGATGGAGGGAAGTCATATCAAATGTTTGTCATTTAGTGAGGACGGAGCACAATTCATTGTCAAAAGCTGAATAATGTGAGTTTTCCAGAGCTGACTTATCCCCCAGCCTGTTCCAAACATTACCCCTAAAAACCGGAGCTCATCACAATGCGGCCATACTATACTGCATAATATTGCACTGTTATGATAACAGCTCTCCCTGCCTGGGCCTGTTTTCACAACACACAGATGTCACCACGTGTGTGAGCGGAAAGAGAATCCATATGAATGACTGCTCTGTCGCCAGATGACCAAGTCACAACATACAGTATGACCCAAGCTTTCATAAGCCTCCATATATTCTAAACAATCACCATGACATAACCGGGTATACATTATGTATCTCTCTCTCTCTCTCTTTTCTCTCCCTGATGGTGAAAGTGGCAGCTTTATGTTCCTCCTGCTCTGGACAGTTGTTGTTTGTTAGTAAATGGAGCCAGTGTGAGGCATTGGGTTATGAAAGGCAATTATTCTCCTTCCCCCTCAGTCAGGCCCAGTGCCGCTCCTCACACATTCCTCCAGAGAGGCTGGCTCTTTGGGCCTAGCTAGCGGAAACCAGCTATCTTGTGTGAATCTGTTTATGCTGAAGTTCAAACAGCTGGACTGGCAGTTGGCTTTCCCTCTTGATGCGTTTAATTGCTGGGCTGCGTTCACAAGCCCTTCTCCTGTGTGTGTGTGTGTGCGTGATGGTTCCCAGCGCTCTACTCTCTGTGACAGGGCTGTGATGTTGGTAAGATCTTTCTCTCTCTGTCAGAGTGATGACAAAGCCTGTTGCTACAGTCCCTGAGGTCTTATTTACATTCTCCCCCAAGTCATACAGATCCCAATCAGGTCCTTTTCTTCACTGTGAAGATACACCCTTATTTATGGGGTGTAAAAACATGATTTGGAGGGATGGATATGATGGTGTCATCTGTTTTGGATGCAGCTTGTTTTGTTTCAACTCAATGAGAGGAGTTTGACTGTAGAGACAGTAAACTGAACGTTACAACTTGGGAAGATAATGATGCATTTAAGACACCAACTTAGCAACTTAGCAATTCTCCCTCCTGAGATCCCATTTCCCTGACTGAACACAGACGGTATATATCCCTCTCAGACAAATAGAGAGCTAGCTCGCTACAAACCCCACTCTACAGTAATTTATAACTTCCTCAATGCAATAGGAAAAAAAGAAAACACTACCCCCTGCAACCCCCGCCGGCCCCTGCAGTAAACACCACGCAGCTGTGTGTGTGTGTGCAGATTTATGCCGACCTCATCCCTCCACTAACACAGAATACACAGCCAGTTGAGGACAGACAGGACATCCACTCAGTTCAGCACAGTCCAGCAGCTACGGCTGTTTGCGGTGACCGTATTACCGCCACACCGGCAGTCATGAGTCATGACTGCAGTAAAATTTCACTTGACTGAGTAACGGTAATCTCCTCTTATGCACACACTCTGGACATGTGTTAGTAGTTCCCAACTCGCTAACAATCATCAGGTTGCTAATTGCCTGGTACTCAGGGCTCTATTGTCCCTCTAACCACTCTGATGTCAATGCAACTGAATTTGAAAATCACATCAAACACTTATCAAGACAGTATGTGCTTTTAAAACTCACCTCACTGTGATTGATCAATTTTGAAAAAAGAAGTTCAACAGCAGGTTGAAACTGAGTGTAGGACATGGTCATTGTGGATGTTGTTTCAAAGCCTAACATGCTGACCAGACCCCAAGTTGATTTTTTCCACCCAAACCAGACAAGATCAAGACACGCAGGTTGAAATATCACAACAAACTCTGAAACAATTATATTAATTTGGGGACAGGTTGAAAAGCTTTAAACAGTTATGGCAATTTAGCTAGATTTGTGCTGGGATATAAACATTGGGTTGTTATTTTACCTGAAACGCAGAAGGTCCTCTACTCCGCCAACTAATCCACAGATAAAACGGTAAACCGAATTTGTTTCTAGTAATCTCTCCTCCTTCCTTCAGGCTTCTTCTTATTTTGGACTTCATATGGCGGTTGGCAACCAACTTTAGGTACATTACCACAACTGACTAGAGTCTGAATCTCAGTTCATCTTTCAATTACCCATGTGGGTATATGCTCCTAAAATCCAATGAGGAGATGGCAAGTGGGTATATGCTCCTAAGAACCAATGAGGAGATCGGAGAGTCAGGACTTGCAGTGTGTTGAGCATCACAAATAGAAACAATTTATATTTTAGCACCTGGCCACTTGATTGCAATGATTGAATAACAATGATTGATAGCAATGATTGAATAACATATGTGTACATTGATTTTGCAATGCTCACACACACAATGTGAGCATTGAGGTCAGCATTAGGTGATGGTTAATTTAAAACACACACAGGCATATTACAGCTTATGGATATGCATAGGTTTATCAGCCCAAGCCCCAAAAAATAGCTGAATTAAAATGATGATTGCGCCTTATACAGTACATAGCCGATCGAATATAATGCATGTCAGAAAAACATTTAAAAAATGATTTAAGATGTCTTTGGTACATACTTTAATTGGTCTAACCTATACTCCAAAATTAAACAAATTCAAGTAATCGCCTTTGAGTGTGGACTGTATTATTATGCATTCTGGATGGACTGGTTAGCTTATGCTTCGCTCCAAAATCTATATCCATGAGTCTGGGACAGAACGTATAGCCCTAGGCGATGCTGTTGGTTCATTGATTGTGCATGGGCGGCTTACCGGTAGACTATAATTAAAGTTTTTTTTTTTTTTTTGAGCCTAGTAATAGGGATTTTTTAAATGAATTATTAATTGGGTGGCACATTACCTTTAGCTATACAGAATATATTCACCACCATGTGTTTCCATCTCCTCCTCCTCTCTCTCCTGTATCCCTTTCTTCAGCGTGCAGAGGGTCTGTCAACAGTTTAGTGAAATATGTTTAGTTGCGAAAACTATCGATGTTCCCGAACAGATTTCACTTGGTATCCCAAATGAAGCACTGGGTAGCTACAGGAACAGGATTGAAGAGCCCATACAGAGTTGGGGTGGAATATCACCTGTTACGCAGCGAGAGCAAGCTCCTCAAACAGTGGTTAATACGTGGAGTGAAATAAGTGTTTGTGTATTTATTTCTCAGCTGCTTATATTAAGCACAGCTTAGCAAAAAAATGAAGTAGCGTACCAGGCAGTACGGTACCGGCAGGAAGACAAGAATAAATTGAGAAAAGTCTGATGGGTGAAAATATGATCACTTGATGAGAGAACAGCTGTGCAGCCTGAGGCAAAGAACAGAGTGCAAGCTTTCTTTTGCAACTTTCTCAAAACATCAATAGTCTATAGTCGCATCATGCAGCCCATAAATGTTATACTTTTTTGACATTCTAAGGTTTATATCATTCACAACTAACATTACCAAATAACTCAAAATCTAGTGTATAGGACCGGTTTCAAATGATCACATTAATGCTCAACATAGCCACTTCATATGCGCACTCGATCCGGAATGGGCAAAAAATCCTTTCTACTTTATTCAGCTAAGTTACATTATTTTCTTCTTACTATAAAAGTATATCATATATACTAATGGCACATGACTTATAAGCATATCTTGTCAGATAAATGAACAAGCCTCCAGCCCAGAGCCGGTCCTGACCACCCTGGAGCCCTATGCAAAATTCTACTAAGGGGCCCTCCTACCTGACCCGTGAGCCATGTAAACCATTTGCCATTGCCACACAGTCACACCTGACTCCCCAGTGCTTCCACTACAATCCTCCCTCCTTTAAAACAGTTTGCTCAATCTGTCGGTTTTTCAGCAGCACTCCATATTTGGTTTTCACCTGGTTGAGTATTTCAAATATCTCATCCATGGATGTCACAGCAGAGTCGACCACAATGTCTAAGTAGTTGACGTCACGTTTTTCAATGCATCAGTCACTGGTTCATCAGGAGCCTCATAGCTGAAATGCCTCTTGCTGTTTTTCAGTCTCTTCTCTTTCAGAACAGCCTCCACATGAATGTATTCACAAATGCTTTTGGCTGTTGTCTGGGCCTCAGAGACTCCATAACGGGGTCAAATCTTGCCAGTAATTCAACCTCTTTTAGGAAGTTTCTGTTATCTGGTTGGAAAAATGTGTCTGATGAATCCCTGAATGCTAGGTTTCTTTCAGTCAGAGACTGGGTGATACTTATTAAAAGTGTAAGGACATCCCACCATCTCTTTCTTTCAGCCAGAGACTGGGTGATACTTATTAAACGTGTAAGGACATCCCACCATCTCTTTCTTTCAGCCAGAGACTGGGTGATACTTATTAAAAGTGTAAGGACATCCCACCATCTCTTTCTTTCAGTCAGAGACTGGGTGATACTTATTAAAAGTGTAAGGACATCCCACCATCTCTTTCTTTCAGCCAGAGACTGGGTGATACTTATTAAAAGTGTAAGGACATCCCACCATCTCTTTCTTTCAGCCAGAGACTGGGTGATACTTATTAAAAGTGTAAGGACATCCCACCATCTCTTTCTTTCAGCCAGAGACTGGGTGATACTTATTAAAAGTGTAAGGACATCCCGCCATCTCTTTCTGTCAGCCAGAGACTGGGTGATACTTATTAAAAGTGTAAGGACATCCCACCATCTCTTTCTTTCAGCCAGAGACTGGGTGATACTCATTAAACGTGTAAGGACATCCTGCCATCTCTTTCTTTCAGCCAGAGACTGGGTGATACTTATTAAACGTGTAAGGACATCCCACCATCTCTTTCTTTCAGTCAGAGACTGGGTGATACTCATTAAACGTGTAAGGACATCCCACCATCTCTTTCTTTCAGCCAGAGACTGGGTGATACTTATTAAAAGTGTAAGGACATCCCACCATCTCTTTCTTTCAGCCAGAGACTGGGTGATACTTATTAAACGTGTAAGGACATCCCACCATCTCTTTCTTTCAGCCAGAGACTGGGTGATACTCATTAAACGTGTAAGGACATCCCACCATCTCTTTCTTTCAGCCAGAGACTGGGTGATACTTATTAAACATGTAAGGACATCCCGCCATCTCTTTCTTTCAGCCAGAGACTGGGTGATACTTATTAAACGTGTAAGGACATCCCACCATCTCTTTTTGTCAGCTAGAGACTGGGTGATACTTATTAAACATGTAAGGACATCCCGCCATCTCTTTCTTTCAGACTCCAAAATTGTCAGTTGTATCTGGTCAAGAGTCTATCCCCACTTAGGCGCAGATCAAGTTCTCTCCACTTAATCATATTGTTTGTGTTCAGGACGACCCTCATGGTGTTTCAGAATGCCGTTGATATTTGACCAGTCATTCACACCTTCCTTTATTGTTTTGTAGTCTTTTGTAGAAATGAGCTTACAGCGAAAACAATACACAGCATTGTTTTTGATTGAATATGAAAGCCAGCTCCTGGTAATCTTTTCCCAATTTGACAGCTGTCTCTGTAATAAGCCTGAATGGAAACCTCTTCTAGACTTGTCCTGGAAAAATCCAGTCCTGGTTTGAATGGACTCAGTCCACATAGTGATCCAAGATGGCGTAGCAGTGCAGACGTAGTTTGTTGTCCTCTCGTTTACTTTTTGTATTTTTGTCTTTTTTGTATATATTCCAATTTATTTTTCAATCTCTTTTTCCATTTTTAAATTAAATATACATTCCGGTAACTCGCCTCACTCAATGTGACACGGTGTCACGTCCTGACCATAGAGAGCCCTTATTTTCTATGGTAGAGTAGGTCAGGGCGTGACTGGGGGGTTTTCTAGTTATTATTTTCTATGTGGGGTTCTATTTTAGTTTTTCTGTGTTGGTGTTTGGTATGATTCCCAATTAGAGGCAGCTAGCTGGCTGTCGTTGTCTCTAATTGGGGATCATATTTAAGTAGCATTTTTTCGACCTGTGTTTTATGGGATATTGTTTGAGTTAGTGTATGTTACACCTCTTGATTACGGTTCTTTCTTTGTTGTTTTGTGCGTTTCTAATAAATAATATGTGGAAACCATATCGCGCTGCAGCTTAGTCCGCTAATTATTCCAGCGTACGTGACACGCGGATCCGCTATTTTTTTAGACCCTATAGCCAAAACTTTCATCAGAAGGTAGCTAGCTAATTAGCTAAGTTACTAGCCATTTAGTCATTGTTAGCCACTGCTAGCGGCCTTTACCCTCTGCTCAGGCACCAGACGTTTTTATAGCCAAGATAATACCTGCCAGCATCGGACTGTTTTTTCTCCACTACAACACCAGATTCCTGCCGTAAAGCCCTGGACCATTGATCATCACAGCTGAGTGACCCAGCCCCAAAGCTAGCCCTGAGCCAGGCGGCTAGCAAACGAAATTCCCACAACTACAATACCTCTTTCGCCATCTGGCCCGGTCCCTTCGTCGACACGGCGCACCACCGTACCACCACGACTGGTCCGCAGACGTAATTCCATCAGCTGTGCCTTCAACCGGCCTTTGCCGGACGATGGAGCAGATGCTTCTCCTTACCCCGGACTGCTAACTTTAAACACTGTGTCTCCAGCGTGCTAGGGTACTAACGACTACCTAGCGGTTTCCCTGTTTCATCTATTGCTGTACACTGGACCCTATGATCACTTGGCTACATAGCTGATGCCTGCTGGACTGTTCATTTATCACGGTACTCCGCTTTGTTATCCTTTGTTTATCTGTCGGCCCTAGCCCCTGTGTGTAGTTAACCGACCTTCCATGCCCATTCATCGCCATTTTACCTGTTGTTATTGACTTAGCTGATTAGCTGTTGTTGACTTAGCTAGCTCTCCCAATCAACATCTGTGATTGCTTTATGCCTCTCTCAAATATCAATAGGCCTTGTATATTGTTGTTTAGGATAATTATCATGGTTTTAGTTTACTGCGGAGCCCCTAGTCCCACTGTACATGCCTTAGATACATCCTTTGTCCCACCTCCCACACATGCGGTGACCTCACCCAGTATAACCAGCATGTCCAGAGATGCAACCTCTCTTATCATCACTCAGTACCTGGGCTTACCTCCACTGTACCCGCACCCCTGTCTGCACATTATGCCCTGAATCTATTCTACCACGCCCAGAAATCTGCTCTTTTTATTCTCTTTCCCCAACGCACTGGACGACCAGTTTTGCTAGCCATTAGCCGTACCCTCATCCTCCTCCTCCTCTGTTCCTCGGGTGATGTGGAGGTTAACCCAGGCCCTGCGTCTCCCCAGGCACTCTCATTTGTTGACTTCTGTAATCGAAAAAGCCTTGGTTTCATGTGTGTTAACATCAGAAGCCTCCTCCCTAAGTTTTTTTACTCACTGCTTTTAGCACACTCCGCCAATTCCGATGTCCTTGCCGTGTCTGAATCCTGGCTTAGGAAGGCCACCAAAAATTTTGAGATTTCCATACCCAACTACAACATTGTCCATCAAGATAGAACTGCCAAAAGGGGAGGAGTTGCAATCTACTGCAGTGATAGCTTGCAAAGTTCTGTCATACTTTCCAGGTCTATGCCCAAACAGTTCGAGCTTCTAATTTTAAAAATTAATCTCTCCAGAAATAAGTCTCTCACTGTTGCTGCCTGCTATAGACCCCCCTCAACTCCCAGCTGTGCCCTGGACACCATATGTGAATTGATTGCCCCCCATCTATCTTCAGAGTTCGCACTGTTAGGTGACCTAAACTGGGATATGCTTAACACCCCAGCAGTCCTACAATCTAAGATAGATGCCCTCAATCTCACACAAATTATCAAGGAAACCACCAGGTACAACCCTAAATCCATAAACATGGGCACCCTCATAGATATTATCCTGACCAACTTGCCCTCCAAATACACCTCTGCTGTTTTCAATCAGGATCTCAGCGATCACTGCCTCATTGCATGCATCCGCTATGGGGTCCGCGGTCAAACGACCACCCCTCATCACTGTCAAACGCTCCCTAAAACACTTCTGCGAGCACGCCTTTCTAATCGACCTGGCACAGGTATCCTAGAAGGATATTGACCTCATCCCGTCAGTCGAGGATGCCTGGTCGTTCTTTAAAAGTAATTTCCTCACCATCTTAAATTAGCATGCCCCTTTCAAAAAATGTAGAACCAAGAACAGATATAGCCCTTGGTTCACACCAGACCTGACTGCCCTTGACCAGCACAAAAACATCTAGTGGCGGACTGCAATAGCATTGAATAGTCCCCGCGATATGCAACTGTTCAGGGAAGTCAGGAACCAATACACACAGTCAGTCAGGAAAGCAAAGGCACATTTTTTCAAACAGACATTTGTATCCTGTAGCTCTAACTCCAAAAGGTTGTGGGACACTTTAAAGTCCATGGAGAACAAGAGCACCTCCTCCCATCTGCCCACTGCACTGAGGCTAGGCGACATGGTCACCACCGATAAATCCATGAAAATCGAAGATTTCAATAAGCATTTCTCTACGGCTGGCCATGCATTCCTCCTGGCTACCCCAACCCCGGCCAACAGCTCCGCACCCCTCGCAGCTACTTGTCTGAGCCTCCCCAGCTTCTCCTTCACCCAAATCCAGAATGCAGATGTTCTGAAAGAGCTGCAAAACTTGGACCCGTACAAATCAGCTGGGCTAGACAATCTGGACCCTCTCTTTCTAAAATTATCTGCCGCCATTGTTGCAACCCCTGTTACCAGTCTGTTCAACCTTTCTTTCATTTCGTCCGAGATCCCTAAAGATTAGAAAGCCGCCGCGGTCATCCCCCTCTTCAAAGGGGGTGACACTCTAAACCCACTATATCCATCCTGCCCTGCCTTTCTAATGTCTTTGAAAGCCAAGTTAATAAACAGATCACTGACCATTTCGAATCCCACCGTACCTTCTCCGCTGTGCAATCCGGTTTCCGAGCTGGTCACGGGTGCACCTCTGCCACGCTCAAGGTACTAAACGATATCATAACCGCCATCGATAAAAGACAGCACTGTGCAGCCGTCTTCATCGACCTGGGCAAGGCTTTCGACTCTGTCAATCACCGCATTCTTATCGGCAGACTCAATAGCCCTGGTTTCTCAAATGACTGCCTCGCCTGGTTCACCAACTACTTCTCAGATAGAGTTCAGTGTGTCAAATCAGAGGGCCTGTTGTCTGGACCTCTGGCAGTCTCTATGGGGGTGCCACAGGGTTCAATTCTCAGGCCGACTCTTTTCTCTGTATATATCAATGATGTTGCTCTTGCTGCGGGCGATTCCCTGATCCACCTCTACGCAGACGACACCATTCTGTGTACATCTGGCCCTTCTTTGGACACTGTGTTAACTAACCTCCAAACGACCTTCAATGCCATACAACATTCCTTCCGTGGCCTCCAACTGATCTTAAACGCAAGCAAAAACAAGTGCATGCTTTTCAACCGTTCGCTGCTTGCACCCGCCCTCCCGACTAGCATCACTACTCTGGACGGTTCTGACCTAGAATACGTGGACAACTACAAATACCTAGGTGTCTGGCTAGACTGTAAACTCTCCTTCCAGACTCATATCAAATATCTCCAATCCAAAATCAAATCTAGAATCGGCTTTCTATTTCGCAACAAAGACTCCTTCACTCACGCCACCAAACTTACCCTAGTAAAACTGACTATCCTACTGATCCTCGACTTCGGCAATGTCATCTACAAAATGGCTTTCAACACTCTACTCAGCAAACTGGATGCATCTATCACAGTGCCATCCGTTTTGTTACCAAAGAGCCTTATACCACCAACCACTGTGATCTGTATGCTCTATTCGGCTGGCCCTCGCTACATATTCGTCGCCAGACCCACTAGCTACAGGTCATCTACAAGTCTATGCTAGGTAAAGCTCCGCCTTATCTCAGCTCACTGGTCACGATAACAACACCCACCCGCAGCACTCGCTCCGGCAGGTATATCTCACTGGTCATCCCCAAAGCCAACACCTACTTTGACCGCCTTTCCTTCCAGTTCTCTGCTGCTGGAACGAATTGCAAAAATCGCTGAAGCTGGAGACTTACATTTCTTTAAACATCAGCTATTTGAGCAGTTAACTGATCGCTGCAGCTGTACATAGTCCATCTGTAAATAGCCCACCCAATCTTCCTACCTCATCCCCATATTGTTTTTATTTACTTTGCTGCTCTTTTGCACACCAATATCACCACTTACACACCATCATCTGCGCAACATCATCTGCTCATCTATCACTCCAGTGTTAATCTGCTAAATTTGAATTACTTTGCTACTATGGCCGATTTATTGCCATACCTCTTCATGCCATTTGCACACACTGTATATAGACCTTCTTTTTTTGTGTTATTGACTGTTTATTCCATGTAACTCTGTTGTTTGTCGCACTGCGTTGCTTTATCTTCGCCCGGTCGCAGTTGTACACGAGAACTTGTCCTCAACTAGCTTAACTGGTTAAATAAAGGTGAAATAAATAAATACAAATAAGGTCTGTTAAGACTGGGGGCCAATCTTTTGGTAGAGAAGCAACTGTTCTATAAAGGTCTGAGCTAGAGGTCGACCGATTATGATTTTTCAACGCCGATACCGATTATTGGAGGACAAATAGCCGATACCGCTTAATTGGACAATTTTTATTTATTTTTATTTATTTATAATAATCACAATTACAACAATATTGAATGAACACTTTTATTTTAACTTAATACTGTATAATACTTCAATAAAATCAATTTAGCCTCAAATAAATAATGGAACATGTTTAATTTGGTTTAAATAATGCAAAAACAACGTTTTGGAGAAGAAAGTAAAAGTGCAATATGTGCCATGTAAAAAAAGCTAACGTTTAAGTTCCTTGCTCAGAACATGAGAATAGAAGTTTTAGGTTGTAGTTATTATAGGACTATTTCTCTCTATACCATTTGTATTTCATATACCTTTGACTATTGGATGTCAGTGTCAGTGTCAGTATTGCCAGTGTAATAGTATAGCTTCCGTCCTTCTCCTCGCCCCTACCTGGGCTCGAACCAGGAACACATCGACAACAGCCACCCTCAAAGCATCGTTACCCATCGCTCCACAAAAGCCAAGGGGAACAACTCCTCCAAGGTCTCAGAGCAAGTTACGTCACTGATTGAAACGCTATTAGCGCACACCCTGCTAACTAGCTAGCCATTTCACATCGGTTACACCAGCCTAATCTCGGGAGTTGATAGGCTTGAAGTCATAAACAGCTCAATGCTTGAAGCACAGGGAAGAGCTGCTGGCAAACGCACGAAAGTGCTGTTTGAATGAATGCTTACGAGCCTGCTGCTGCCCACCACCGCTCAGTCAGACTGCTCTATCAAATATCAAATCATAGACTTTATAACATAATAACACACAGAAATACGAGCCTTATGTCATTAATATGGTCAAATCCAGAAATTATAATTTAGAAAACAAAACATTTATTCTTTCAGTGAAATACGGAACCATTCCATATTTTATCTAACGGGTGGCATCCATAAGTCTAAATATTCTTGTTACATTGCACAACCTTCAATGTTATGTCATAATTACGTAAAATTCTGGCAAATTAGTTTTCAACGAGCCAGGCAGCCCAAACTGTTGCATATACCCCGACTCTGCGTGCAATTAACGCAA
The DNA here is from genome assembly GCF_034236695.1 of Oncorhynchus nerka. NCBI lineage: Eukaryota > Metazoa > Chordata > Actinopteri > Salmoniformes > Salmonidae > Oncorhynchus > Oncorhynchus nerka. The sequence continues at coordinate 25,155,728 of NC_088420.1, forward strand.
GAGTAGTGCCACAATTTCCCTAGTTTAATATTGCCTGCTTTCCTGGATTTCGTTTAACTAAATATGCAGGTTTAAAAAAATACACCTCTGTGTATTGATTTTAAGAAACGCATTGATGTTTATGATTAGGTACATTCGTGAAACGATTGTGCTTTTTTCGCAAATGCGCTTTTGTTAAGTGATCCCCCGTTTGGCGAAGTTGGTCTTCACACAGTTCACAACGAGCCAGAAGGTCCAAACTGCTGCATATAGCCTGACTCTGTTGCACAGAACGCAAGAGCTGTGACACAATTTCCCTAGTTCAAAGAAATTCATGTTAGCAGGCAATATTAACTAAATATGCAGTTTAAAAATATATACTTGTGTATTGATTTTAAGAAAGGCGTTGATGTTTATGGTTAGGTACACATTGGTGCAACGACTGTGCTTTTTTCTCGAATGCGCTTGTTAAATAACAGTTTGGTGAAGTAGGCTGTGATTCAATGATAAATTAACACGCACCGCATCGATTATATGCAACGCAGGAGAAGCTAAATAAACTAGTAATATCATCAACCATGTGTAGTTAACTAGTGATTATGTTAAGATTGTTTTTATAAGATACGTTTAATGATAGCTAGCACCTTACCTTGGCTCCTTGCTGCACCCACATAACAGGTAGTCAGCCTGCCACGCAGTCTCCTCGTGGAGTGCAATGTAATCGGCCGTGATCGGTGTCCAATAACGCCGATTACCGATTGTTATGAAAACTTGAAATCGGCCCTAATTAATCGGCCATTCCGATTAATCGGTCGACCTCTAGTCTGAGCTGCTTGTATCTGATGCTGGCTGTACACCACCTGACTCTGTGTTAGTATTTTCTGTAGCCAGCTGTACTGGGTCTATGTTAGTACTTGCTGAAGCTGCCAGTACTGCGTCTGTTAGTACTGGCTGAGGCTGGATGTGGATCAATTGAGTCTGTGCTTGTACTGGCTGATGATCCAGAATCTCCTCCACTGACAAACTGTAATTTTATCAGCTGCATCAGGCCCATTCAAACTGGCTCCCCCAGATTTCCTTTTATATATTTTCAAATATAAAATTCTATTTATACTATGGCTTGGCTGAATACTTGACGGTTATTATTTTCTGAGAGATCCGTATTCCAGGCTAATCAACATTTTAAATGCAATATATAAATCAATAGTCATTGTCAATCCATTTCTTTCCACCTTGCATTAATCCAGAGTTGTAACTAAATTGTGACAGAGACTAGATAATCATTGTCTTGTTTTAAAATGATGTGCGCCTATGAGGAGTGCCATCACGCCCATATATTGTCTGGACTGGTCCCCACAGAGTTTGCTGCTGGAAAGCACGAGTTTCACCAGTAGCACAAATAGAATGCAAAGGGGAAGTTTATTAGGGATTTTCATACACTGGGATTTTCATACACTCCATCTTCAGAGTGGCCTCCTCTCAACTCTTCGCCTCCTGCTCCCTCAGAGCAGCCTCCAGGCTCTGCTGTAGCGCTGCAGCTCTCTGCTGATCGAGGGTCACCTCCTCTCTCATCGCATCTACTGCCTCCTACTGGCGGGCTGCAGCCTGGGCCTCTTGCACGACCTTCTGTAGGGAGCTGTTCTCCTGCTGCTGGACAAGCTGCTCCTTCAGCGCTGTAAGGGTCTCCTGCTTCTCCTCCTTCTGCTTGGCTAAATCCTCCCTCATAGCAACCTTCTGCTCTTCCAGGCTCTGCTGGAGCTCTGCAGATCTCTGCTGATGGAGGGACACCTCACCTCAGTGCCTCCTTGGCCTCCCTCTCCTGGAGGACTGTGGCCTGCACCTCCTGTAGCAGTCCCTTCTGTAGGTAGTTGTCAGCCTCTGTCAGCTTCAGAAAAACCTACTGGGTTTGGGGCGAGAGACTGTTGCACCTGCCGCTATACTGGCCTGGGCGGCTGTCAGCTGGCTGAGTTCAGCTCGCATCAAATCAAATCAAATGTATTTGTCACATACACATGGTTAGCAGATGTTAATGTGAGTGTAGCGAAATGCTTGTGCTTCTAGTTCTGACAATGCAGTAATAACCAACAAGTAATCTAGCTAACAATTCCAAAACTACTACCTTATAGACACAAGTGTGAGGGGATAAAGAATATGTACATAAAGATATATGAATGAGTGATGGTACAGAGCGGCATAGGCAAGATACAGTAGATGGTATCGAGTATAGTATATATGAGATGAGTATGTGAACAAAGTGGCATAGTTAAAGTGGCTAGTGATACATGTATTACATAAAGATGCAGTAGATGATATAGAGTACAGTATATACGTATATATATGAGATGAATGATGTAGGGTATGTAAACATTATATTAGGTAGCATTGTTTAAAGTGGCTAGTGATATATTTTACATCATTTCCCATCAATTCCCATTATTAAAGTGGCTGTAGTTGAGTCAGTGTGTTGGCAGCAGCCACTCAATGTTAGTGGTGGCTGTTTAACAGTCTGATGGCCTTGAGATAGAAGCTGTTTTTCAGTCTCTCGAGAGCGTTCTGCTGACGCCGTTCTTCCCGCAGCTCCCGCTGCATAGCCTGCTGTGCTATGTTTGCCTCCACCATTTGTCTCACCAATGCTTCCATTGTGCTCTGTGTTTGTTTAGTTATTGAACTTGGTTTGGTTTGCCTGCTTTCTCCACTATATGTAGCAGGATCAAGGGTGTGGGGTTTCCACGTCACCAAGTTCAATAGCAAAACAGGCACCAGTAGCACAAATAGAATGCACATGGAAAGTTTATTAGGGATTTTCATACACTGGGGAAGAGGGGGAAATGCATCAATCACCCCACAGTCCACAAGCCATTCTCATTGTCCGTTCCGTTTCCCAGGAGTAGTCCTCACACTCAGGTCCTCACCCAATCCGGTCCGGTACACAAGGGGAGGTAGCTCTGGCTCTCGCAGCTCTGACTCCTCATACCTTGCTTGGTTCGCTCCTTCTCTACCCTGTTGTGCTGGCTGCTTCCTCCTTTATCCCCAAGCAATCCCTGGCTTAACGAATCCCAGTCTTGCCTCGTTGGGGCAGGAAGTCCATATAAAGCTTGGGGGTAAAGGAGGATACCTGCAAGATATCTCTCCTCAATTACACCCCCCTCACCTCTCCCTCATCTGCCACAACATGGTCACGCGCGACGCGGCTATCTTTTCCGAGCTGCAGTTTATAAACACCGTTGCCCGTTTATCAAACGTAATAAATAGTTGTATTTCACTCTCACTTTTGACAGGCACAAAGTCACAGAACACAGCCCTGGAAGTGGCTGGCAAGCAAGCAAGACACAGACAGACCAAGAGATGCACTGCCCAGTTAGGTTAGCAAGAAAGATAGACTAGAGAGAGATGAACTGCAAGCTAGCACATCAACTTAACGTTACTGTTATTTTCTGACATCAAACTTGGAGAGGAGAGAACACAAGTTTACCTGATTGCTGTTCCCGCAATTCACTCACATGGTGTTTTTTTCCTCTTTTCATGACCAGAAGGACAGTTCCGCTTCATCCTCTCATCCAAGTTGTAAACATTGACACCCGCTTTGACACGAGGGGGAGGCAGGGCCCTTGCGTAGTGAGCGTATAGGCCCGCCCAGCTCTGCTACAGCCTAATTGCATGGAGCATAGCCAGATAACATACAGTAGGCTAACTCATATTCTGTTCATTGGAAATACATTTTCTTCATATCATAATGTTTCTTTAGACCTGATTAAAATAAATAACGGATTTATTGTGATGGTGTGTATTAAATTTATTAGACTTTTTTATTAGACTTTTAAATGTAGATGTTCCAAAGGCCCCCATCAGCGACTTGTGTGTTTGGAAGCATGAAGATGCTAAACATGTTTATGTTAATTAATGTTATTGTTAATTACCATGAGACCGGTAGTCTTTTGCATGACAATAACTGTCTGACAAAATGTCATGAGCGCCACAGCCCTACATCAAAAAGATGAGCAACTTTATTAGTCTATTCACTATTTAGCTGCTAGAATTAATTGAGATGTAACGCATCATAGGCCCCCATCTCTACATCGTAGTGCCAGATCATGTTCAATGAAGACCATTGCTTAAAAAAAACAATGTTTAGTTGTCACATACAACGGAGAGGTGCAGTAAAATGTGGTGTTTTACAGGGTCAGCCTTGTAGTACGGCGCCCCTGGAGCAAGTTAGGGTTAATAAGTGCCTTGCTCAAGGACACATCAACAGATTTTTCCCCTTGTCAGCTCAGTTATTTGAACCAGCAACCTTTTGGTTACTGGCCCAATGCTCTAACCACTAAGCTTTCTGATCCATTGAGCAGCCATCACCCCTTTTTCCTAATCGCTCTCTGTGTGTGTGTTCTCCTCCTCGGCAGGTTCAACATGCCCCATGATGACAACCCCAAATGCAGGGAGGCAGGCATAAAGCACCAGTATCACGTCATGGCGCCCACCCTCAACTACGACACTAGTCCCTGGTCCTGGTCAAAGTGCAGCCGCAAGTACATCACTGAGTTTCTGGAGTAGGTACCTCGTCCCTTTTTCTGTAATGTAAGAATACTCTTCCGGACACTGTCATTGGTCCTAATGTACACATTTTCACAAACATACAGATTGTTATACAAATAAATATATCGTGTTTTTTGGAGATACATTAATCACTGTAATAAAACATTCTAATATCTTCCTTTTTATAGAAAATGCAAGACAAATAAATAACACAAGCAAAAAGTGTTTGTATTCTTGGGACATAATCTGGTAAGCAAACTCTGCTACCTTCTCCAAAAGGGAGAATGTAGAGCAGGCCAGTGTAAACTGTCTCCACTGTGTTTTTCCCTGGTGTGAGACAGTATTTCCTGTTTGAAGCAGGGGTCTTCCTAGAGTGACCTGAGCGATTGATCCTCCCCTGCTCCTCTGTCTCTGCACTCAGGCAGAACCAGCTCTTGAGATGCTGGACAAACAGTCATTTAGTCAGTGGCGTGCTTTCTCCGCAAAAACGGTAACGCGGGGCAGCGGCTCATTCAGCGGGCTCCACAGCCAAGCGGTGGCCACCAACCTCTTCTGAAGGGCTTCAATTTAATATGGGAAATGTCAGTTATAATTAGATTTTCTCTGGACATGACCCTTTGATCTCTCCTCCCACTTTGTTGATTGTGAGCAGCCACAAAAGGCCTCCTTGTTGATGAGTTGCATCTTGAGAAGTAAGCGGTCTCTCCCGGGCGAATGCCTCCTATCGAGGCTGTAAGGTTACAGGCCTGTCCCGCTGCTGTACTACACAGTTTCCTACCAGCGGATGAATCCATCCATCCAGCTTTGAGTGGTTGGGTTGGAAAATTAGAAACACAAGAAAAATAATACTCCTATTCATTTTTTACTGCAGAACATTTCTGCTTATATGTCAGCTGTGTTAGAAAAGCTGAGTGTTCAGTTACTCGATGTGTGAGTGGAAGGTAAATGTCAATGGCTGTGAGCGAGACGTTCCATGCTGCATGAAGAGGATGGCTGATTTGTTTAACAGTGGGAATATTTATAAACAGTTCTGTGTGGCTGTGGACAGGAGCGTAGGGTTCAGTGTGAAGGAGTCTCAGAGGTGGGGAAGGCAGGCCGCTGAGAGCGAGGCCCACTGCTTTCAAAGTCTTCATGACTTAAACAAACGGCACCTCCACTGTCCACTTAGCTTACCTGGTCAATACATCACTGTTTTGATTACCAATTGTTCTTTCAAAGCACTCTAATTCACAACACTCTCCTGTCAACTTAAATATAGAGGGACCCACTAACTTTCAACCCCTCTCCTGGAGCCAACCTCCCTCGTTCTCATTTCTGTGTCTGTGTAATATGGTGTACTCCCATTGGCTGCACACCTGAGAGCTGAGTGAAAAATGTCTTTGGTGTTCTTGGTGTTTTTATGTGTAGGCCGTGATATAGACACTATTCATTCTCCTCCTGGCAGTCCTCCAACCGGTTTAAGCCATTAAACCTATATAAAGATCAAATGCAAATCTCTCTGTGTTGCCACCCACTAATTGATGTGTATACTTGTGTTGATACTACGTAATCATTAGTACCGGCAAAGCCTATAATTTTACATTCCGATGCCAGGTACCCACGTTGGGAATTATCCTAACCACACAAACATCAGATGTCTTGCTATCCTGAACAGTTCCATTTAAAAACGTTTTTCTTACGTTTTGGTAAAAAAATATATCTTTATGTCCTCAATTAATTCAAGATGCATTATCTGTGAAAATAAACTTTTTATAACTACTTCTTTTCTAGTTATTTGCTGTGTTAGAATGGTAATGGTTGCAATATATCTTCCTATACTGTTTGCATTTAGTTTATTACAACTGTGCAACAGGGATGTGCTGTATCATTCAATACCCTGCGTCGGTCATAAAATCTGATATATGAGCAACTTCATAGCAGCTACCATCTCACGGGAAACACAGTCTGCCTTTATGGAACTCATTATGGAGTAGCTTCTTGTGACAAACACTGAGAGATAACTATAAGTTATTTGCTAAATAAACTCACTTTAAAGAAGCCTCCCAATGGTTGCCAGGTGTAGAACCCCTGTTGGTGCCATAGGGGAGTCGCATCACCTGTCTCGGGCTCCTCTGTTTTGCCAAAAAAACTGCATGCCTAATAAAAAATTGCTGCTCTTTTCCCCCATATCCATCCTGTTTTTAATCATAGGCCCATAGGGTTTCTCATTAGACGATGACAACCTGGTGAAAGATGCTTCAATATGGGGCATCATCTCTTCTCCTCCTTCTGGACTCTGACAGACAAACGGACCACTATCTTATAGCTTCAATATGGGGCATCTCTCCCTCTCTCTTCTTCTCATTTCCCTGAAGAACTGACTGACCTCATCGTAGCTTTCATCATTTGTCTCTTCCCAATGTTAGACTAACTCATTCCACCAAGCACGTGTAGACTTTTTGGGATACAAAAAGGGTCACTCGGTGGGTCACTCGGTGTAACATTTTATGGGGAGTCAACGACCAATCATATTCACCTGAAAACTGAAATCACGCCCAACGGGCCAATAGATTCCGATGCGACCTCGGAAGCCCTGCTTTCCTGGCTATAATACCCGGGCTCTTCAGCTCGCCTGAAGGAAGAACATGTCATACAATTTAGCTTTTCAAGTGCACAAAGACTATGACATTTGGCTCTGACTTAGGTGTCAGTAGGGATAGAGAAATCGTCCCTGTGGATGTTGTGAGTTTTGGGACTTGGTATCGGTTTTTGTGTTTTCTAAAAGCTACCACTTTCTGCTCTGCTTGTGTAGCTAATGCTTCCTTCCTTGGGAAGGATTTGTGTTTGCTAAAAAAACACAACTTTCTGCTCCGCTTGTGTAGCCAGTGCTTCTTTGAGTAAGATGGCCAGTGGAATAAGTTCAAAAAGGAACATTCGACCCTGCCCTAGGGCATGTGGTTTCACAATGAAAGTTAAAGATACTCACCAGTGCTGTCCTGTTTTCCTGGGGTGGAAACCCGCTCAGGAGACTTTGGCTCGGACCACTAGTAGTGTTGGTCAGAGTTGATGGGGGTGTCATCCCAGCTGAGTGAGGCTCTTTCCGTTTTTTTCTGGCATTGTTCAGGGTTCGGATTGCAGGGTTGATATACTATCCCTGGTTGGCTCTGGAGGGTTTTCAGAGTGTGAATTGGATGGCATCATTCCGGGAAAGCCTAAATCCCAGGCTTTGGATTCGACATGTGAAGTGAACCATTGGTGGTAAATGCGCTTTTGATGGAGCTGTGTCGTAGGGCGGAAGATCACCTGGGGTGTATTGCCATCTTTAGCAGAGTTCCTCCAACTTTGGGGGAAGTTATTTACCTCCTGTCCCTGCAGCGGTGGGACAGGAGGTAAAATATTTAAAGAGTTCGCCAAAGAGCTAAAGGCGACCTGTGGTTCCCCTCATTCAGTCCGGTTATGGCGAGTTCATGAGTGTAGAGAGTATGGAGGAGGCGGGGCTCGTTTGCACACTGCTGATGGATGGAAAGTTGGCGAGTTAACTCAAGAGGCTAACAAGGGGGCTAATCCGAGCACGGTGCTTTTGAATTAACAGTGACGGTTCTTGGTTCATGTCCATAGATCTGAAGGATGCATGTATTCATGTGGCCACAAATCCTCCCCACAGAAAGCTTCTGAGGTTTCATTTCGAGGGTGTGTTCTATGAGTTTCTAGTCCTGCCTTTCGGGCTCTCCGTATCGCTCCACACCTTTTCTATGTTGGTGGAGGTGGCTTTGGCACTGATGCCGTGCCAGGGGATCAGAGTATTGGCCTATCTGGATGATTGGCTGGTCGTAACAAGAGAGTCGAGAGAACAGGTGGAGCTCCACACTGCCACGCTGGTTTCCCATATTCAGACTCTGGAGTTCATAGGGAATCACAAGAAAAGGTGTTTGATTCCACAGGATGATCACAACAGACTCATCCTTACTGAGAACACTAATTGTCATCTGTTCTTCTCAATGAGGGATGCATGCGCTCTGTTGGGAATGGATGCCTTGGCGTCTCAGTGGCCTCGTACCGTGGTCTATGCATTTCCTCCGGTGGACCTGATTCAGGCCATCATTGAGAGAGTCCGTCAGGAGTGTCTGTTGTTGATTCTGGTGGCTCCCCGTTGGCCCAGACAACCCTGGTTCACGGAGATCATCCGCCTGTTGGGCGAGGACCCGTGGAGGGTTCTGTATAGTCGGGATATATTGTCCTGGTCGCACAGGAGAGTTGGCACTCATGAACGTGATTACGACTATACAGTTGTTGCATGCAGGACCCATGCCAAATCTTTTCAGTCTCCTGAGGGGGAATAGGTTTTGTCGTGCCCTCTTCATGACTGGCTTGGTGTGTTTGGACCATGTTAGTCTGTTGGTGATGTGGACGCCAAGGAACTTGACGCTCTCAGCCTGTTCCACTGCAGCGCCGTCGATGAGAATGGGGGTGTGCTCGATCCTCCTTTTCCTGTAGTCCACAATCATCTCCTTTGTCTTGATCACGTGGAGGGAGATGTTATTGTTCTTGCACCACACGGTCAGGTCTCTTACCTCATCCCTATAGGCTGTCTCATTGTTGTTGGTGATTAGGCCTACTACTGTTGTGTCATCAGCAAACTTAATGATGGTGTTGGAGTCGTTGCCTGGCCGTGCAGTCAATCGGTGTACAGGGAGTACAAGAGGGGACTGAGCACGCACCTTGGGGGGCCCGTGTTGAGGATGGATGGTGGATGTGTTGTTACCTACCCTTACCAACTGGGGGCGGCCCGTCAGGAAGTCCAGGATCTAGTTGTAGAGGGAGGTGTTTAGTCCCATGGTCCTTAGCTTAGTGATGAGCTTTGAGGGCGCTATGGTGTTGGACACTGAGCAATAGTCAATGAATAGCATTCTCACACAGGTGTTCCTTTTGTCCATGTGTGAAAGGGCAGTGTGGAGTGCAATCGAGATTGCATCTTCTGTGGATCTGTTGGGGCAGTATGCAAATTGGAGTGGGTCTGGGGTTTCTGGGATAATGTTGTTGATGTGAGCCATGACCAGCCTTTCAAAGCATTTCATGGCTACAGACGTGAGTGCTACGGGTCAGTAGCCATTTAGGCAGGTTACCTTAGTGTTCTTGGGCACCGGGACTATGGTGGTCTGCTTGAAACATGTTGGAATTACAGATTCAGACAGGGAGAGGTTAGAAAAAATGTCAGTTAAAACACTTGCCAGTTGGTCAGTGCACACTTGGAGTGCACATCCTGGTAATCCGTCTGGCCCTGCGGCCTTGTGAATGTTGACCTGTTTAACCTCATAGTCCACCAATACCGTATGCGGGTTCGTGACTAGGGCTCAAGCTCATTAGCATAATGCACAATGCGAAAAAAATATTCCTAAAAATATTTAACCTCCACACATTAACAAGTAAAATAGCTCAAATGAAAGATAAACAAGTTGTTTATCTACCCAGCAAGTCAGATTTCTAAAATGTTTTACGGCGAAAACATAGCACATATTTATATTAGATCACCACCGAAATAAAAGGCAAGCGGCAGCCATTTTGTCCCAGAAAAAAATTAATTTAAAAGTAGGATTAAAAAATAAATAATTCACTAACCTTTTGAAAATCTTCATCAGATGACAGTAATATTACATGTTACACAGTACATTTAATTTTTTTTCAATAATATGCTATATAATATCCATAAATCTCGGTTGACGACATTTTAAAAAAAAACATGCTACTCAAATGTCAGGAGAAATGATGATAGCTCCGACAGATAACGTCAGATAACAAGCAATAAACATGACTAAATATACATGTTCTACATATATTTACAAAGATACACTTCTTCTTAATGCAACCGCTGTATTACATTTATTTTTAACGTTACAGACATCGTTCACTTGGCTATACTAGGAGTCGGCGCTCAGATATTAGCAGTACGTTTGGAGTCCACAGAAACCCAAAATAACCACATAAATATTCCCTTACCTTTGATGTTCTTCCATCAGAAGACGTAGAAGGAGTCATACTTACCCAATACATCGTTTGGTTTCACGTTGTGTGTCCCTGTATTAGCATATGCTAACAGCTTCAACTGGAATGCATCAAAAATGACTTCTGGTCCAGCACTCTGCGCATTAAAACTTCCAATTTACATATTATATGTCGATTAAACTGGTCAAACGATGTGCAAAATCGAGCTTTATGATGTTTTTAGCATGTAGAACAAAGGACAGCGCTAACAGACAAACCGGCTTCAAATGGTGCATGTTGGAAAAAGACGTACTCCAAATTGGCCGCGCGCAATAGAGTGCCCGGTTTTGAGAGGGACACGCGGAATTTCGCGAGCCAAAGGTGCAGGGCTCGTGCGATTCTCACAGTGAACGCGCCATTTGAAAGCAACATCGCGCTGAACTGATAGAGACTGTTCCTGGATGCGTAGCTGCCTGGGAAGGGTGTTGGCGATGACGTCAAAGTAGACCCAACTTTTCCATTGTTGACAGAGTGTTAGGGAGAATGGCTCTCCTGAGAGTTCTGCTTTACATACAGACATAATTTAAACGGTTTTAGAAACTTTAGAGTGTTTTCTATTTAATAATATTTTTTATATGCATATATTAGCAATTTTGGGTAAAAATATTTTCAGTTTACTATGGGTACGCACTTTCTCCAACAGGGGCAGTATAGAGCAGGAGTTCTAAGAGGTTAAAGGTCTTACTCAAATCAGCTGCGGAGAGCGTTATCACAAAATCGTCCGGAACAGCTGATGCTCTCATGTGTGTTCCAGTGTTACTTGCCTCGAAGCGGGCATGAAGTTATTTAGCTCATCTGGTGGGCTCATATCACTGGGCAGCTCTTGGCTGTGCTTCCCTTTGTAGTCTGTAATAGTTTGCATGCCCTGCCACATCCAACGAGCGTCGGAGCTGGTGTAGTATGATTTGATCTTAGTCCTGTATTGACGCTTTGCCTGTTTGATGGTTCGTCGGAGGGCATAGCGGGATTTCTTATAAGCGTCCGGGTTAGAGTCGTGCTCCTTGAAAGTGGCAGCTCTACCCTTTAGCTCAGTGCAAATGTTGCCTGTAATTCATGGCTTCTGGTCGGGGTATGTACGTACAGTCACTGTGGGGATGACGTCATCGATGCACTTATTGATGAAGCCAGTGACTGATGTGGTGTACTCCTCAATACCATCGGAAGAATCCCGGAACATATCCAGTCTGTGCTAGCAAAACAGTCCTGTAGCTTAGCATCTGTGTCATCTGACCACTACCTTATTGAGCGAGTCACGGGTACTTCCTGCTTTAGTTTTTGCTTGTAAGCAGGAATCAGGTGGATAGAGTTATGGTCAGATTTGCCAAATGGAGGGCGAGGAAGAGCTTTGTATGCGTCTCTGTGTGTGGAGTAAAGGTGGTCCAGAGTTTTTTTTCTGGTTGCACATTTAGCATGAGGTAAAATGGATGTAAGTTTCCCTGCATTAATGTCCCTGGCCACTAGGAGCGCCGCCTCTGGATGAGCATTTTCTTGTTTGTTTATGCAGCTCGTTGAGTGCCGTCTTAGTGCCAACATCGGTTTGTGATGTTAAATAGAATGCTATGAAAAATATAGACGAAAACTCTCTTGTTAAATAGTGTGGTCTACAGCTTATCTTGAGATTCTCTACCTCAGGCGAGCAAAACCTGTTATTTTCAAATAGACACAAACCGCCACCTCTTGTTTTATCGAAGGCAGCTGTTCTATTTTGCCGATGGACCGAAAACTCCACCAGTTGTATGTTATCCACGTCGTCGTTCAGCCACGACTCAGTGAAACATAAGACATTACAGTTTATAATGTCCCATTGGTCGTGTAGTCTTCAAATCAAATCAAATGTATTTATATAGCCCTTCGTACATCAGCTGATATCTCAAAGTGCTGTACAGAAACCCAGCCTAAAACCCCAAACAGCAAGCAATGCAGGTGTAGAAGCACGGTGGCTAAGAAAAACTCCCTAGAAAGGCCAAAACCTAGGAAGAAACCTAGAGAGGAACCAGGCTATGTGGGGTGGCCAGTCCTCTTCTGGCTGTGCCGGGTGGAGATTATAACAGAACATGGCCAAGATGTTCAAATGTTCATAAATGACCAGCATGGTCAAATAATAATAATCACAGGCAGAACAGTTGAAACTGGAGCAGCAGCACGGCCAGGTGGACTGGGGACAACAAGGAGTCATCATGTCAGGTAGTCCTGAGGCATGGTCCTAGGGCTCAGGTCCTCTGAGAGAGAGAAAGAAAGAGAGAATTAGAGAGAACATACTTAAATTCACACAGGACACCGGAAAGGACAGGAGAAGTACTCCAGATATAACAAACTGACCCTAGCCCCCCGGCACATAAACTACTGCAGCATAAATACTGGAGGTTGAGAAAGGAGGGGTCAGGAGACACTGTGGCCCCATCCGATGACACCCCCGGACAGGACCAAACAGGAAGGATATAACCCCACCCACTTTGCCAAAGCACAGCCCCCACACCACTCGAGGGATATCTTCAACCACCAACTTACCATCCTGAGACAAGGCCGAGTATAGCCCACAAAGATCTCTGCCACGGCACAACCCAAGGGAGGGCGCCAACCCAGACAGGAAGATCACATCAGTGACTCAACCCACTCAAGTGACGCACCCCTCCTAGGGACGGTATGAAAGAGCCCTAGTAAGCCAGTGACTCAGCCCCTGTAATAGGGTTAGAGGCAGAGAATCCCAGTGGAAAGAGGAGAACCGGCCAGGGCGAGACAGCAAGGGCGGTTCGTTGCTCCAGAGCCTTTCCGTTCACCTTCACAATCCTGGGCCAGACTACATTCAATCATATGACCCACTGAAGAGATGAGTCTTCAGTAAAGACTTAAAGGTTGAGACCGAGTTTGCGTCTCTGACATGGGTAGGCAGACCGTTCCATAAAAATGGAGCTCTATAGGAGAAAGCCCTACCTCCAGCTGTTTGCTTAGAAATTCTAGGGACAATTAGGAGGCCTGCGTCTTGTGACCGTAGCGTACGTGTAGGTATGTACGGCAGGAACAAATCAGAGAGATAGGTAGGAGCAAGCCCATGTAATGCTTTGTAGGTTAGCAGTAAAACCTTGAAATCAGCCCTTGCCTTGACAGGAAGCCAGTGTAGGGAGGCTAGCACTGGAGTAATATGATCATTTTTTTTTGGTTCTAGTCAGGATTCTAGCAGCCGTATTTAGCACTAACTGAAGTTTATTTTAGTGCTTTATCCGGGTAGCTGGAAAGTAGAGCATTGCAGTAGTCTAACCTAGAAGTGACAAAAGCATGGATTATTTTTTCTGCATCATTTTTGGACAGAAAGTTTTAGATTTTTGCAATGTTACGTAGATGGAAAAAAGCTGTCCTTGAAACAGTCTTGATATGTTCTTCAAAAGAGAGATCAGGGTCCAGATTTAACCCTACCTGGTTAAATAAAGGTGAAAAAAAAGCTAATCCGTTTTGTTATCCAATGATTGGACGTTGGCTAATAGGACTGATGGTAGAGGGGGATTACTCACTCGCCGTCGGATAATTTCAAGGCACCCAGACCTACGTTCCAGATTTCTCTGTTTCTTCTTCATGCAAATAACAGAGATTTGGGCCTTGATTTGGGCCTTGTCAGGTGTCTGAAGTAAATCCTATACATCCGACTCGTTAAAGAAAAAAAATCTTTGTCCAGTACGAGGTGAGTAATCACTGTCCTGATATCCAGAAGCTCTTTTCGGTCATAAGAGACGGTGGCAGAAACGTTGTGTACAAAATAAGTTACAAATAACGCAAAAAAACACACACAATAGCACAATTGGTTAGGAGCCCGCAAAACTGCAGCCATCTCAATCCTGCACCATCTTCAAAATCCTCTACTTTGTGCACAGAGAAATGTCTTTTGAATTAATATGTGGTTGGGATAGCTTTGTGTCTGCATGTAAATGCAGTTTTAGTCCGTGTGTATGATGCCTGGCTCCAGTTTCATAGTGACAGCATTAACTAATATTAGGTCTCAGTGAGGGGAAGTGGTGTCAATCTCACTGTTATGTAACATCAGACCAGACCACCCACATGGGACAAAAATGTTTACATTTGACTATCATCAGTCCTGGATGGTGACACGGAGATGTTTATTTTGTGATTATGAATAACAAAGATGACATTATCCTGACTACTCTGTTGTACTGTATGAATCTTGACTGATGAAGCACTTTGCGTGATGTAGCTTTTATGTGTGCTTATTTACTGGTTGTGTGTGTGTGTGTGTGTGTGTGTGTGTGTGTGTGTGTGTGTGTGTGTGTGTGTGTGTGTGTGTGTGTGTGTGTGTGTGTATACATGCAAATTTATGTGTGTATGTGTTACCTTTCAGCACAGGGTACGGAGAGTGCCTGTTGGACGAGCCAGTGAGCAGGACGTACGAGCTACCCAACCACCTCCCTGGTCAGATCTACAATGCCAACCGACAGTGTGAGCTCATGTTTGGTCCCGGATCCATGGTCTGCCCTTACATGGTGAGCCAGGTTTCATTCCTCACAACCAGGTGCCTCGTAAGGGATGTCCCGATTGGCACCCTATTCCCTATATAGTGCACTACATAAGGAATAGGGTGCCATTTGGGACGTAAACTCAGTCTATATCTCCAAAAAAGTGTCCTCAACCAAACCCCCTATGGATAATGATGTCATATGCTTCTGAGGTTCTATTGTGTCTTGTCTATGATAAGGCACTTGTGTTGAGATGATGAAGTCATAAGTTTATACAGTATAGACAACACTGTACTATACCCCCCTTCCCCAGTCATTGTTTTTAATTAGCTGTCTGTATGACACACAGCTTTTGTGGTTTTATGAGACAATTAGCTTTGTTCAGGGTTTTATCAGCTGCTGTGAGGGAAGCTGCTTTCCCTTCGAACAGAGCATAAGTCCTCATGTTGAACATGCTTTAAGACTTTATGCCCTCTCTGGTCTGGTTGGAGACTTCTGGAACACTGTGTGGCTAATCTATAGTGATAGTAACAGCTGCCCAAGGAGCTGTAAAAGTTACTGTCTGGTGTTCTAGAGGCTGAACTGTACATAAAGCCTGTTATACATCTCACAGTACTTACTACTGAGCAGCACAATAGAGCCTCCTGTCTGCCTGTCAATATTAGGGATTTGTAGTTTGGGGTAAAACAGTTCAATTATTCTCCTGCAGTGGGATTTTTGTAAAAGTTGTATTGTAACAGAGTTTAACGCTCCCTTCCTCTCTCTGTCTCTCCGCCTCTCTCCCGCATGTCTCTTTCTTCCCTCTCTCGCTGTCTCTTTCTTCCCTCTCCCGCATGTCTCTTTCTTCCCTCTCTCTCTGTCTCTTTCTTCCCTCTCTCGCTGTCTCTTTCTTCCCTCTCTCGCTGTCTCTTTCTTCCCTCTCTCTCTGTCTCTTTCTTCCCTCTCTCTCTGTCTCTCCGTCTCTTTCATTCTCTTTCTTCTCTCTCTCTGTCTCTTTCTTCCCTCTCTCGCTGTCTCTTTCTTCCCTCTTCTTCCCTTTCTTCCCTCTCTCGCTGTCTCTTTCTTCCTCTCTCGCTGTCTCTTTCTTTCCTCTCTCGCTGTCTCTTTCTTCCCTCTCTCTCTGTCTCTTTCTTCCCTCTCTCTCTGTCTCTCCGCCTCTCTCCCGCATGTCTCTTTCTTCCCTCTCTCGCTGTCTCTTTCTTCCCTCTCTCGCTGTCTCTTTCTTCCCTCTCTCTCTGTCTCTTTCTTCCCTCTCTCTCTGTCTCTCCGCCTCTCTCCCGCATGTCTCTTTCTTCCCTCTCTCGCTGTCTCTTTCTTCCCTCTCTCGCTGTCTCTTTCTTCCCTCTCTCTCTGTCTCTTTCTTCCCTCTCTCGTTGTCTCTTTCTTCCCTCTCTCTCTGTCTCTCCGCCTCTCTCCCGCATGTCTCTTTCTTCCCTCTCTCGCTGTCTCTTTCTTCCCTCTCTCGCTGTCTCTTTCTTCCCTCTCTCTCTGTCTCTCCGCCTCTCTCCCGCATGTCTCTTTCTTCCCTCTCTCGCTGTCTCTTTCTTCCCTCTCTCTCTGTCTCTCCGCCTCTCTCCCACATGTCTCTTCTTTTCTTCTCCTTCTCTTCCCTCTCTCGCTCTCTTTCTTCCCTCTCTCGCTGTCTCTTTCTTCCCTCTCTCGCTGTCTCTTTCTTCCCTCTCTCGCTGTCTCTTTCTTCCCTCTCTCGCTGTCTCTTTCTTCCCTCTCTCTCTGTCTCTCCGCCTCTCTCCCGCATGTCTCTTTCTTCCCTCTCTCGCTGTCTCTTTCTTCCCTCTCTCGCTGTCTCTTTCTTCCCTCTCCCGCATGTCTCTTTCTTCCCTCTCTCGCTGTCTCTTTCTTCCCTCTCTCGCTGTCTCTTTCTTCCCTCTCTCGCTGTCTCTTTCTTCCCTCTCCCGCATGTCTCTTTCTTCCCTCTCCCGCATGTCTCTTTCTTCCCTCTCCCGCATGTCTCTTTCTTCCCTCTCTCGCTGTCTCTTTCTTCCCTCTCTCGTTGTCTCTTTCTTCCCTCTCTCTCTGTCTCTCCGCCTCTCTCCCGCATGTCTCTTTCTTCCCTCTCTCGCTGTCTCTTTCTTCCCTCTCTCTCTGTCTCTCCGCCTCTCTCCCGCATGTCTCTTTCTTCCCTCTCTCGCTGTCTCTTTCTTCCCTCTCTCTCTGTCTCTCCGCCTCTCTCCCACATGTCTCTTTCTTCCCTCTCTCGCTCTCTTTCTTCCCTCTCTCGCTGTCTCTTTCTTCCCTCTCTCGCTGTCTCTTTCTTCCCTCTCTCGCTGTCTCTTTCTTCCCTCTCTCGCTGTCTCTTTCCTCCCTCTCTCGCTGTCTCTTTCTTCCCTCTCTCGCTGTCTCTTTCTTCCCTCTCTCGCTGTCTCTTTCTTCCCTCTCTCGCTGTCTCTTTCTTCCCTCTCTCGCTGTCTCTTTCCACACAGAAACAGTGCAAGAGGCTCTGGTGTACGAGTGCTGAGGGGGGTCATAAAGGGTGTCGGACACAGCACATGCCCTTGGCTGATGGGACAGACTGTGGACATGGAATGGTAGGACAGGATGCTGTATTTCTTCCATTGAAGTGTAAATTGATGGTACAATGACAAACACAGTGTATTATCTACTGTAGTTGATGCTCTTACAATAAATCCACTGTTGATGTTTTGCCTTTCCATTATCAATGAGAACATTTCAAACAAAATGTTAAACTCTGTATGAAATGGATCATGATATTCTCCTTGTCTGGAACTGACAGTAGTTCTCATGTTGAGTAGGGACTGTTTGTCCTCTTTCTAGGATCTTAATATGTGCCAGCTTGCTACAGCAAGAAAACAATCCTGGAAATGTGAATTATTATGTGCATTATAATTAATGAACATTTTTACAAGGGTTTTAGGGCTGGGCTTTATGGCCTAAAAATCATATCTCCATTTTTTCAAACTAAGCTTTGTTGCAAGAATAAAGGTCAATACACTGCATTTGCTACAGTAATCGAATGAATTCAAGGATGGTAAAATTATACCTACAGTAGGCTAAATATAGCTTTTTGGGGGCTAAATATTGGCCATCAAGTATTTTTATGAAAATGCTATTTTTGTTACAAATTTAACCAGAACCATGCATAATGCACATCCAGGAATAATGACCAACTTCTGGTAACAGGAAATATAGACAATTAACACAGGTCTCATAAACAATCTCTCAAACACAAGCCCACCTGCTCGTGTGTAGCCAGCTATTCTTTACATATAAAGTCTAGCAAACTTGGATCTATTTTCTACAAGGTAGAACAGTTGAATTGTTATGAATACAGCCTTCTGTCCGTCTCCAACTGTTTGAACAACATGGCCTGTTCACTTTGTTTAGGTTTTGAAATCAAGTGGCCTACCTGGATAAGAATATGCTTATTTCTCAGAATGAGAACGAGTTGCCAATTCCTTATTTAAAGGCATAGTTGTATGCTCATTGCACATTTATAAACCACAGACTAGACAGCTAGCACATAACAGTCTGGCTAAAATGCAGCAATGATTATTGATGCAGTCTGAATCCCTCTGTGAATTATTGGATGTCTATGCAGTCAGTATAAATTACTTTTCTTGGCCACAGTTAGTCCTATTGTAGCTGCTCATGGAAATGTGGTCAGGTTTTATCCCCAGTGAGTAACCTGAAGCATGAGCATTAGCGTTAGCTATGTTCTGAGGCCCAAACCATCATCAAACCTCATGTTCTCATCTCCTTGGGATGCTATGCTGATTAGCACTGTTGCGGCGGGGTAGGTGTTGGGTGCATAGTGACAGGCACTGTGGCTGAGGGAAAGAGGTGTGAGATGGGGCTGGGGGAGAGAGAGGGGTTAGACAGGGCTGGAGGAATGAGTGGTGAAATGGGGCTGGGGGAGAGAGAGGGGTTAGACAGGGCTGGAGGAATGAGTGGTGAAATGGGGCTGGGGAAGAGAGAGGGGTTAGACAGGGCTGGAGAAATGAGTGGTGAAATGGGGCTGGGGGAGAGAGAGGGGTTAGACAGGGCTGGAGGAATGAGTGGTGAAATGGGGCTGGGGTAAAGAGAGGGGTTAGATGGGGTTAGTGGAAAGAGGGATAAGATGGGGCTGGGGGATAGAGGGAGAGAGGGGGAGAAGTAGATGTGAAGGCCGGGACTTTGAAAGGAGATGCCGTCCGTCGTTCACAGTTGAGTCTCCTTATTGTGAACCTGTGACCCTAAAACCTCTTTACAAGGCGGGCGAGTGGGTCAGTTGTCAGGCCGTAACAGAGTCCAAGGCTGAGACACGCAGGGCCACGCTTCCTCTCCCTCCACTCTGCTCTGCTCAGCTCACACAATAGACCTCACATCGATGATTCCAAAAAGGAGGAGTTGGGGGAGGAGGAGGAAAAGGAGGGAGAGGTGGGCTACGAGTATTTGTTTGCATGTGGTGGTGGTGATGGGGTGAGGGTTAGGCGACCCTCCCCCAGGAGTCTTTCCAGAACAAAAAAAACCCCAGTGTGTGCCCATGTAAGCCCAATATGTTCCATAATGTCTCTGCATTTGTTCCCTGTTCCATCCTGCTTGGATTAGGCATGGATTACTAGACATCAATAAAGATCATTTAACTAGGGATGACTAACATCTTAATCCAACAAAAACAGCTTCAATATAATGTAACTGTCGTGGGATAGCAACTCTAAATACCTCTTGTCTCCTTAACTGTGTTGGATTGTGGGAGACCATCTTGAGAGGACACTGTAGTTTGGTCATGCCTGATTGTTTGCCATGACGACCACTATTCAGTATTCAGTATTCATTGACTTTTTTCACATTGTGTTACATTACAGCCTTATTCTAAAATGTATTAAATCGTTTTTTCCCCCTCATCAAACGACACACAATACCCCATAATGACAAAGCAAAAACAGGTTATTAGACATTTTTGCAAATGTATAAAAACATGTTTTTTTTAATATTACATTTACATAAGTATTCTGACCCTTAATTCAGTACTTTCTTGAAGCACCTTTGGCAGTGATCACAGCCTCGAGTCTTCTTGGGTATGACGCTACAAGCTTGGCACACCTGTATTTAGTTTCTCCCATCCCTCTCTGCAGATACTCTCAAGGTCTGTCAGGTTGGATAGGAAGCGTTGCTGAACAGCTATTTTTAGGTCTCTCCAGAGATGTTCGATAGGGTTCAAATCCAGGCTCTGGCTTGGCCACTCAAGGACATTCAGAGACTATTCCCGAAGCCACTCCTGCGTTGTCTTGGCTATGTGCTTAGGGTCATTTTCCTGTTGTAAGGTGAACTTTCGCCCCAGTCTGAGGTCCTGAGCACTCTGGAGCAGGTTTTCATCAAGGATCTCACTTTACTTTGCTTCGTTCATCTTTGCCTCGATCCTGACTGGTCTCCCAGTCCCTGCTGCTGAAAAACATCCCCACAGCATGATGCTGCCACCACCATGCTTCACCGTATGGATGGTACCAGGTTTTCTCCAGACGTGACGCTTGGCATTCAGGCCAAATAGGCCAAATACTTCAATCTTAAATGTTGTTTCCAGGTGACTATCTCATGAAGCTGGTTGAGAGAATGCCAAGAGTGTGCAAAGCTGTCATCAAGACAAAGGGTGGCTTCTTTGAAGAATCTCAAATATAAAATATATTTTGATTTGTTTAACACTTTTTTGGTCACAACATGATTCCATATGTGTTATTTCATAGTTTTATGTCTTCACTATTATTCTACAATGTAGAAAATAGAGAACCCCTGAATGAGTAGGTGTGTCCTAAGGCCTCTCTCTCTCTGTCTCTCTTTCACTGACTCATCCTTCTCACCTTACCCTTTCCTGGTCTTTCATACCATACATCCTGTACTCTCTTTCTGTACTCTCCCTCTCTATCTCTCTCTCTCTCCTCCCTCTCTCTTTCTTTCCAAACACTGTCTATTTTTCTCCCTCTTCCTCTCTTGCTCCCCCTCTCTCGCACTATGCTCTTTATCGCTACCCCCCCCCCCCCTCTCTCACTATGCTATTAATAGCTACCTCCCCTCCCTTCCTCTCTCACTCTGCTCTCTGTGTGCGGCAGACCCTCTTTTCTTGCGGGGAGCTGCAGTAATACGGTCATGTGACCCTCAGCGGTGCCTCTGTCATCTGGCCCAGTGGGTCATGTGCTAACGAGGGCATCCCATCACTTGTTGTCTATAAATACTGCCACCGCCCTCCTCCTCCTCGCATCTTCTTTGAAAGGGCCCTGCCTGTGTAGCTCTGGGGCCAACTAACACGGTCCATCAGGGCCTGTCAGCCCAAAGGCAGCCCTGCCTCCAGCCTGGCCCTGCCTGAATCTACAGGCCCTCTTTTTGACGAAAACAGCCTGTCCTCCCTCTCTGCTTCTCTTATCACCAGGGCAGGCAGCTTCACAACAGCTTGGTGGGTGGCCCAACTTGAATGAAGCAAATGTGCTGTTGTTGTTGCCCACCAATTATTAAGCACCCTGCCCAGTGTTTAGTTCTGAGTGTGTGGTTGAAGGAAAGCTCTGTTGAAAGTTTTTTTGTGTGATTTGTTCTGTGTGGTGTGATGGATGGAACTATCAATTGCGTTCATTTTCAAGACCATCAATTCTTCAGAGTTCTCCATTTTAGTTGAGCTATAAAGTTTCCTGAGTTATTTTCGTAAGGTTGTTTTGAATGACTTGTGTCAGTGAAAAGCTAGAGAGGAAGTCCTGGTTTTATTATTCCAGTATTCCTCATAACTACATTCTGCTCTCCTCTTGTTTCAGCCAATTAGAGAGAGATAGTGAAGTCTTGAAAAGCAGAGCCAGGCTGAGGCAGAATAGAATGTGTTGGCTGAGACGGTGAACGTTGGCTGAGGTGGCGAGTGTTTGCTTGGGCCCCTTGCAGCGATACAGACTAGTGTCGTACGATGCTGACTGTGAGCTTGAGGCTCTGGAATCTCTGACTCGTATCAATGTCACTCTCTGCTAATCTCTGCTATGTTTCCACTTTCCATCACCACAGACCTGTTGCTTTGGTTGAACAAGTGGATTATTGTTTTGCTGACATATACTTTCTCTGTGTAATATTGTACAATAGTGATGGTAGCTTTCGGCGACTCAGGATGGATTTAAGTTTGATTAGGTAGCAGGAGGTTGCTACGTGACTAATTGGGACGATAAAATACTAAGCCCTTCACAATGGAAGTTTTTTTTTAAGCATGCTCTATAATACATCATAACATTTCTTCCTAGCGAACTTTCTGATTTGAATCAACATATTAAGACAATTTAATACCTGAACATCACTATCTGCAATGAACATTATAAAGCAAATATAAGTAATAATCCGGAGAGGCAGATATCTACCTAAAGAGGAGGAGGTAGCCTAGTTTGACTCAATGTTGAAGATACCCAGGTTAGGATCTTAATAATTCCACGAGGAAGCTTTTGAAAATAAACCCATTTGAATATTAGACTCCTGTTGTCTTAACCTTTGTTATCTTTAACCTAGGATTGAATCTGTCTGTGAAATGAGAGAGGAATAAACAGCAAAGGTAAAAGTATCTGAAGTACAGGTGAATGGAACAGCTTACGGGCCACTAAATCAAACTAATGATAACTTTCCACTGCTGAGTAGAGAGGATCGTGTGAGGGGTTGAGGGGGTGACTCTCAGCTTCTGGTTGCATCACCCCTGTAAGCCCCTCACTCACCTCTTAGAACACGAGGAAGAACACCGTGTCCCATGATGTTTCACAATTCACTGAAAATAAGTTGATTTTTAAACCATATGCATACCCCAAATATAAAACCACTATAGCAAACACCATCTACCTCAACCTCTGCTCCTAACCTTAAAGATGGGGTGAAACAGTGCCACTGTCCGCCCCGCGGCCTTGTAATTGTTTTTGTTTTGTTGAAGAAGCAGAGCTGGAGAGCATTGCGCATCGTGATTATTAGTATGCTGCTGTTCCATCGCTCATAAAAATATGTCACAAATTCTACAGCACAAAGTCAGTCATGTCTGAGGTCTAAGAATAATAATGACTCGATGATCCAGGCCTTCTGGGAATGTTATAAAGTCCAAAAGTTATGGGCGGAGTAAGAAAAATGTCTGTCAGAAGTATTACAATGTAAATGTACTTTTAATCCGTCTGTCTGCATATTTCAAGACATGGCATATGAGGGTGCAGTGCGATACCCGATGGGTTGGGTGATACTTCTCGTCAATCATCCAAAAAAAGTATACTTATTAAAAAATGGAAATCGACCTATCCTCCATCGTTGACTCAATGGAAAGGTCAAATGCTTTATCTAAAAATTGAAAGTGCGTGGCCTACAGAGAGAAACAAAATAGTGCAGTTTGAGGCCATGTGGCGGAAAGTGATGTGGGCGCTGGAGATGGGTGTGTGTGCTAGTGGGTCTAGGCAGGTGTGATGTAGTTGATGTTTGTAGGATGTTGTCATTTGATTGTGTATGTTTTGTGTTGTTTATATATATATATATATATATATATATATATATACAATACTGTGC
Organism: Oncorhynchus nerka; assembly: GCF_034236695.1. Classification (NCBI taxonomy): domain Eukaryota; kingdom Metazoa; phylum Chordata; class Actinopteri; order Salmoniformes; family Salmonidae; genus Oncorhynchus; species Oncorhynchus nerka. The sequence continues at coordinate 25,179,220 of NC_088420.1, forward strand.
AAAAGTTTTAAGCAGATGTGAAAAGTTACTTTGCATTTTGTTAATTTATAAATATAATCTATTAACATGTCTATTTTTGAAAGCATTCTTACTATACAGAATGTTTTCACACCTGCCTAAAACTTTTGCACAGCACTGTATATACAATGAATAACATTTCGGGAAATCGGGTCGAGACTTTGTTTTCCATTATTATTATTATTATTAAATAGCCTAACTAAAATATGTCTTGTCTTGTTAAACTACAAAGAATTGCAGAAAATGAGTTTCAAAACAACATTTTCCTAAGTCCTCAAATGAAAGCAAATCAATCTGGTGGTGTATTTAACATAGGCTATCTCAATAAACAGTAATACAAATAAAAAGGGGGCATGACATTTTACAAATGTGAAAAAGAGGGCCTGGGCCAAAAAGGTTAGGAAGCAAGGATATGCATTTTCTTCCAATTAAATCAAATTGTATTGGTCACATACACATGGTTAGCAGATGTTAATGCAAGTGTAGCGAAATGCTTGTGCTTCTAGTTCCGACCATGCAGTAATATCTAACATGTAATCTAACAATTTCACAACAACTACCTTATACACACAAGTGTAAAGGAATGAATAAGAATATGTACATATAAATATCTGGATGAGCGATGGCCAAACGGCATAGGCAAGATGCAGTAGATGGTATAGAGTACAGTATATAGATATGAGATGAGTAATGTAGGGTATGTAAACATTATATAAAGTGGCATTGTTTAAAGTGACTAGTGATACATTTATTACATCCCATTTGTAATTATTAAAGTGGCTAGAGATTTTAGTCAGTATGTTGGCAGCAGCCACTCAATGTCAGTGATGGCTGTTTAACAGTCTGATGGCCTTGAGATAGAAGCTGTTTTTCAGTCTCTCGGTCCCAGCTTTGATGCACCTGCTGCTGTAGTGGGCCATGACCTCACCTTCTGGATGACAGCGGGGTAAACATGCAGTGGCTCGGGTGTTTGTTGTCCTTTATGATCTTTATGGCCTTCCTGTGATATCGGGTGGTGTAGGTGTCCTGGAGGGCAGGGAGTTTGCCCCCGGTGATGCGTTGTGCAGACCTCACTACCCTCTGGAGAGCCTTGCGGTTGTGGGAGGAGCAGTTGCCGTACCAGGCGGTGATATAGCTCCGAGGGCCCTCACCTCCTCCCTATAGGCCGTCTCGTTGTTGTTGGTAATCAAGCCTACCACTGTAGTGTCATCTGCAAACTTGATGATTGAGTTGGTGGCATGCATGGCCACGCAGTCATGGGTGAACAGGGAGTACAGGAGAGGGCTGAGAACGCACCCTTGTGGGGCCCCAATGTTGAGGATCAGCGGGGTGGAGATGTTGTTTCCTACCCTCACAGGGCGGGGTCGAGACCCAGGGTCTCAAGCTTAATGACGAGTTTGGAGGGTACTATGGTGTTAAATGCTGAGCTGTAGTCGATGAACAGCATTCTTAAATAGGTATTCCTCTTGTCCAGATGAGTTAGAGCAGTGTGCAGTGTGATTGCGATTGCGTCGTCTGTGGACCTATTGGGGTGGTAGGCAAATTGGAGTGGGTCTAGGGTATCAGGTAGGGTGGAGGTGATATGATCCTTGACTAGTCTCTCAAAGGACTTCATGATGACAGAAGTGAGTGCTACGGGATGATAGTCGTTTAGCTCAGTTACCTTAGCTTTCTTGGGAACAGGAACAATGGTGGCCCTCTTGAAGCATGTGGGAACAGCAGACTGGGATAGGGATTGATTGAATGTGTCCGTAAACACACCAGCCAGCTGGTCTGAGCATGCTCTGAGTACGCGGCTAGGGATGCCGCCTGGGCCGACAGTCTTGCGAGGGTTAACACGTTTAAATGTTTTACTCACGTTGGCTGCAGTGAAGGAGAGGCCACAGGTTTGGTAGCGGACCATGTCGGTGGCACTGTATTGTCCTCAAAGCGAGCAAAGAAGTTGTTTAGTTTGTCAGCAAGCAAGACATCGGGGTCCGTGACGGGGCTTGTTTTCTTTTTGTAGTCCGTGATTGTCTTTAGACCCTGCCACATACCTCACATGTCTGAGCTGTTGAATTGCAACTCTACTTTGTCTCTATGCTGACGCTTAGCTTGTTTGATTGCCTTGCGGAGGGAATAGCTACACTGTTTGTATTCGGTCATGTTTCCAGTCGCCTTGCCCTGATTAAAAGCAGGTGTTTGTGCTTTCAGTTTTGCGCGAATGCTGCCATCAATCCACGGTTTCTGGTTGTGGGTGGTTTTAATTGTCGCCATGGGTACAACATCACCAATGCACTTGCTAATAAACTCTCTCACCGAATCAGAGTATACATCATTGTTGTTGTTCGACGCTATCCGGAACATATCCCAGTCCACGTGATTGAAGCAATCTTGAAGCGTGGAATCAGTTTGGTTGGACCAGCGTTGAACAGACCTGAGCATGGGCGTTTTCTGTTTTAGTTTCTGTCTATAGGCTGGGAGCAACAAAATGGAGCCGTGGTCAGATTTGCCGAAAGGAGGGCGAGGGAGGGCTTTGTATGCGTCGCGGAAGTAACAATGATCCAGAATTTTTCCAGCCTGGGGCGCGCATTCGATATGCTGATCAAATTTAGGGAGCCTTGTAAATGCTGCCTCAGGATATGTGGTTTCCAGTTTACATATTGTCCAATAAAGTTCTTTCAGGGCCGTCGAGGTGTCTGCTTGGGGGGGTTGTACACGACTGTGATTATAATCGAAGAGGATTCTCTTGGTAGATAATGCAGTCGGCATTTGATTGAAAGGAATTCTAGGTCTGGTGAACAAAAGGACTTGTATGTTCCTGTATGTTGTTATGATCACACCACGACTCGTTAATCATAAGGCATACACTCCCGCCATTCTTCTTACCAGAGAGATGTTTGTTTCTGTCGGCGCGATGCGGGAAGATACCAGTTGACTGTAACGACTCGGATAACGTATCCCGAGTGAGCCATGTTTCCGTGAAACAGAGAATGTTACAATCTCTGATGTCTTTCTGGAAGGCAACCCTTGCTCGGATTTCGTCTACCTTTGTTGTCAAGAGACTGGACATTGGCTAGTAGTATACTCGGGAGCGGTGTGCGATTTGCCCGTCTACGGAGCCTGACCAGAAGACCCCACCGTCTGACCCTTCTGCGGCGCCGTTGTTTTGGGTCGCCTGCTGGGATCCGATCCATTGTCCTGGATGGTGGACCAAACAGAGGATCCGTTTCGGGAAAGTTCCTCCCGGCTGTATGTAATAAGACTTAAGATTGCCTAGGATAACAGTGTAAGAAATAATACATTAAAAAAACAAAATACTGCATAGTTTCCTAAGAACGCGATGTGAGGTGGCCATCTCTGTCGGCGCCTGACTGTACATTGGTACCATTTGAAAGGAAAAACTTTTAAGTTTGTGAATATGTGAAATGAATGGAGGATAATATAATTAATTAGATCTGGTAAAGGATAATACAAAGAAAAAAGCAACTGTTTTTTGTATTTTTTTGTACCATCATCTCTAAAATGCAAGAGAAAGGTCATAATGTATTATTCCAGCCCAGGTGCTGTTTAGATATTGGCTACTAGATGGCAGCAGTGTTTGTGAAAAAAATTGACTGATCCAATGAACCTTTGCATTTCTGTTCAAGATTTTTATCAAGACTGCCCAAATGTGCCTAATTTGTTTTTTAATAACTTTTCATGTTCAAAATTGTGCACGCTCCTCAAACAATAGCTTGGTATTATTTCACTATAATAGCTACTGTAAATTGGACAGTACAGTTTGATTAACCAGAATTTAAGCTTTCTGCCAATATCAGATATGTCTATGTCCTGGGAATCGTTCTTACTACATTAGCCTACATTAGCTCAACCGTCCACCAATCCTGAAGAGGTTTTAAGCAACAACATGTGTGTGTGTGGTGTGAAAATGACAAATTGAAGCAACAGTTGGGCAATTTTATCTCACAAGGCCTTCAAATTCCTTAGGCATGGCCCCAGATGCTGCAGAGAACCCCCCCCCCCCCCCTACATACACACACTCACCACACACCCCACACACATGGCTGATTTAATCTTTCTGTTTTTTTTTAAACCCACATAATCTTTTCAAGTAAAAACAAAAACATATTAAACATCAAGTGCCTGCAGTGAGGGGAATGCCTTAAAGGCTTACAGGGGCTTTGGTCCTATCTGACAGCCAACCCCTTGTGTTTGACATTTGCTCAGGTCTCACCGCCAAGCAGTACCGCAGCGGTCATCCCCTGTCCCATACAATCCTCTAACAGGCGGGTGGTGGAGGGCGCCAGGGGGATATTCTATGTGTGTGTGTGAGGGGGGTATTTGGTGTTCAGTATTTTCTCAACCCAAAGGCCTGGCTCAACACCGTATGTTCATGGCCCCGGGCTGTTTACACCTTCCTGACATCATGTACAGGCCTTATACTCCATCATTGCTCTTTATAGAGAAGGGGACTCAACGTGTACTGCACTGACACAAATTACTGATGATTGGTTGAAAGACATTGATAATAAGAAGATTGTGGGAGCTGTTCTGTTAGATTTCAGTGCATGATTTGATATTATTGACCATAACCTGTTGTTGAAAAAACATACGTGTTATGGCTTTTCAACTTCTGCCATATTGTGGATTCAGAGCTCTCTATATAATAGAACACATAGGGTTTTCTTTAATGGAAGCTTCTCTAATGTTAAACATGTAAAGTGTGGTGTACTACAGGGCAGCTTTCTTGGCCCTCTACTCTTTACTCTTTTCTATTTGTACTATCTGCCACTGGCATTAAACAAAGCCTGTGTGTCTATGCATTCTGATCATTCAACCCTATACGCATCTGCAACCACAGCTAGTGAAATGACTGCAACCCTAAACAAAGAGTTACGGTCAGTTTTAGAATGGGTGGCCAGTAATAAGAGAGCATTGTATTTTGTACAATCATTCCCTAAGTTCTAGACCTCAGCTGAATCTCATAATGAATAATGTGGCTATTGAGCAAGTTGAGGAGACTAAATTACTTGGTGTTACATTGGATTGTAAACTGTCATGGTCAAAACCTATTGATTCAATGGTTGTAAATATGGGCTGAGGTCTGTCCGTTATAAAGAGATTGTTAGGTGCCTCCTAAGAGGCGGTAGGAGCAGGAGAGCAAGGAAGTCCCAGTAGCACAATCATTTATTGAAAGTCCCAACACAACAACAACAGGTGGGGAAACACACCCAACGAAGTCGCCACACACAGGGAAATAACGTAACACACGGAGGAGAAACCTCTACCCCTAATTACAGTCCAAACGGTACAACGACCGTGAGAAAAAAAACCTGTGGCACAAACACACACCCCTAACAGAGCAACAACAGCAAATAACCCCTCACAAACACGCACCCCTAACAGAGCAACAACAGCAAATAACCCCTCACAAACACACACCCCTAACACAGCAACAACAGAAAATAACCCCTCACAAACACACACCCCTAACAGAGCAACAACAGCAAATAACCCCTCACAAAACACACACCCTAACACAGCAACAACAGCAAATAACCCCTCACAAACACACACCCCTAACAGAGCAACAACAGCAAATAACCCCTCACAAACACACACCCCTAACACAGCAACAACAGCAAATAACCCCTCACAAACACACACCCCTAACAGAGCAACAACAGCAAATAACCCCTCACAAACACACACCCCTAACACAGCAACAACAGCAAATAACCCTCACAAACACACACCCCTAACAGAGCAACAACAGCAAATAACCCTCACAAACACACACCCCTAACAGAGCAACAACAGCAAATAACCCCTCACAAACACACACCCCTAACACAGCAACAACAGCAAATAACCCTCACAAACACACACCCCTAACAGAGCAACAACAGCAAATAACCCCTCACAAACACACACCCCTAACAGAGCAACAACAGCAAATAACCCCTCACAAACACACACCCCTAACAGAGGAACAACAGCAAATAACCCCTCACAAACACGCACCCTAACACAGCAACAACAGCAAATAACCCCTCACAAACACACACCCCTAACAGAGCAACAACAGCAAATAACCCCTCACAAACACGCACCCCTAACAGAGCAACAACAGCAAATAACCCTCACAAACACACACCCCTAACAGAGCAACAACAGCAAATAACCCTCACAAACACACACCCCTAACACAGCAACAACAGCAAATAACCCTCACAAACACACACCCCTAACAGAGCAACAACAGCAAATAACCCCTCACAAACACGCACCCCTAACAGAGCAACAACAGCAAATAACCCCTCACAAACACACACCCCTAACACAGCAACAACAGCAAATAATCCCTCACAAACACACACCCCTAACAGAGCAACAAACAGCAAATAACCCCTCACAAACACACACCCCTAACATAGCAACAACAGCAAATAACCCCTCACAAACACACACCCCTAACACAGCAACAACAGCAAATAACCCTCACAAACACACACCCCTAACAAAGCAACAACAGCAAATAACCCTCACAAACACACACCCCTAACACAGCAACAACAGCAAATAATCCTCACAAACACACACCCCTAACAGAGCAACAACAGCAAATAACCCTCACAAACACACACCCCTAACAGAGCAACAACAGCAAATAACCCTCACAAACACACACCCCTAACAGAGCAACAACAGCAAATAACCCCTCACAAACACACACCCCTAACAGAGCAACAACAGCAAATAACCCTCACAAACACACACCCCTAACAGAGGAACAACAGCAAATAACCCCTCACAAACACGCACCCCTAACAGAGCAACAACAGCAAATAACCCCTCACAAACACACACCCCTAACAGAGCAACAACAGCAAATAACCCCTCACAAACACACACCCCTAACAGAGGAACAACAGCAAATAACCCCTCACAAACACGCACCCTAACACAGCAACAACAGCAAATAACCCCTCACAAACACACACCCCTAACAGAGCAACAACAGCAAATAACCCCTCACAAACACGCACCCCTAACAGAGCAACAACAGCAAATAACCCTCACAAACACACACCCCTAACAGAGCAACAACAGCAAATAACCCTCACAAACACACACCCCTAACACAGCAACAACAGCAAATAACCCTCACAAACACACACCCCTAACAGAGCAACAACAGCAAATAACCCCTCACAAACACGCACCCTAACAGAGCAACAACAGCAAATAACCCTCACAAACACACACACCCCTAACACAGCAACAACAGCAAATAACCCCTCACAAACACACACCCCTAACACAGCAACAACAGCAAATAATCCCTCACAAACACACACCCCTAACAGAGCAACAAACAGCAAATAACCCCTCACAAACACACACCCCTAACATAGCAACAACAGCAAATAACCCCTCACAAACACACACCCCTAACACAGCAACAACAGCAAATAACCCCTCACAAACACACACCCCTAACAAAGCAACAACAGCAAATAACCCCTCACAAACACACACCCTAACACAGCAACAACAGCAAATAATCCCTCACAAACACACACCCCTAACAGAGCAACAACAGCAAATAACCCCTCACAAACACACACCCCTAACAGAGCAACAACAGCAAATAACCCCTCACAAACACACACCCCTAACAGAGCAACAACAGCAAATAACCCTCACAAACACACACCCCTAACAGAGCAACAACAGCAAATAACCCCTCACAAACACACACCCTAACAGAGGAACAACAGCAAATAACCCCTCACAAACACGCACCCCTAACACAGCAACAACAGCAAATAACCCCTCACAAACACACACCCCTAACAGAGCAACAACAGCAAATAACCCCTCACAAACACGCACCCCTAACAGAGCAACAACAGCAAATAACCCCTCACAAACACACACCCCTAACAGAGCAACAACAGCAAATAACCCCTCACAAACACACACCCCTAACACAGCAACAACAGCAAATAACCCCTCACAAACACACACCCCTAACAGAGCAACAACAGCAAATAACCCCTCACAAACACGCACCCTAACAGAGCAACAACAGCAAATAACCCCTCACAAACACACACCCCTAACACAGCAACAACAGCAAATAATCCCTCACAAACACACACCCCTAACACAGCAACAACAGCAAATAACCCCTCACAAACACGCACCCCTAACAGAGCAACAACAGCAAATAACCCCTCACAAACACGCACCCTAACATAGCAACAACAGCAAATAACCCCTCACAAACACGCACCCCTAACAGAGCAACAACAGCAAATAACCCCTCACAAACACACACCCCTAACACAGCAACAACAGCAAATAACCCTCACAAACACACACCCCTAACAAAGCAACAACAGCAAATAACCCCTCACAAACACACACCCCTAACACAGCAACAACAGCAAATAATCCTCACAAACACACACCCCTAACAGAGCAACAACAGCAAATAACCCTCACAAACACACACCCCTAACACAGCAACAACAGCAAATAACCCCTCACAAACACACACCCCTAACAGAGCAACAACAGCAAATAACCCCTCACAAACACACACCCCTAACACAGCAACAACAGCAAATAACCCCTCACAAACACACACCCCTAACAGAGCAACAACAGCAAATAATCCCTCACAAAGAATAGGCAGGCAACAGAGGTTAATAAACCCACCGAAATTAACTAATAGGACACAGGTGTAAAAAAAAAAAACAGACACAAACGAAAAGGAAAAATGGATCGGTAGCAGCTAATAGGCCGGCGACAACGACGACCGCCGAGCGCCGCCCGAACAGGGAGAGGAGCCTCCTTCGGTGGAAGTCGTGACAGAGATGCTCTGTTTTTTGACACCACACTACACAAAGTCCTGCAGGCTCTAGTTTTATCTTATCTTGATTATTGCCCAGTCATATTGTCAAGTGCTGCAAAGAAAGACCTAGAAAAACTGCAGCTGGCCCAGAACAGAGCAGCACGTCTTGCTCTTCACGATAATCAGGGGGCTAATATCAATACTATGCATGCCAGTCTCTCTTGGCTAAAAGTTGAGGAGAAACTGAGTGCATTACTTCTTATTTTTATAAGAACTATTGTGTTCAATTCCAAATTGTTTGCATAGTCAACCTACTCTAGTAAAGGGATTCAGATGTTCTCTAGTAAAGGGATTCAGATGTTCTCTAGTAAAGGGATCCCCAAATTCAAGAAAGCAATTCAATTCAAGAAAACGTTTGATTGCTCAAGTGAACAGCAAACCTGGTTTAAAAAAAACAGATAAAGCAACACCTCACGGCACAACGCCTCTCCCCTATTTGACGTAGATATCTTGTGTGTACAGTATGTGCTGATATGTAGGCTATGTGTGACATTTTAAATGTATGTAGTTCTGACCTTGAGCTGTTCTTCTCGATTAATGTTCTGTATTATGTCATGTTTCATGTTTTGTGTGGAACACAGGAACAGCTAATGGAGATGGAACTGCATTCATACACATTACATACCACTGAAGGTAGTTAAGACATGTACAATAAAAGCATCGTAACAGCCTCCTTACTGACTGTGCCCAGTGTGCTGCGGTTTGGTCACATGGTTCGTGTCTGAATGGGGAGAAAGTTCTGCTGATTTCAAGCCAGTAATGAGCTGTGTTATCCTGTTATCACAACTCTAGGGTTTCTTTTATCACCACCGTGCCACCGCTTCCCGTGTCTGTGTGCCCGGACGACAGGCTGCCTGCCTGCCGCTGTGCACCCAGACAGACGCCGTCTTGTCCCGCATTCTTTCTCTGAAAAGGACCCTCCTGCTATCTTCTCCATGGAGGCAGAGATTTGGTTACACAGACAGAACTAAATAGGCTGCCATGCCTGCTTTATGAAAGCATTGTTAGGTCTACCTCTTCTTGGCAGGGGTTGGTTGGTAAGTCCTAAACCTAGGCACTAACATGCAGAGTGTCTTCCGTTCATACCACACTGTCTTCATGCACACTTAGCTCATCTGAAAAAGGTTATGAATCAGCGTGAATGGATAACATATATATGGCAATGTAATGTGATAAACCCGATGACTGTTTCTTCCTCCCCTATGCTTTTCATTAAGCAGCTCTTTCCTCTGAGATTGGTCCATAGGGTCAATTTCGAGATCCAGCTCTGCTGATGAAAGAATGCCCTAGTCATCACAGACTCAGGCTGCATCTTAAATGACACCCTATTCCCTACATAGTGCACTACTATTGACCAGAGCCCTATGGGAACTATAGGGAATAGGGTGCCATTTGGAGTACCCACTTACATAGTTTGGTGGAATAACTAGCTGTCCACACAAGAGGGGGACGTGTGACACCAGTAGAGCAGGAATTCAACAGGAGAGGATCTAGCTTAGCTCATTGAGAGGAAACAGACAAATGCATTTGAAGATGTATTGGCTCTGGTTCCTCTAACTGGCACTGTCATCCCATCATCTCCTCCTCTTCCTTCACCCCTCCCCATGCAGTAGGTTAGTCGTTGGTCCGGAGCTGGGGCCCAACAGACCCTATCCCTACAGCTGCATGGGGAACTTGGAAGCATTCCTCGGGGGTAAATAATCGCAGGATTAGCATCCTCTCGTTTACTTTTAGGAGATAGTCTTACATTTAAAAAGAGGATTAGGGAAGGAGGGACAAAACACCCAGCTGTGATCACTGCTCGCGCTAAATCGGGAACTCCACCAACCGGAGCTGAGTTGACAATCTTGAACTGGGGTGTGTTGGTTGGGATTGTGATGAGTGAAGATGTCACACTCTTTAAGAGGATCCCCTGTGTGTGTATGTGTTTTCAAGTTTGAAATTCAAGTTTCAGTTTTATTTTCCATCGTGAATACGTTAGAATACATTGGAAATATTACCACTTAAACTGTCTCTCTGTGCAGTACTGCAGACATGGGAAGTGTGTGAACAAGGAGCTGGACCTGCGGCCGGTCCATGGGGAGTGGGGCCCCTGGGGGCACTACAGTGTCTGTTCCAGGACCTGTGGAGGAGGCACCAGGAGTACCTCCAGAGACTGCAACAACCCTGAGTAAGACTCTGATTCTGACTAGTGCAAAACTCCAGGAGACTTCAACAAACCTAACTAATCAGCCAAAACACACCAAATTGAGCCAAATTAAGTCAAAACACACCAGGAGTAGCCAGTCAAAACAATGCTACACCTGAGTAACAGTCAAAACAATACAACACCTGAGTAACAGTCAAAACAATACAACACCTGAGTAACAGTCAAAACAATACAACACCTGAGTAACAGTCAAAACAATACAACACCTGAGTAACAGTCAAAACAATACAACACCTGAGTAACAGTCAAAGCAATACAACACCTGAGTAACAGTCAAAACAATACAACACCTGAATAACAGTCAAAACAATACAACACCTGAATAACAGTCAAAACAATACAACACCTGAATAACAGTCAAAACAATACAACACCTGAATAACAGTCAAAACAATACAACACCTGAATAACAGTAAAAACAATACAACACCTGAATAACAGTCAAAACAATACAACACCTGGGTAACAGTCAAAACAATACAACACCTGACTAACAGTCAAAACAATACAACACCTGAGTAACAGTCAAAACAATACAACACCTGAGTAACAGTCAAAACAATACAACACCTGGGTAGGAAAGAATTACAAACAAAGCCTGAGGACATACTTGGCAAAACACATTTCAATCAGAGTCAAAGCCTGTGTGAATGTCAGTCGTTTTTTAATCAAGTTATTTTGCCGTAATGTTTCTTCAGGCCCCGGAATGGAGGAAAGTTCTGCGTGGGTCGAAGGATGAAGTTCCGGTCCTGCAACACTGAGCCGTGTCCCCGAGGACAGAGAGACTTCCGCGAGGAGCAGTGCTCTCAGTTCGACGGCAAGCACTTCAACATCAACGGTCTACCTCCCACCGTCCGCTGGGTGCCCAAGTACAGCGGTAGTGAGTACCCTCTATTGGAAAGTGTCTTTGTGTCCTTTAAAAGCACTACCATGTATAAAACTCCATGTATTATTAGTGGGAGTACTCACTGTACTAGCAGTTAAACCATGATAACACCAAGCCTCTATGATAACAGTTGATAACATTACATTATAGCATTCTACTACCCTATACCCTACACTACACCTATGCTCCCTCACAGAGCTCAAAAAACCGGACTTCAACTGTCAGAAGGTCCACCACGCCTAATTGAGGGCTAGGTGGGGTTAAGGTGTCAATATTTTTTTGAATGACTTAAAACATGGCTCTGGTTCTTCTGTCTCCTTACCCCACTCCCCATTGTGTCCTGGTAGGTAGACTAACTGTACTGTTGGTTTTTAGCTCAGTACAGGCAAATTCTGTCAGTGTGTTTTCCCTCAATGCTCTGCATAGTCATGATAGGAACAGACATGAAAAATGTACAGAGTAATCAACACTTGAGAAGCATACAGTACTAAAATATATGCTCCTGGATAGCTTCCCTCTTCTATACCTCACGCATTGTAATAATTATAGTGATGGCTTGCACAGCTGAACGAGTTGCCATTTGGCAAAGGAGACAGGGCTTTAGTGCAGGGTTTAAGATTTGGAAGAAGTAACCGCGAGCTATCACAATACAATGTTATGCAAGCACACTGACCAAGCACAGAGTCCAAAATGGTGTCAAACAGAATGGGGATTTTTCTAAACAACTGATACAAATGCAGTTATTTCAGCAAAGCTAACTGCTGACCCTTGCAAAAAATGTTAACTATTGTACTAATGTACTATTGTAGAGAATGACATATTTTTGAGTTTGTAGACCTATTTTGTGAGGGCTTTGCTAACTGTAGATTGTTGTTGTTGTTGCCATTATTGTTTTTGTTGTTATTTGACATTCATGATATCATGTCATGTAAAATTATTCATCCATAGTTTTGTCAGTATATATATGTCACAGGAGGTTGGTGGCACCTTAATTGGGGAGGACGGGCTCGTGGTAATGACTGGAGTGGAATAGGTGGAATGGTATCAAATACATCAAACACATGGTTTCCATGTGTTTAATACCATTCCATTTACTTCATTCCAGCCATTATTATGAGGTATCCTTCCCCCAGCAGCCTCCACTGATGTATATCTCACCATACAGTCATCTTCCAATGAGTGTGTTTTTCCTCTGTAGTTCTAATGAAGGATCGGTGCAAGCTCTTCTGTCGGGTTGCCGGGACGATGGCCTACTATCAGCTGAAGGATCGTGTCATCGACGGCACGCCGTGTGGCCCAGACACCTACGATATCTGTGTTCAAGGCCTCTGTCGGGTAACTGTGTTCCCTAACATCATACTGTGTATTAAACACAGCTAACTTACAAACTGATATATGTTCTCTCAGATGTCTGTCTATATCAGCATATCACTAACAATGTTGTGACATACTGTATCAGAGTATGTACACACACACACACACACACACACACACACACACACACACACACAGAAACAGAGAAAGCTTTAGTTTTGCGGTGTTGGATTGAGTATATAAACGTCTATTTTTAGTGCAGGATTGTGACCACTGATGGTTGACATAGCCCTTGGTGTGACCCCCTGTCTGATTGGTGTGTCTCTGTGTGACCCCCTGTCTGATTGGTGTGTCTCTGTCTGTTTCAACAGCAAGCAGGCTGTGATCATGTGTTGAACTCCAAGGCGAAAAATGACAAATGTGGAGTGTGTGGAGGGGACAACTCCTCCTGCAAAACCCTTGCTGGGACCTTCAACGATGCTGAGTATGGTAAGCCTGGCTGCCTTTCTCTTGTTTCCCTGTATTCCAAAGTACGTTAGCAGGTATTAAACACTGTTTACAACAACAACTGTCTATGAACAGTTGAAATGCAATATACAAATGACATAAAGATGTTTGCTATGCTAAACTTGCTAAACTAATTGACACTTGGACAATGCACAAATGACAACAGAATTATGACACAACTTTTGAATGCTAGTGAAGGGAGTGAACATTTTCCTTTCGCTTTGGGACAATGCTTTGCATAATGGATGTTCTGAATAAGTCTCCAAAACCTGTTGAAAACGTCAGTAAACTCTAGAAGTTCTCAAACTTAACTCCGACCCAGCGTGACCCCCTTGAACTCATGATTAGTAGGCTGTCTCTTCCCGGGCCAAGCACTGATTACTTCAAATCCCCTTCAAGTCTGAGCTGCAAAATAACAAAATAAATTAGCATAAATGGTTGTGGATTTGGCTCAATATTTACTCAATATTTATTTTGCTATTTGCTTCTCTTCATCTCATCCTCTATCTGTCCATTCCTCTGCTTGTGTTTCTAATGAGGAGTCCCAGGCCAAGCATGTGCAGCCAAACCAAGTTTAGACCAGGATGACATGAATGAGAACTCAGCCCAGCCAGGATATCCCTGATCCAGCATGGTCCACTCCTCTCCCTCCTCTCCCTCTCTTCATCTTCTCCCTCTCTCTCTCTTCTCTCTCCTTCTCCCTCACTTGTGCCTCTCTCTTTCTCCCTCCCTCCCTCATCTCTCCCTCTCTCTTTCTCCCTTTCCCTCGACTCCTTCCTGTCCCTCTCCATCCTCCTCTCCCAGTCCATCTCCCTCTTTAGCCAGTTAACAGTGTAAACAGGTAAATGAGGAGAGGAGAGCCACCAACCCAGGGGTTTGAGGACGTCACCCAGAGCTGAGGAGACTCTGGACCCTGATAAAAGCACACTTCCTTTTTATAACAATAATGATTTGTTTTATTCATTTAGCTCCTTTACCCAGATCCCAAGCTGTAACGCTTGGACACATTGAAAGTTGAAGTAACCTATGGCTTACCCTTTGCAACTAACTAAATTAGCGTATGTACAGTAAAAACCATTTAGAACAGTGGTCTCCTAATCTTCTTCTCCCTCGGTAGAGTGCTGTGTGTCTGTCTGCCCGTCATGAGGTAGACCTCAGCTTTCCCAGGGTGCACCAGGGGTGTCTCTCCTGGAGAACTGTGTTTGCATTCCGCGTTTGCCCTGTGGTTGCGTTTAGATTATGTGTGTGGTGAACGGTTGCATTGGGGGCTTCAAGGGTCTGTGGATGAGCTGTGGCTTTCTCTAAGGGGGACCTGGTCTGCGGTCTACACAGTTCACCCACTCCTTGTACTTATGTGCTTACTCTGTCTTGACTGGTTAGAGAGGGAATTTAACATGCTACTTAAAACCTAACAGCACAGAAGAGACATTTATGCTGCTGTTTTTTAACACTGGAGTTTTCTTATGGACATTCTTAAGCAATTGTTGTTTATCTTTTAGAATTTAGAACAAAAAGTATATTTTTGTTGTTGTTGATGCTGTAAGACTGGAAGCTGCAGACTTTTCTTGTGGTACCAGAGTGACTGTAGCATATAAGGGTTATGGGCTTATTCCTTTGACTTCAAAGAAAATGCACTTCAATCAACAATAGTGACCACCGAACGTAGATTGAGTGATAAAGTGTGTGGCTGGCAGGTCGGTGTGACAAGACATAACCTTTACTAGTGCTGCCCCCGAGTGGCCCAGGCACTTCTCTCTCCCTTCACCCCCTTCTCTTTCCCCCTCTCACCCTTCTTTTCGTCCCCTATTTTCTCCTCCTCTCTCCCATCTCTTTAATCCCGTTCTCTCCAGCCTCTTTCTCCCCCCACTCCAATATCTCTGTTCTAACCCTAACCCTCTCCCCCACTCAAATATCTCTGTTCTAACCCTAACCCTCTCCCCCACTCCAATATCTCTGTTCTAACCCTAACCCTCTCCCCCACTCCAATATCTCTGTTCTAACCCTAACCCTCTCCCCCACTCCAATATCTCTGTTCTAACCCCAACCCTCTCCCCCACTCCAATATCTCTGTTCTAACCCTAACCCTCTCCCCCCACTCCAATATCTCTGTTCTAACCCTAACCCTCTCCCCTCACTCCAATATCTATTTTTTATATTTTTATAATGTTACCTTTATTTAACAATGACGGCCTACCCTGGCCAAACCCGGATGACTCTGGGCCAATTGTGTGCCGCCCTATGGGACTCCCAATCACAGCCGGATGTGATACAGCCTGGAATCAAACCAGGGACTGTAGTGACGCCTCTAACACTGAGGGGCGGTGCCTTAGACCGCTGCGCCACTCGGGAACCCATCTCTGTTTAACCCTCTCATTTATCCTCACTCCAATATCTCTGTTCTAACCATCTTTTCTCCCCTCACTCCAATATCTCTGTTCTAACCATCTCTTCTCCCCTCACTCCAATATCTCTGTTCTAACCATCTCTTCTCCCCTCACTCCAATATCTCTGTTTTAACCCGCTCCTCTCCCCTCACTCCAATATCTCTGTTCTAACCATCTCTTCTCCCCTCACTCCAATATCTCTGTTCTAACCATCTCTTCTCCCCTCACTCCAATATCTCTATTTTAACTCTCTCCTCTCCCCTCTCCCCTCACTCCAATACTTCTGTTCTAACCCTCTCCTCTCCCCTCATTCTAATATCTCTGTTCTAACCCTCTCCTCTCCCCTCATTCTAATATCTCTGTTTAACCCTCTCCTATCACCTCATTCTAATATCTCTCTTTTACCCTCTCCTCTCCCCTCATTCTAATATCTCTCTTTTACCCTCTCCTATCACCTCATTCTAATATCTCTGTTTAACCCTCTCCTATCACCTCATTCTAATATCTCTCTTTTACCCTCTCCTATCACCTCATTCTAATATCTCTGTTTTAACCCTCTCCTCTCCCCTCATTCTAATATCTCTGTTTAACCCTCTCCTATCACCTCATTCTAATATCTCTGTTTAACCCTCTCCTATCACCTCATTCTAATATCTCTGTTTTACCCTCTCCTATCACCTCATTCTAATATCTCTGTTTTAACCCTCTCCTCTCACCTCATTCTAATATCTCTGTTTAACCCTCTCCTCTCCCCTCATTCTAATATCTCTGTTTTACCCTCTCCTATCACCTCATTCTAATATCTCTGTTTTACCCTCTCCTATCACCTCATTCTAATATCTCTGTTTTAACCCTCTCCTCTCCCTCTCTTTCCATCCAGGTTACAACACAGTGGTGAGCATCCCTGCAGGAGCCACCAACATTGATATTAAACAGGTCAGCTACTCTGGGAAGTCAGAGGATGACAACTACCTCGGTGAGTTTGTGTGTGTGTGTGAGCATGAGTGATGCTATCACTGCTTAGCCATGGTACTTCACAGCCGGCCAATTCACTCACAGCCAGTTTATGGCAAATTCTTTCTAGCTATAGAGGCTTTAAATATGTTTATTGGTGCTTTAAATGGTGGACACCATACAATAGGTCAATGTGTTTTCCCCCGTTCCTCTATCAAAGGGCAGCCATTGGTCAGAACATGGTTACCCACCCAGTGACCCCAGCTGTAGGGTCAGGCTGTTTAGGATGTGGGGTTAAAGGGGGTGAGGAAGTATGGACTAATACCAAACCACTAGTCATTTATACCAGTCAGAATGTACAGTTGAAGTCGGAAGTTTACATACACTTAGGTTGGAGTCATTAAAACTCGTTTTTCAACCACTTCACAAATTTCTTGTTAACAAACTATAGTTTTGGCAAGTCAATTAGGACATCTACATTGTGCATGACACAAGTCATTTTTCCAACAATTGTTTACAGACAGATTATTTCACTTAGAATTCTCTGTATCACAATTCCAATGGGTCAGACGTTTGCATACACTAAGTTGACTGTGCCTTTAAACAGCTTGGAAAATTCCAGAAAAAGATGTCATGTTTTTAGAAGCTTCTGACAGGCTAATTGACATAATTTGAGTCCATTGGAAGTGTACCTGTGGATGTATTTCAAGGCCTACCTTCAAATGCAGTGCCTCTTTGCTTGACATCATGGGAAAATCAAAAGAAATCAGCCAAGACTTCAGACAAAAAATTGTCGACCTCCACAAGTCTGGTTCATCCTTGGGAGCAATTTCCAAACGCCTGAAGGTACCACATTCATCTGTACTCTGGTATGATGGAACAAAAATAGAACTGTTTGGCCATAATGACCATCTTTATGTTTGGAGGAAAAAGGGGGAGGCTTGCAAGCCGAAGAACACCATCCCAACCGTGAAGCATGGGGGTGGCAGCATCATGTTGTCAGGAGGGTCGTTTGCTGCAGGAGGGACGGGTGCACTTCTCAAAATAGATGGCATCAAGAGGGAGGAAAATGATGTAGATATATTGAAGCAACATCTCAAGACATCAGTCAGGAAGTTAAAACTTGGTCGCAAATGGGTCTTCCAAATGGACAATGACCCCAAGCATATTTCCAAAGTTCTGGCACAATGGCTTAAGGACAACAAAGTCAAGGTATTGGAGTGGCCATTACCAAGCCTTGACCTCAATCATATAGAAAATTTGTGGGCAGAACTGAAAAAGCATGTGCGAGCAAGGAGGCCTAAAAACCTGACTCAGTTACACCAGCTCTGTCAGGAGGAATGGGACAAAATTCACCCAACTTATTGTGGGAAGCTTGTGGAAGGCTACCCAAAATGTTTGACCCAAGTTGAGCAATTTAAAGGCAATGCTACCAAATACTAATTGAGTGTATGTAAACTTCTGACCCACTGGGAACGTAATGAAATAAATAAAAGCTGAAATAAATCATTTATTCTATTATTCTGACATTTTTACATTCTTACTAGGATTAAATGTCAGGAATTGTGAAAACTGAGTTTTTATGTATTTGGCAAAGGTGTATGTAAACTTCCCACTTCAACTGTATGTGGAGGAAGCATGGCGGGGCCCGGAGCCAAATGAGCTAGAGGATAAGGGATAGCTGGGAAAGCAAACAGTGTGTCAGAACGAGAGGAAACTGAATGTGTGTAGAAAAGGTGTTAATTAGAGCCATGTGTAGCCAGGCCAGATGAAAGTGGATAGGGGCTGGGTGAGATGGGCAATGGCTGTGTTTGTGTGTGTGTGTGTGTGTGTGTGTGTGTGTGTGTGTGTGTGTGTGTGTGTGTGTGTGTGTGTGTGTTAGCCAATGCATTTTTCTCACTGCTGGAGGGTGCAGGTGATGACTGCCAGAAGAGGTGTTTTTGTCATTGGCCATCACACACCATACACACAGGCAGTCAGGGGTTAACGAGGACTAGCTGGGGTCCTCAGCTGGTAGTGTGCAGACTTGAGTGTAAACAAAGTAGTGCCTAGAGACCTAATCACACACATTGTTTCAACATGGGCTCTCTCACATTGTAATTACTACATATTTCACAGAACCATACTTCTTGTGTGTGTGTGTGTGTGTGTGTGTGTGTGTGTGTGTGTGTGTGTGTGTGTGTGTGTGTGTGTGTGTGTGTGTGTGTGTGTGTGTGTGTGTGTGTGTGTGTGTGTGTTGAAGGGGTAGTTGGTGTTTGCTTGGTAGTGTATAAACAAGGGTTTGTTCAGCATGTGTGAGCTTGTCGTTTGTGTGTTTTTATGCACTGGTTTGTATTTCAAGACAGTGGAACTACTTTGTTAACATTGTAATGCCAATCGTAAAGAGAGTCACGCAGTCTAACTCCAAATGGCTGCAATTCGGTGCCACCAATGTTTCAACATACCCCCTTGCAACAATGGCATTGCAGAACATTTTTGGTTTGAAGTCATTGAATGTTTACATACAGCTTGGAATGACAAAGCTACTTTCCCCCTCAAACGATTTTCCAAACCTGAAACCCAAAAACTCAAAAAGTATTTTGCAAAGAAAGCAGTTTTTATCCAATGTCTTGAGGCAATATTTTCTTTTTATTATTTATTTTTCCACTTTTCGTTTGTTTCCTTTCAGCTTTATCTGACAGCCATTCTAACTTTCTCCTGAATGGGAACTTTGTGGTGGCCATGTTCAAAAGGGAAATCCCCTTCAAGGGAACTGTCATTGAGTACAGCGGCTCAGACACCATTGAGGAGCGCATCAACTGCACTGAACGCATCGAGGAGGAACTCATCCTACAGGCAAGGCTGATGTCTCTGTCTCTTTGTCTCTCTCTCGCTCTTCTGTTTGTTTCTGCCTTTCTCTCTCTCTAGCGTTCTCTGTCCCATCTCCACCCTTCCCCCAACTCCCTTCTATATTGTTACAAGTATTTCCCATATCATTGTTGCCCTAGGTCCTGTGTGTGGGGAACCTGTACAACCCAGATGTGCGCTACTCCTTCAACATCCCCATCGAGGAGCACAGGGAACAGTTTGTGTGGGACCCCTCAGGCTCCTGGCTGGATTGTAGCCGCATGTGTCAGGGTAAGGTCATAGTCGTCCATCCAGTTACCCATGTGTCAAGATAAAGTCATAGTCATCCATTCAGTTACCCATGTGTCAAGGTAAAGTCATAGTCGTCCACCCAGTTACCCATGTATCAGAGTAAAGTCATAGTCGTCCACCCAGTTACCCATGTGTCAGGAGGGTAAAGTCATAGTCATCCACCCAGTTACCCATGTGTCAGGGTAAAGTCATAGTCATCCACCCAGTTACCCATGTGTCAGGGTAAAGTCATAGTCATTCACCCAGTTACCCATGTGTCAGGGTAAAGGGTAAAGTCATGTGTCAGGTCATGGTCATCAACCCAGTTACCCATGTGTCAGGGTAAAGTCAGTTACCCATGTATCAGAGTAAAGTCATAGTCGTCCACCCAGTTACCCATGTGTCAGTGTAAGGTCATGGTCATCCACCCAGTTACCCATGTGTCAGGGTAAAATCATTAACCGTCTACCCAGTTACCCATGTGTCAGGGTAAAGTCATAGTCATCCACGCAGTTACCCATGTGTCAGGTCATGGTCATCAACCCAGTTACCCATGTGTCAGGTCATGGTCATCCACCCAGTTACCCAAGTGTCAGGGTAAGGTCACAGTTGTCTACCCTGTTACCCATAGGTTTCAGGCTTCAGCCCCCAATGCTATTTTGACCCCCACACAGCATGAGTACTGAGTACCAACCCACCTCTCCTATAAATCAACCTACCTCCTCTCCTGTCAGCCCCTCTGCTCTGACCTGGTTGATCACATCCCAGTACACCTTCCTCCCCTTAGCCCTGAGCCTGCCCTCTAACCTTACTGAGCCAATTCATGTTTATTAGAATGGACAAAGCCATCAATCACATGACACCATTTACATTTTACCTTTAATTAACTAGGCAAGTCAGTTAAAGAACAAATTCTTATTTTCAATGACGGCCTAGGAGCAGTGGGTTACTCAATGAGAGGGGGCAGCACTGAGCTAGACTGCAACGTTACTTCCTGGAGTAGTTCAAACTGCAACAAGTTATGTCTTATGAGACGCCATCTTAACTGACTTCATTTGGCTTCAATGCACTATTGGATCTTCACATAGGAATGAATGGTGCGGCAGGTAGCCTAGTGGTTCGAGCGTTGGACTAATAACCAAAAGGTTGCAAGATCAAATCCTGAGCTGACCAGGTAAAAATCTGCAGTTGTTCAGGGGTAGAATGACAGATATTTACCTGGTCAGCTCGGGATTTGATCTTGCAACCTTTTGGAACTTCTACGGCTTCTATGAGAGGCAGGTTAGCGTTTCTCTTCATGAATCTTGTTCTGGAGGCAGCTCTGTAGTGTGGTCACTAGCTGGCACAGCCACAAAGTAATAGAATTTGATTTGAAACCTAACCCTAACCTTAAATTAAGACCAAAAAGCTATTTTCTGGTTCATGAAGTTTTACATTATAGCCAATTTTGACTTTGCAGCTGGCGTATCTAAGGGCAAATCGATCAGTTCTGCCACCAGGACAAGACAGACTAAAAGTCAACCTGCCAATGAGAGGGGGCAGTTGTTCTCCCCTGTTCTGAGCACACGAAATCTCTCCCGGAAGTTTCTCCTAGGACCAGGGGCTGAGACTTCCTGTGTCTCGCAGCACTCAGCATCATTAGCAGGATCCAGTTGAAGCAGTTTCATCCCATAACCCCTAATCCCATTTGGACTGGGACCCAATCGCAGAGAGTTAATTAAACAATTTAAAGGAGGGGGAAATGTGAACTTTGGCAGTCGATCCTAGCCAGATCGGATCTAATTCAAACATTCAAATCTTGCATGTGTGCGTTTGTGTGTGTGTGTGTGTTTGTGTGTGTGTGTGTGTTTGTGTGTCCGTGTAGGTGAACGACGGCGCAGGACTGTATGTGTGAGGAAGAGTGACCACCTGGGGGTTTCTGACCAGCGCTGTGAGCCTCTACCCCGTCCCAACGCTGCCACTGAGCCATGTAACACTGACTGTGAACTCAGGTAGATACACACACAACTTAACACACACACACTGTCACTATATATACAGTGCCTTGCGAAAGTATTCGGCCCCCTTGAACTTTGCGACCTTTTGCCACATTTCAGGCTTCAAACATAAAGATATAAAACTGTATTTTTTTGTGAAGAATCAACAACAAGTGGGACACAATCATGAAGTGGAACGACATTTATTGGATATTTCAAACTTTTTTAACAAATCAAAAACGGAAAAATTGGGCGTGCAAAATTATTCAGCCCCCTTAAGTTAATACTTTGTAGCGCCACCTTTTGCTGCGATTACAGCTGTAAGTCGCTTGGGGTATGTCTCTATCAGTTTTGCACATCGAGAGACTGACATTTTTTCCCATTCCTCCTTGCAAAACAGCTCGAGCTCAGTGAGGTTGGATGGAGAGCATTTGTGAACAGCAGTTTTCAGTTCTTTCCACAGATTCTCGATTGGATTCAGGTCTGGACTTTGACTTTGCCATTCTAACACCTGGATATGTTTATTTTTTAACCATTCCATTGTAGATTTTGCTTTATGTTTTGGATCTTTGTCTTGTTGGAAGACAAATCTCCGTCTCAGTCTCAGGTCTTTTGCAGACTCCATCAGATTTTCTTCCAGAATGGTCCTGTATTTGGCTCCATCCATCTTCCCATCAATTTTAACCATCTTCCCTGTCCCTGCTGAAGAAAAGCAGGCCCAAACCATGATGCTGCCACCACCATGTTTGACAGTGGGGATGGTGTGTTCAGGGTGATGTGCTGTGTTGCTTTTACACCAAACATAACGTTTTGCATTGTTGCCAAAATGTTCAATTTTGGTTTCATCTGACCAGAGCACCTTCTTCCACATGTTTGGTGTGTCTCCCAGGTGGCTTGTGGCAAACTTTAAACGACACTTTTTATGGATATCTTTAAGAAATGGCTTTCTTCTTGCCACTCTTCCATAAAGGCCAGATTTGTGCAATATACGACTGATTGTTGTCCTATGGACAGAGTCTCCCACTTCAGCTGTAGATCTCTGCAGTTCATCCAGAGTGATCATGGGCCTCTTGGCTGCATCTCTGATCAGTCTTCTCCTTGTATGAGCTGAAAGTTTAGAGGGACAGCCAGGTCTTGGTAGATTTGCAGTGGTCTGATACTCCTTCCATTTCAATATTATCGCTTGCACAGTGCTCCTTGGGATGTTTTAAGCTTGGGAAATCTTTTTGTATCCAAATCCGTCTTTAAACTTCTTCACAACAGTATCTCGGACCTGCCTGGTGTGTTCCCTGTTCTTCATGATGCTCTCTGCGCTTTTAACGGACCTCTGAGACTATCACAGTGCAGGTGCATTTATACGGAGACTTGATTACACACAGGTGGATTGTATTTATCATCATTAGTCATTTAGGTCAACATTGGATCATTCAGAGATCCTCACTGAACTTCTGGAGAGAGTTTGCTGCACTGAAAGTAAAGGGGCTGAATAATTTTGCACGCTCAATTTTTCAGTTTTTGATTTGTTAAAAAAGTTTGAAATATCCAATAAATGTCGTTCCACTTCATGATTGTGTCCCACTTGTTGATTCTTCACAAAACAAATACAGTTTTATATCTTTATGTTTGAAGCCTGAAATGTGGCAAAATGTCGCAATGTTCAAGGGGGCGAATACTTTCGCAAGGCACTGTATGTTAAACAGACACTAACCCATATAGGCTGTTTGCAGGTGGAATGTAGCAGGGAGGAGTGAGTGTTCTGCTAAGTGTGGCCCTGGTTACCGGACCATGGACGTGCAGTGTATGAGGTACAGCTTGCTGAAGAGGCAGAGTGAGAGGGTGGAGGGGAGGGCCTGTTCTGACCTACCTAAACCCCAGGCCAGGGAGGCCTGCCACGGGGACTGTCTGCTCAAGAGCTGGCAGTACAGCGCCTGGTCCCAGGTCAGTAGAAACTATAGTCAAAGACACACATCATTACAATACCAGTTTTCATGATGTGATGCTATTGCACATTGTCTTGAAAAGCAGCCCATTTTTTTTATTTAGTCTTCTCATGCATGACAGGTGTTATTATAAGTGGACATGTGATTTAGATTACAAGTAGTAGAGAGTATTTTGCACATGTTTGGTGCAGTGTTTTTGTTAGGCTTTTGTGCAGTACATGTTGAATGGTGAATCTAATGCTGAGTGTTGTGTGCATCATTCAGTGTTCTAAGACGTGTGGTCGTGGGGCCCGCACCAGGGACTCTTACTGTATGAACAATCTGGGGAGGAGACTGGTGGACAGGGAGTGCAGTGACTACCAGAGGATGGTCGCGGAGAGCTGCAACGACCAGGCCTGCCCTGACTGGTCAGCCAACGACTGGAGTGAGGTACAGGTCACACTTCACACACACAGTACACACACTCAACTACACACACACAGTGCAAACACACACATGCACACAACAGGACACACACTCAACTACACACACACAGTGCAAACACACACATGCACACACATGACACAAATTCACACTGTTACATTCACATCAATAAACACTTCTATAAACACACATAAATATATACACACTTTATGAAGTATATGCGTATTAATGTACACACATAATAAAACACACATAAATATAAACACTTTATAAAGTATATGCGTATTAATGTACACACATAATAAAACACACATAAATATATACACACTTTATGAAGTATATGCGTATTAATGTACACACATAATAAAACACACATAAATATACACACTTTATAAAGTATATGCGTATTGATGTAAACACATAATAAAGCACACACATACACACAACAGGACACACACACACACAGTGCAAACACACACATGCACACACATGACACAAATTCACACACTGTTACATTCACATCAATAAACGCTTCTATAAACACACGTAAATATATACACACTTTATAAAGTATATGTGTATTGATGTAAACGCATCTCATTTGCTCTAACATGCACACACACTTTGAGGATAACATTTTACACACACAATCACACAATGTTCCTCCCCCCCACACACACCCTTCATAACACATATACTTTATTAGTCTTCCTCCCTCACCCTGACCCTATCTCTCCTCCTGTCCCCTCCCAGTGCTTGGTGACGTGTGGGAAGGGGATGAGGCACAGGCAGGTATCCTGTAGTGTGGGGGTAGGAGAGGAGAATCTGAGTGAACACTTCTGTGACCCCAACACCAAGCCTCTAGCCGTGGGGAGCTGTGAGCTGCCAGATTGTGCCTCCTGGCAGGTCGGAGTCTGGGGACCGGTGAGTCCAGATGGATGGATCTGCACGTGCCTGTGTCTGACAGATTCAGGTTCTCCTGTGGTTGAATCTTTGTGATTGAATAGGAATGAATGTGCAGGAATCAATGTTCAAGTGTGTAACATTGTAGTGTGTGTTATTTATGTGTCTGGCTGCATGTGTGCTCTGCACATACATCCCCTTCCTTCCCAGTGTGTATCTGTGGTGTGTATCTGTGTGTGGGGTCAGATTTACTCCGACAGGATATGAGGGCAGAGTGAGAGCGCTAGGGGAGGAAATGTCATCTCAAGTCAGAGCACACCACTCCACAACTCACCACACTATCAGGTCCCCCCACTGCCTTAGACGGAGCCGTACACACACAGACCCTGTAAGTCTGCTAGTCCAATACTTCCTCAGCCTATATACACGCACCTTGTCTGGTGTGCACAAGCCAGTATGGCAGGAATGAATGGATGAATGAATGTCTTTGACCATTCATTGACTCAACATGATAGTTCCATTGACAGAGCTGGTATACAGTATATATGGCTGTTCATTCCTGTGTAATCACAATCTACTGCCCAAATCCTGCAGCAGTTCCTCCACCAAATGTGTGTACATTACAATTGGCTCAGAACAGGGCAGCACGGCTGGCCCTTGAATGTACACAGAGAGCTAATATAAATAATATGCACGTCAATCTCTCCTGGCTCAAAATGGAGGAGAGATTGACTTGGAGGAGAGATTGAGGCATTGACATGTTGAATGCACCGAGCTGTGTGTTTGAACGACTGGCACACATGCAAACCCCACAAGACATGCCACAAGAGGTCTCTTCACAGTACAGAACAGACTATGGAAGGCACACAGTACTAAATAGAGCCATGACTACATGGACTCTATTACACATCAAGTAACTCATGCAAGCAGTAAAAACGGATACACATACACCTTATGGAACAGCGGGGACTGTGAATCAACACAAACATAGGCACAGACACATGCATACAAACACACGATACCATACGTACTATACACACACGTACACATGTATTTGGTGTTGTAGATATGTGGTAGTAGAGTTGGGGCCTGAGGGCACACCACTTAATGTGTTGTAAAATCTGTTGTGAATGAATTATATTTTTTATAAGTGCCTTAATTTTTCCGGACCCCAGAATGAGTAGCTGCTGCCGTGGGGATCCATAATAAAGACACATACATTCATTTAGCAGATGTTCTTATCCAGAACGATGTAAAGGAGAAACCCGCCGCCCCACTAGGCTACCTGCCGCCCCACTAGGCTACCTGCCGCCCCACTAGGCTACCTGCCGCCCCACTAGGCTACCTGCCGCCCCACCAGGCTACCTGCCGCCCCACCAGGCTACCTGCCGCCCCACTAGGCTACCTGCCGCCCCACTAGGCTACCTGCCGCCCCACTAGGCTACCTGCCGCCCCACCAGGCTACCTGCCGCCCCACTAGGCTACTTGCCGCCCCACCAGGCTACCTGCCGCTCCGTTAGCAGAGATCTGGGGGAGAGGGTGGGTGTCTGGGAAGTAGTAGGGTTCAACTACATTAAGTTAGACTGCGCTTGGCTGGGCTAGACTATGTGAGCTGAGTTAAAATTGCATCCTTCCTTGAAGTAGAACACTGATCTGCCAAGGTTTTACTGTCAATCCTTTTGGAGCCTCAGGCCATCATCTGACCCTGTGTGTGTCTCTCCTGTGTGTGTTGTTGCAGTGTGCAGTGACGTGTGGCCATGGTTACCAGATGCGGGCTGTGAGGTGTGTGTCAGGGTTGTATGGGGACACGGTAGATGACAGGAAGTGTAACGCAGCATCCAGACCCAGGGACAGCCAGGACTGTGAGATGGCACCGTGTCCCTGGGCCTCTCCTCAACACAGCACCGTCCGCCCTGACACCTCTGGTCTGCTCCTCACACAGTGGAGATATGGCTCCTGGACCACAGTGAGCACTGCAACCGCGCACACGCACTAATAGGTTTATGAACACTCTCGTACAGTAGCTCTCTCTGCCTCGCCATTACTACCCCTCTGACTATACATGTCTGATTCACTGGTCTGTAGAATGCAGCACTGCTCAGCCTCACACACACACACTCCCTCACCCTGGTGTTTTGCATTGTTGCCCAGTGCAAATGAAAAAACAGATCTCTGTCTAAACATGAGGCTTTGGTTTCAAACATGAATCTCAGTTTGTCTGTATGTCTGTCAGAGAGGCTGTGAGCTCGCATGTCAAAGAGGAGGCTAGCGCAAGTGTGATCCCTCTGAAAAAACACACATACATTCCACTCAGGAGCGATACTGCCATCCTCTCCTGTAAAGTCATGGGCAATTTGGTGTAATTGATATGATTGTGATATTTACATGTGTATTTCAGATGGTGTCTTTAGATCTCAGTAGGTATTCACCCCTTGGTAAAGTTGACTCTGTCCTCCTGTTGAGTTTGCCCAGGTGCAGCTAGAATATCACCAGGTGAAAACCTCATGGAGGAGTCTGGTTAGAACATATAGAGACAGAGTACAAATGATTCATTTTAATGCATTTGTCACAGAGTGTCTGAGCTGGTGGCTTAAAATGTAACCTTTATCAGTTCATTGAAAATAGACTTGTTATGCACACATCTTCAATGAAACACATCAGCCAGTAAGAGTTCATGTAAAGTGTGTAAGTGTGACACATTGTAACTCTAATCTTGAATGTTTGTGGGTTCCTCTGTGTGTCTGTCTCAGTGCTCTGTCTCCTGTGGGAAGGGGAAGCGTGCCCGCTATGTCAGCTGTCGGGACGCCCAGGGTGGAGTGGCAGACGAGTCCTACTGTGCCCATCTGCCCCGGCCCCCAGAATCCTCAGCCTGCTTCAGCTCGTGTGGCCAGTGGAGCTCCCGGGAGTGGTCTCCTGTATGTTACAGTTGTTGTCATTTTTTAAACCCCATTACTTTTATAAGTATAAATATGTATGAGCAGCTATTATGTCTTTACTACTCAAATAATGCATGACTTATTATTATTTTTTTGCTATGTTCTCTGCCCAGTGTTCAGTGATCTGACCTTGTGTCTATTGTTTCCCCAGTGTTCAGGGATATGACCTTGTGTCTATTGTTTCCCCAGTGTTCAGTGATATGACCTTGTGTCTATTGTTTCCCCAGTGTTCAGTGATATGACCTTGTGTCTATTGTTTCCCCAGTGTTCAGTGATCTGACCTTGTGTCTATTGTTTGTAAGTCGCTCTGGATAAGAGCGTCTGCTAAATGACTTAAATGTAAATGTAAATGTTTCCCCAGTGTTCAGTGATATGACCTTGTGTCTATTGTTTCCCCAGTGTTCAGTGATCTGACCTTGTGTCTATTGTTTCCCCAGTGTTCAGTGATCTGACCTTGTGTCTATTGTTTCCTCAGTGTTCAGTGATATGGCCTTGTGTCTATTGTTTCCCCAGTGTTCAGTGATCTGACCTTGTGTCTATTGTTTCCCCAGTGTTCAGTGATCTGACCTTGTGTCTATTGTTTCCCCAGTGTTCAGTGATCTGACCTTGTGTCTATTGTTTCCCCAGTGTTCAGTGATATGACCTTGTGTATATTGTTTCCCCAGTGTTCAGTGATCTGACCTTGTGTCTATTGTTTCCCCAGTGTTCAGGGATATGACCTTGTGTCTATTGTTTCCCCAGTGTTCAGTGATATGACCTTGTGTCTATTGTTTCCCCAGTGTTCAGTGATCTGACCTTGTGTCTATTGTTTCCCCAGTGTTCAGTGATCTGACCTTGTGTCTATTGTTTGTAAGTCGCTCTGGATAAGAGCGTCTGCTAAATGACTTAAATGTAAATGTAAATGTTTCCCCAGTGTTCAGTGATATGACCTTGTGTCTATTGTTTCCCCAGTGTTCAGTGATCTGACCTTGTGTCTATTGTTTCCCCAGTGTTCAGTGATCTGACCTTGTGTCTATTGTTTCCTCAGTGTTCAGTGATATGGCCTTGTGTCTATTGTTTCCCCAGTGTTCAGTGATCTGACCTTGTGTCTATTGTTTCCCCAGTGTTCAGTGATCTGACCTTGTGTCTATTGTTTCCCCAGTGTTCAGTGATCTGACCTGTGTCTATTGTTTCCCAGTGTTCAGTTTCCCCAGTGTTCAGTGATATGACCTTGTGTCTATTGTTTCCCCAGTGTTCAGTGATATGACCTTGTGTCTATTGTTTCCCCAGTGTTCAGTGATCTGACCTTGTGTCTATTGTTTCCCCAGTGTTCAGTGATCTGATATTGACCTTGATATGGCCTTGTGTCTATTGTTTCCCCAGTGTTCAGTGATCTGACCTTGTGTCTATTGTTTCCCCAGTGTTCAGTGATATGACCTTGTGTCTATTGTTTCCCCAGTGTTTTATGACCCCCAGTGTTCAGTGATCTGACCTTGTGTCTATTGTTTGACCCCAGTGTTCAGTGATCTGACCTTGTGTCTATTGTTTCCCCAGTGTGACCTTGTGTCTATTGTTTCCCCAGTGTTCAGTGATATGACCTTGTGTCTATTGTTTCAGTGTTCAGTGATATGACCTTGTGTCTATTGTTTCCCAGTGTTCAGTGATATGACCTTGTGTCTATTGTTTCCCCAGTGTTCAGTGATCTGACCTTGTGTCTATTGTTTCCCCAGTGTTCAGTGATCTGACCTTGTGTCTATTGTTTCCCCAGTGTTCAGTGATCTGACCTTGTGTCTATTGTTTCCCCAGTGTTCAGTGATATGACCTTGTGTCTATTGTTTCCAGTGTTCCAGTGTTTTCCCCAGTGATGATGACCTTGTGTCTATTGTTTCCCCAGTGTTCAGTGATCTGACCTTGTGTCTATTGTTTCCCCAGTGTTCAGTGATTGACCTTGTGTCTATTGTTTCCCCAGTGTTCCTGAGTGTTCAGTGATATGACCTTGTGTCTATTGTTTCCCCAGTGTTCAGTGATCTGACCTTGTGTCTATTGTTTCCCCAGTGTTCAGTGACCTTGTGTCTGACCTTGTGTCTATTGTTTCCCCAGTGTTCAGTGATATGACCCTTCCCAGTGTCTGATTGTTTCCCCAGTGTTCAGTGATCTGACCTTGTGTCTATTGTTTCCCCAGTGTTCAGTGATCTGACCTTGTGTCTATTGTTTCCCCAGTGTTCAGTGATCTGACCTTGTGTCTATTGTTTCCCCAGTGTTCAGTTTGACCTTGTGTCTATTGTTTCCCCAGTGTTCAGTGATATGACCTTGTGTCTATTGTTTCCCCAGTGTTCAGTGATACCTTGTGACCAGTGTTGTGTCTATTGTTTCCCCAGTGTTCAGTGATCTGACCTTGTGTTCTGATTGTTTCCCCAGTGTTCAGTGATCTGACCTTGTGTCTATTGTTTGTGTTCTGATTGTTTCCCCAGTGTTCAGTGATGACCTTGTGTCTATTGTTTCCCCAGTGTTCAGTGATATGACCTTGTGTCTATTGTTTCCCCAGTGTTCAGTGATCTGACCTTGTGTCTATTGTTTCCCCAGTGTTCAGTGATGACCTTGTGACAGTGTTCAGTGATTGTGTCTATTGTTTCCCCAGTGTTCAGTGATATGACCTTGTGTCTATTGTTTCCCCAGTGTTCAGTGATATGACCTTGTGTCTATTGTTTCCCCAGTGTTCAGTGATCTGACCTTGTGTCTATTGTTTCCCCAGTGTTCAGTGTGATCTGACCTTGTGTCTATTGTTTCCCAGTGTTCAGTGATCTGACCTTGTGTCTATTGTTTCCCCCAGTGTTCAGTGATCTATTGACCTTGTGTCTATTGTCTATTTTTCCCAGTGTTCAGTGATATGACCTTGTGTCTAATGTTTCCCCAGTGTTCAGTGATATGACCTTGTGTCTATTGTTTCCCCAGTGTTCAGTGATCTGACCTTGTGTCTATTGTTTCTCCAGTGTTCAGTGATCTGACCTTGTCTATTGTTTCCCCAGTGTTCAGTGATTGTTTCTATTGTTTCCCCAGTGTTCAGTGATCTGACCTTGTGTCTATTGTTTCCCCAGTGTTCAGTGATATGACCTTGTGTCTATTGTTTCCCCAGTGTTCAGTGATCTGACCTTGTGTCTATTGTTTCCCCAGTGTTCAGTGATCTGACCTTGTGTCTATTGTTTCCCCAGTGTTCAGTGATCTGACCTTGTGTCTATTGTTTCCCCAGTGTTCAGTGATCTGACCTTGTGTCTATTGTTTCCCCAGTGTTCAGTGATATGACCTTGTGTCTGATTGTCTGTGTTTTGACCTTGTGTCTATTGTTTCCCCAGTGTTCAGTGATATGACCTTGTGTCTATTGTTTCCCCAGTGTTCAGTGATCTGACCTTGTGTCTATTGTTTCCCCAGTGTTCAGTGATCTGACCTTGTGTCTATTGTTTCCCCAGTGTTCAGTGATATGACCTCTGTCTATTGTTTCCCCAGTGTTCAGTGATATGACCTTGTGTCTATTGTTTCCCCAGTGTTCAGTGATATGACCTTGTGTCTATTGTTTCCCCAGTGTTCAGTGATCTGACCTTGTGTCTATTGTTTCCCCAGTGTTCAGTGATCTGACCTTGTGTTCTATTGTTTCCTCAGTGTCTATTGTTTCCCCAGTGTTCAGTGATATGACCTTGTGTCTATTGTTTCCCCAGTGTTGTGATCTGACCTTGTGTCTATTGTTTCCCCAGTGTTCAGTGATCTGACCTTGTGTCTATTGTTTGTTTGACCTTGTGTCTATTGTTTCCCCAGTGTTCAGTGATCTGACCTTGTGTCTATTGTTTCCCCAGTGTTCAGTGATCTGACCTTGTGTCTATTGTTTCCCCAGTGTTCAGTGATATGACCTTGTGTCTATTGTTTCCCCAGTGTTCAGTGATATGACCTTGTGTCTATTGTTTCCCAGTGTTCAGTGATCTGACCTTGTGTCTATTGTTTCCCCAGTGTTCAGTGATCTGACCTTGTGTCTATTGTTTCCCAGTGTTCAGTGATATGACCTTGTGTCTATTGTTTCCCCAGTGTTCAGTGATCTGACCTTGTGTCTATTGTTTCCCCAGTGTTCAGTGATCTGACCTTGTGTCTATTGTTTCCCAGTGTTCAGTGATATGACCTTGTGTCTATTGTTTCCCCAGTGTTCAGTGATATGAGTGTCTATTGTTTCCCCAGTGTTCAGTGATGACCTTGTGTCTATTGTTTCCCCAGTGTTCAGTGATCTGACCTTGTGTCTATTGTTTCCCCAGTGTTCAGTGATATGACCTTGTGTCTATTGTTTCCCCAGTGTTCAGTGATCTGACCAGTGATCTGACCTTGTCTATTGTTTCTCCAGTGTTCAGTCTGACCTTGTGTCTATTGTTTCCCCAGTGTTCAGTGATCTGACCTTGTGTCTTGTGAGTGTTCTTGTGTCTATTGTTTCCCCAGTGTTCAGTGATCTGACCTTGTGTCTATTGTTTCCCCAGTGTTCAGTGATCTGACCTTGTGTCTATTGTTTCCCCAGTGTTCAGTGATATGACCTTGTGTCTATTGTTTCCCCAGTGTTCAGTGATATGACCTTGTGTCTATTGTTTCCCCAGTGTTCAGTGTGACCTTGTGTCTATTGTTTCCCAGTGTTCTGACCTTGTGTCTAGTGTTGTTTGACCCATTGTGTTCAGTGATCTGACCTTGTGTCTATTGTTTCCCCAGTGTTCAGTGATCTGACCTTGTGTCTATTGTTTCCCCAGTGTTCAGTGATATGACCTTGTGTCTATTATTTCCCCAGTGTTCAGTGATATGACCTTGTGTCTATTGTTTCCCCAGTGTTCAGTGATATGACCTTGTGTCTATTGTTTCCCCAGTGTTCAGTGATCTGACCTTGTGTCTATTGTTTCCCCAGTGTTCAGTGATCTGACCTTGTGTCTATTGTTTCCCCAGTGTTCAGTGATCTGACCTTGTGTCTATTGTTTCCCCAGTGTTCAGTGATATGACCTTGTGTCTATTGTTTCCCCAGTGTTCAGTGATATGACCTTGTGTCTATTGTTTTCCCAGTCTTCAGTGATATGACCTTGTGTCTAATGTTTCCCCAGTGTTCAGTGATATGACCTTGTGTCTATTGTTTCCCCAGTGTTCAGTGATCTGACCTTGTGTCTATTGTTTCTCCAGTGTTCAGTGATCTGACCTTGTGTCTATTGTTTCCCCAGTGTTCAGTGATCTGACCTTGTGTCTATTGTTTCCCCAGTGTTCAGTGATCTGACCTTGTGTCTATTGTTTCCCCAGTGTTCAGTGATATGACCTTGTGTCTATTGTTTCCCCAGTGTTCAGTGATCTGACCTTGTGTCTATTGTTTCCCCAGTGTTCAGTGATATGACCTTGTGTCTATTGTTTCCCCAGTGTTCAGTGATATGACCTTGTGTCTATTGTTTCCCCAGTGTTCAGTGATCTGACCTTGTGTCTATTGTTTCCCCAGTGTTCAGTGATATGACCTTGTGTCTATTGTTTCCCCAGTGTTCAGTGATCTGACCTTGTGTCTATTGTCTATTGTTTGATCTGACCCAGTGTTCAGTGATCTGACCTTGTGTCTATTGTTTCCCAGTGTTCAGTGATATTGCCCAGTGTCTATTGTTTCCCCAGTGTTCAGTGATCTGACCTTGTGTCTATTGTTTCCCCAGTGTTCAGTGATCTGACCTTGTGTCTATTTCCCCAGTGTTCAGTGATCTGACCTTGTGTCCCAGTGTTCAGTGATATGACCTTGTGTCTATTGTTTCCCCAGTGTTCAGTGATATGACCTTGTGTCTATTGTTTCCCCAGTGTTCAGTGATCTGACCTTGTGTCTATTGTTTCCCCAGTGTTCAGTGATCTGACCTTGTGTCTATTGTTTCCCCAGTGTTCAGTGATCTGACCTTGTGTCTATTGTTTCCCCAGTGTTCAGTGATCTGACCTTGTGTCTATTGTTTCCCCAGTGTTCAGTGATCTGACCTTGTGTCTATTGTTTCCCCAGTGTTCAGTGATATGACCTTGTGTCTATTGTTTCCCCAGTGTTCAGTGATATGACCTTGTGTCTATTGTTTCCCCAGTGTTCAGTGATCTGACCTTGTGTCTATTGTTTCCCAGTGTTCAGTGTTCAGTGATCTGACCTTGTGTCTATTGTTTCCCCAGTGTTCAGTGTTCTGACCTTGTGTCTATTGTTTCCCCAGTGTTCTGACCTTGTGTCTATTGTTTCCCCAGTGTTCAGTGATATGACCTATTGTTTGTGTCTGATTGTTTCCCCAGTGTTCAGTGATCTGACCTTGTGTCTATTGTTTCCCCAGTGTTCAGTTCTGAGTGATCAGTGATATGACCTTGTGTCTATTGTTTCCCCAGTGTTCAGTGATATGACCTTGTGTCTATTGTTTCCCCAGTGTTCAGTGATCTGACCTTGTGTCTATTGTTTGTTTCAGTGATCTGACCTTGTGTCATTGTTTCCCCAGTGTTCAGTGATCTGACCTTGTGTCTATTGTTTCCCCAGTGTTCAGTGATCTGACCTTGTGTCTATTGTTTCCCCAGTGTTCAGTGATATGACCTTGTGTCTATTGTTTCCCAGTGTTCAGTGATATGACCTTGTGTCTATTGTTTCCCCAGTGTTCAGTGATCTGACCTTGTGTCTATTGTTTCCCCAGTGTTCAGTGATCTG
The DNA here is from genome assembly GCF_034236695.1 of Oncorhynchus nerka. Taxonomy (NCBI): domain Eukaryota; kingdom Metazoa; phylum Chordata; class Actinopteri; order Salmoniformes; family Salmonidae; genus Oncorhynchus; species Oncorhynchus nerka. The sequence goes on from NC_088420.1 coordinate 25,214,368, forward strand.
ACCTTGTGTCTATTGTTTCCCCAGTGTTCAGTGATCTGACCTTGTGTCTATTGTTTCCCCAGTGTTCAGTGATATGACCTTGTGTCTATTGTTTCCCCAGTGTTCCACCAGTTGTGATCTATTGTTTCCCCAGTGTTCAGTGATCTGACCTTGTGTCTATTGTTTCCCCAGTGTTCAGTGATCTGACCTTGTGTCTATTGTTTCCCCAGTGTTCAGTGATCTGACCTTGTGTCTATTGTTTCCCAGTGTTCAGTGATCTGACCTTGTGTCTATTGTTTCCCCAGTGTTCAGTGATCTGACCTTGTGTCTATTGTTTCCCCAGTGTTCAGTGATATGACCTTGTGTCTATTGTTTCCCCAGTGTTCAGTGATATGACCTTGTGTCTATTGTTTCCCCAGTGTTCAGTGATCTGACCTTGTGTCTATTGTTTCCCCAGTGTTCAGTGATATGACCTTGTGTCTATTGTTTCCCCAGTGTTCAGTGATCTGACCTTGTGTCTATTGTTTCCCCAGTGTTCAGTGATCTGACCTTGTGTCTATTGTTTCCCCAGTGTTCAGTGATCTGACCTTGTGTCTATTGTTTCCCCAGTGTTCAGTGATATGACCTTGTGTCTATTGTTTCCCAGTGTTCAGTGATATGACCTTGTGTCTATTGTTTCCCCAGTGTTCAGTGATCTGACCTTGTGTCTATTGTTTCAGTGTTCAGTGATCTGACCTTGTGTCTATTGTTTCCCCAGTGTTCAGTGATCTGACCTTGTGTCTATTGTTTCCCCAGTGTTCAGTGATCTGACCTTGTGTCTATTGTTTCCCCAGTGTTCAGTGATCTGACCTTGTGTCTATTGTTTCCCCAGTGTTCAGTGATCTGACCTTGTGTCTATTGTTTCCCCAGTGTTCAGTGATCTGACCTTGTGTCTATTGTTTCCCCAGTGTTCAGTGATATGACCTTGTGTCAGTGTTCAGTGATCTGACCTTGTGTCTATTGTTTCCCCAGTGTTCAGTGATCTGACCTTGTGTCTATTGTTTCCCCAGTGTTCAGTGATATGACCTTGTGTCTATTGTTCCCCAGTGTTCAGTGATCTGACCTTGTGTTCCCCAGTGTTCAGTGATATGACCTTGTGTCTATTGTTTCCCCAGTGTTCAGTGATATGACCTTGTGTCTATTGTTTCCCCAGTGTTCAGTGATATGACCTTGTGTCTATTGTTTCCCCAGTGTTCAGTGATCTGACCTTGTGTCTATTGTTTCCCCAGTGTTCAGTGATCTGACCTTGTGTCTATTGTTTCCCCAGTGTTCAGTGATCTGACCTTGCTGTCTATTGTTTCCCCCAGTGTTCAGTGATATGACCTTGTGTCTATTGTTTCCCCAGTGTTCAGTGATCTGACCTTGTGTCTATTGTTTCCCCAGTGTTCAGTGATCTGATCTGACCTTGTGTCTATTGTTTCCCCAGTGTTCAGTGATCTGACCTTGTGTCTATTGTTTCCCCAGTGTTCAGTGATATGACCTTGTGTCTATTGTTTCCCCAGTGTTCAGTGATCTGACCTTGTGTCTATTGTTTCCCCAGTGTTCAGTGACCTTGTGACCAGTGATCTGACCTTGTGTCTATTGTTTCCCCAGTGTTCAGTGTGACCTTGTGTCTATTGTTTCCCCAGTGTTCAGTGATCTGACCTTGTGTCTATTGTTTCCCCAGTGTTCAGTGATCTGACCTTGTGTCTATTGTTTCCCCAGTGTTCAGTGATCTGACCTTGTGTCTATTGTTTCCCCAGTGTTCAGTGATATGACCTTGTGTCTATTGTTTCCCCAGTGTTCAGTGATCTGACCTTGTGTCTATTGTTTCCCCAGTGTTCAGTGATATGACCTTGTGTCTATTGTTTCCCCAGTGTTCAGTGATCTGACCTTGTGTCTATTGTTTCCCCAGTGTTCAGTGATCTGACCTTTGTGTATTGTTTCCCCAGTTTCCCCAGTGTTCAGTGATCTGACCTTGTGTCTATTGTTTCCCAGTGTTCAGTGATCTGACCTTGTGTCTATTGTTTCCCCAGTGTTCAGTGATCTGACCTTGTGTCTATTGTTTCCCCAGTGTTCAGTGATCTATTGACCCCAGTGTTCAGTGATGACCTTGTGTCTATTGTTTCCCCAGTGTTCAGTGATGACCTTGTGACAGTGTTCAGTGATCTGACCTTGTGTCTATTGTTTCCCCAGTGTTCAGTGATATGACCTTGTGTCAGTGATTGTTTCCCAGTGTTCAGTGATATGACCTTGTGTCTATTGTTTCCCCAGTGTTCAGTGATCTGACCTTGTGTTCAGTGATTGTTTCCCCAGTGTTCAGTGATCTGACCTTGTGTCTATTGTTTCCCCAGTGTTCAGTGATCTGACCTTGTGTCTATTGTTTCCCCAGTGTTCAGTGATATGACCTTGTGTCTATTGTTTTCCCAGTCTTCAGTGATATGACCTTGTGTCTAATGTTTCCCCAGTGTTCAGTGATATGACCTTGTGTCTATTGTTTCCCCAGTGTTCAGTGATCTGACCTTGTGTCTATTGTTTCTCGTGTTCAGTGTTCAGTGATCTGACCTTGTGTCTATTGTTTCCCCAGTGTTCAGTGATCTGACCTGTGTCTATTGTTTCAGTGATCTGACCTTGTGTCTATTGTTTCCCCAGTGTTTCCCCAGTGTTCAGTGATCTGACCTTGTGTCTATTGTTTTCCCCAGTGTTGTGATTGACCTTGTGTCTATTGTTTCCCCAGTGTTCAGTGATCTGACCTTGTGTCTATTGTTTCCCCAGTGTTCAGTGATCTGACCTTGTGTCTATTGTTTCCCCAGTGTTCAGTGATCTGACCTTGTGTCTATTGTTTCCCCAGTGTTCAGTGATATGACCTTGTGTCTATTGTTTCCCCAGTGTTCAGTGATATGACCAGTGTTTGTGTCTATTGTTTCCCCAGTGTTCAGTGATATGACCTTGTGTCTATTGTTTCCCCAGTGTTCAGTTTGACCTTGTGTCTATTGTTTCCCCAGTGTTCAGTGATATGACCTTGTGTCAGTGTTCAGTGATATGACCTTGTGTCTATTGTTTCCCAGTGTTCAGTGATCTGACCTTGTGTCTATTGTTTCCCAGTGTTCAGTGATCTGACCTTGTGTCTATTGTTTCCCCAGTGTTCAGTGATCTGACCTTGTGTCTATTGTTTCCCCAGTGTTCAGTGATCTGACCTTGTGTCTATTGTTTCCCCAGTTTCAGTGATCTGACCTTGTGTCTATTGTTATCCCCAGTGTTCAGTGATCTGACCTTGTGTCTATTGTTTCCCAGTGTTCAGTGTTCAGTGTGATATGACCTTGTGTCTATTGTTTCCCCAGTGTTCAGTGATCTGACCTTGTGTCTATTGTTTCCCCAGTGTTCAGTGATCTGACCTTGTGTCTATTGTTTCCCCAGTGTTCAGTGATCTGACCTTGTGTCTATTGTTTCCCCAGTGTTCAGTGATCTGACCTTGTGTCTATTGTTTCCCCAGTGTTCAGTGTCTTGTGTCTATTGTTTCCCCAGTGTTCAGTGATATGACCTTGTGTCTATTGTTTCCCCAGTGTTCAGTGATCTGACCTTGTGTCTATTGTTTGACCCCAGTGTTCAGTGATCTGACCTTGTGTCTATTGTTTCCCCAGTGTTCAGTGATATGACCTTGTGTCTATTGTTTCCCCAGTGTTCAGTGATATGACCTTGTGTCTATTGTTTCCCCAGTGTTCAGTGATCTGACCTTGTGTCTATTGTTTCCCCAGTGTTCAGTGATATGACCTTGTGTCTATTGTTTCCCCAGTGTTCAGTGATCTGACCTTGTGTCTATTGTTTCCCCAGTGTTCAGTGATCTGACCTTGTGTCTATTGTTTCCCCAGTGTTCAGTGATATGACCTTGTGTCTATTGTTTCCCAGTGTTCAGTGATATGACCTTGTGTCTATTGTTTCCAGTGTTCAGTGATCTGACCTTGTGTCTATTGTTTCCCCAGTGTTCAGTGATCTGACCTTGTGTCTATTGTTTCCCCAGTGTTGTGACCTTGTGTCTATTGTTTCCCCAGTGTTCAGTGATATGACCTTGTGTCTATTGTTTCCCCAGTGTTCAGTGATATGACCTTGTGTCTATTGTTTGTTTCCCCAGTGTTCAGTGATATGACCTTGTGTCTATTGTTTCCCCAGTGTTCAGTGATCTGACCTTGTGTCTATTGTTTCCCCAGTGTTCAGTGATCTGACCTTGTGTCTATTGTTTCCCCAGTGTTCAGTGATCTGACCTTGTGTCTATTGTTTCCCCAGTGTTCAGTGATCTGACCTTGTGTCTATTGTTTCCCCAGTGTTCATATGACCTTGTGTCTATTGTTTCAGTGTTCAGTGATCTGACCTTGTGTCTATTGTTTCCCCAGTGTTCAGTGATCTGACCTTGTGTCTATTGTTTCCCCAGTGTTCAGTGATCTGACCTTGTGTCTATTGTTTCCCCCCAGTGTTCAGTGATGATGACCTTGTGTCTATTGTTTCCCCCCAGTGTTCAGTGATGATGACCTTGTGTCTATTGTTTCCCCAGTGTTCAGTGATCTGACCTTGTGTCTATTGTTTCCCCAGTGTTCAGTGATCTGACCTTGTGTCTATTGTTTCCCCAGTGTTCAGTGATATGACCTTGTGTCTATTGTTTCCCCAGTGTTCAGTGATATGACCTTGTGTCTATTGTTTCCCCCCAGTGTTTCAGTGATATGACCTTGTGTCTATTGTTTCCCCAGTGTTCAGTGATATGACCTTGTGTCTCCCCATTGTTTGACCTTGTGTCCCAGTGTTCAGTGATCTGACCTTGTGTCTATTGTTTCTAGTGTTGTGATTGACCTTGTGTCTATTGTTTCCCCAGTGTTCAGTGATCTGACCTTGTGTCTATTGTTTCCCCAGTGTTCAGTGATCTGACCTTGTGTCTATTGTTTCCCAGTGTTCAGTGATCTGACCTTGTGTCTATTGTTTCCCCAGTGTTCAGTGATCTGACCTTGTGTCTATTGTTTCCCCAGTGTTCAGTGATATGACCCAGTGTTCAGTGATATGACCTTGTGTCTATTGTTTCTATTGTTTCCCCAGTGTTCAGTGATATGACTTGTGTCTATTGTTTCCCCAGTGTTCTGATTGTTTCCCCAGTGTTCAGTGATATGACCTTGTGTCTATTGTTTCCCCAGTGTTCAGTGATCTGACCTTGTGTCTATTGTTTCCCCAGTGTTCAGTGATCTGACCTTGTGTCTATTGTTTCCCCAGTGTTCAGTGATATGACCTTGTGTCTATTGTTTCCCAGTGTTCAGTGATATGAGTGTTCAGTGATCTGACCTTGTGTCTATTGTTTCCCCAGTGTTCAGTGATCTGACCTTGTGTCTATTGTTTCCCCAGTGTTCAGTGATCTGAGTCTATTGTTTCAGTGTTCAGTGATCTGACCTTGTGTCTATTGTTTCCCCAGTGTTCAGTGATATGACCTTGTGTCTATTGTTTCCCCAGTGTTCAGTGATCTGACCTTGTGTCTATTGTTTCCCCAGTGTTCAGTGATCTGACCTTGTGTCTATTGTTTCCCCAGTGTTCAGTGATATGACCTTGTGTCTATTGTTTCCCCAGTGTTCAGTGATCTGACCTTGTGTCTATTGTTTCCCCAGTGTTCAGTGATTGACCTTGTGTCCCCAGTGTTCAGTGATCTGACCTTGTGTCTAGTGTTGTTTGACCTTGTGTCTATTGTTTCCCCAGTGTTCAGTGATCTGACCTTGTGTCTATTGTTTCCCCAGTGTTCAGTGATATGACCTTGTGTCTATTGTTTCCCCAGTGTTCAGTGATATGACCTTGTGTCTATTGTTTCCCCAGTGTTCAGTGATCTGACCTTGTGTCTATTGTTTATTGTTTGACCTTGTGTCCCAGTGTTCAGTGATCTGACCTTGTGTCTATTGTTTCCCCAGTGTTCAGTGATCTGACCTTGTGTCTATTGTTTCCCCAGTGTTCAGTGATATGACCTTGTGTCTATTGTTTCTATTGTTTCCCCCCAGTGTTCAGTGATATGACCTTGTGTCTATTGTTTCCCAGTGTTCAGTGATATGACCTTGTGTCTATTGTTTCCCAGTGTTCAGTGATCTGACCTTGTGTCTATTGTTTCCCAGTGTTCAGTGATCTGACCTTGTGTCTATTGTTTCCCCAGTGTTCAGTGATCTGACCTTGTGTCTATTGTTTCCCCAGTGTTCAGTGATTGACCTTGTGTCTATTGTTTCTGACCTTGTGTCTATTGTTTCCCCAGTGTTCAGTGATCTGACCTTGTGTCTATTGTTTCCCCAGTGTTCAGTGATATGACCTTGTGTCTATTGTTTCCCCAGTGTTCAGTGATATGACCTTGTGTCTATTGTTTCCCCAGTGTTCAGTGATCTGACCTTGTGTCTATTGTTTCCCCAGTGTTCAGTGATCTGACCTTGTGTCTATTGTTTCCCCAGTGTTCAGTGATATGACCTTGTGTCTATTGTTTCCCCAGTGTTCAGTGATATGACCTTGTGTCTATTGTTTTCTCAGTGTTCAGTGATATGACCTTGTGTCTAATGTTTCCCCAGTGTTCAGTGATATGACCTTGTGTCTATTGTTTCCCCAGTGTTCAGTGATATGACCTTGTGTCTATTGTTTCCCCAGTGTTCAGTGATCTGACTTGTGTCTATTGTTTCCCCAGTGTTCTGATTGTTTCTATTGTTTCCCAGTGTTCAGTGATCTGACCTTGTGTCTATTGTTTCCCCAGTGTTCAGTGATCTGACCTTGTGTCTATTGTTTCCCCAGTGTTCAGTGATCTGACCTTGTGTCTATTGTTTCCCCAGTGTTCAGTGATATGACCTTGTGTCTATTGTTTCCCAGTGTTCAGTGATATGACCTTGTGTCTATTGTTTCCCCAGTGTTCAGTGATATGACCTTGTGTCTATTGTTTCCCCAGTGTTCAGTGATCTGACCTTGTGTCTATTGTTTCCCCAGTGTTCAGTGATATGACCTTGTGTCTATTGTTTCAGTGTTCCCAGTGTTCAGTGATATGACCTTGTGTCTATTGTTTCCCCAGTGTTCAGTGATCTGACCTTGTGTCTATTGTTTCCCCAGTGTTCAGTGATCTGACCTTGTGTCTATTGTTTCCCAGTGTTCAGTGATCTGACCTTGTGTCTATTGTTTCCCCAGTGTTCAGTGATCTGACCTTGTGTCTATTGTTTCCCCAGTGTTCAGTGATATGACCTTGTGTCTATTGTTTCCCCAGTGTTCAGTGATATGACCTTGTGTCTATTGTTTCCCCAGTGTTCAGTGATCTGACCTTGTGTCTATTGTTTATTGTTTCCCCAGTGTTCAGTGATATGACCTTGTGTCTATTGTTTCCCCAGTGTTCAGTGATCTGACCTTGTGTCTATTGTTTCCCCAGTGTTCAGTGATCTGACCTTGTGTCTATTGTTTCCCCAGTGTTCAGTGATCTGACCTTGTGTCTATTGTTTCCCCAGTGTTCAGTGATATGACCTTGTGTCTATTGTTTCCCCAGTGTTCAGTGATATGACCTTGTGTCTATTCTTTTCCCAGTGTTCAGTGACGTGTGGTGTGGGCCGGGCCACCAGGCAGGTGGAATGCAGTAACTACCACCACCGGGTGGATGAGTCATTCTGCGACCAGGACGAGAGGCCCAGCACAGAGCATGAGTGTACGGCCACCCCCTGCCCCTCCGAGTATCGACAGAGGCCCAATGACCAGCCCTACAGCCCCCACAACCCCGCCAGCCACCCAGGCCATGGCAGTTGGAATGTCCCCTCGGCAGACAACCAGTGGAGGACGGGACCCTGGGGAGGAGTATGTACAGAACCATGGGACCAGAGATTGTACACTCACCTGAGTGACCCCTAGTTGTAGGCAATATGGCCGGGGGTTTGGGGGGGTCATGATGTTCCACGTGGTCAAGAAAAACTTCTGGGACTATGATACCATCTCCATGCACTGCTCTCTCCCTCACCTAATTGTCTGACTGCATATCTGCTGTTCCTCACAAAGTGATCTCTCACTGTATTCACTCAGACAGATAGTAAGGATATGACTAGATTGCAGCTGGTAAGGTAGTGTACAGGCTGTGTACAGAGTTGTGTGTGTGTTTCCCTCTGTAACACACTCTGTGCCCCTCTGTAGTGCTCCAGTACGTGTGCAGGGGGCTTCCAGAGGAGGGTGGTAGTGTGTCAGGATGCGGAGGGTCGCAGCACCAGCCACTGTGACCAGAGGGTCAAACCTGCAGAGTCCAAGAGCTGCGACTCAGGACCCTGCCCTCTGTGGAACTACGGCATCTGGGGAGAGGTGAGGGAGAGGCTATACAGACACGCCTGGTGCCCAAATTGATGACGTATGTCGCGCATCTGAGAGACGAGTTGAGACGACTGCCTGAACCGAATCCGTTCGTCTCCACTCGACTCTCGCTGTGCGACATACGTCATCAATTTGGGCACCAGGCATGTCTGTATAGCCTCTCCCGAGAGGTGAGTACACAGGCACTACAGGGACTATGTACATCCTTAAACAGATCTGCCTCTGTTAAAGCTACAACAATATGGTCCACTACTAAACTACAGATACCCATTTCAGACTCCTGGGCATGTGTCAATAGTCTAAAGTGGCTTCCTTTCCTCTGCACCTCTTGTTCATCTACTCCCGCACTGAAAGAAGAACTATTGAGATACTGTACCAAGCAGCCTGCCTTTAACTCAAACTTCTTGCTAAATACTAAGTTGACGCCCTCTTCTCTTCTTCTTTTTAAATGTTAAATGTTCTCTTTTCCACTCTCAGTGCACCCAGACGTGTGGCGGAGGAAGGAGGACGCGCCAGGTGGTGTGCCAGCGGCCCAACGGACAGAGACTCAACGACCACAACTGTGACGTCCTGGATAAGCCTCCTGACATGGAGCAGTGCAGCCTGCACCTGTGCCCGGGCAGCACATCCTGGCACCGCCGACCATGGAAGCCGGTACGATAGTACTTCCTCTTCCTATAACTTCTCCTCCTCCTTAACTTCCTCCTTCGCTGGGGCGTGTCACCATGAGCCGTGAGTAGACATGGGGGTGTGCTTAAATTACAGAGAGTGTACTTCTGGCCCATCCACTAGCAGCTAGAGGCTAGCGGCTAGCTAACTGTTTTAGCCTATCTGTAGGAGCGTCAATGGAGCACTAGTGTCAGCGCTAGGTTAGGATATCCCCAGCCCACCCACACTGGGCCATGGAGTGGCATGGTGCTGATTAGAAACAAGGGGAAAAGAGCACACACAGAATGCTGCTCCACATTGGGAATTGTCAGAAACACATGGTTCCCATTTGGAACTTAGGCTCCAAATGAAAACTATAAATTAGAAGGACAATGTTGTCCAACAATGCCATATATTTGTAGAGGCGAGTGAGTAACTCAAAATATATTTATTTCATATGTGAAGCGTGAAGTAAACGTTTTTTCTGATTTCTGTCTCACCCTGTAACCGAAAGTACACAAGTGTAAATTTGTGTATAAGAGTTACCTTTATCAAACAGCAACAAATTACTGTTACTGTATTTTGTGTATGTATCTTTGTATCTTTGTACAGTATGATTTTTAGTGGCCAGGTTTAGTATGATATTTTTAGTGGCTAGGTTTCATAAATGAATATGATATTTAATATTTTACTGGTGCTTTTGGTTGGATCTCTTGCGTCTCATGAATAATGACAGTTTGTACAGAGCAACGTACTTTCAAAACGACAGTTTTACTATTTTTTAAATTATGAAAATATATTTTTTAAGACTCATAAATGAAACGTTAAATGCAGTTTTCAAAATGGTGCCATCCCTCTTAGAATGTTATATTCTAGATCTTTTCACAGTTCTACCATCCCCTCATGTAACAAGGTCTGCTTCTAAAGTTTTAAATAACTGACAATGAATTATAAGTACAAAATAATTTTAAAAAACAGTAACTATAGAATACTATAGATAGTCTAGATATAACACTGTATTTTAGGGTTCAATTTGAAATGCTTAGACACATACAGTTACTGTAGGAAAAAAGCTATAATGCCTATGCAAGGAAATAATCGGGCGCAGAAAGTCATGTACAGTAGAAGCTACAAAGGCCAGGCCTTCTACACTTCTGGTATCACAGAACTGAACATTGTACAGGGATCACTGTTCGGCAAAACACTCAACCTCACAATATACTCTCACCCTCACCAGTACATGTGTTATCATTTTTCTGTCTTGTCGTTAGTGTGTTAGTTGGTCATAGTGGCACAAGTGATTTCAATATTTGTCTTGTATGGTGGGCCCTTTGTCTCTACTGTAAAACTGCACTATAGTACAGGAGAAGTTTACATCAAAATGATGTTTACAGTGGGGTTTCTATAGAAACACCAGTCTGCCATTTTTTCAGAAGTCAGCGAATTAGAGCCCTTTTGTCTTTGCCTCTGATAAATTGGCTGTAGGTGCTCTTAACAGATTGACATAACAGTCAATCTGCTAAGTACAAGAGGCACTATAAAGTTGTATTATTGAACTTATTCACAGGTCATACCTGATGTATTTGTAAAGCTTATGTTACATGCCGTATATCAAGATAAATCCGTCTAATACGGTGTACAAATGTCAAACTATGCAATCCAGTTTTTAAAGCTCTACCATTTCACAGTAGATTTACTTCCAATGTGCTTTTCATCTGAAAGTCTGCTCAGAAGATAAAACCAACTGAATTGGCATCCGCTAATCTGAAGCACACAAATACCTCTCTTTTATGATACTGTAGTCATTTGTTGCTGTTTCACTTTTTTCTTGGGCGAGTTTCTACATTTCTGAAGGATTTTTTCATATAAAAGCTATTTATTTGTTTACAATAGTTTATTCATTGTTGCAGCTTTAATGTTGCATTTGTTTCCATTTCGATACATGTAACACTTGGGTTGAACTATCTGTCATAACCTTCGTAATGCTGTCATCAACCTGACCTGCCATCCCATAACTGCTCCATACATTACAAAACATTTCATTACTAACTACTTGCTTGATGGATAGCCAGCCAGTCAACATATATATTATATTATACCCTGCGACAGCATGAAAAACACTAGTACGTGGAACATGGTTTCCCAAAGTGTCATGACATGTGAGACATCAAGGTGCAGTCTACCTGACACATAGTTCAGGTGAAGTGTTACCAAAATGGCTCTTTGTTTGTGTTGACCCTAAGCTCTCCTGTGAGGTCCACTCTGGGCTCTCTCTCTCTCTTGTCTTCTTCCTCCACATTCCTTTGTCTCTGTCTGTCCCAAGACATTCACTTCATCCAAGACTCCTCCTTAGCCTCGCCAGCCCAGTCGCTCTTCGTGTCTCCAACTTTTTTTTACCCAAGGTGCTCAGTGCATTGCTTAGTTTTTTTGTTCAAATGTTTGTTAATCTTTTTCTATTTATTTAGTTCACATTCAAAAATACATAAACATGTTGACATATCTTTTCCCACTGTAAAAAAAATATTAAAGAAACAAAGGTTGTGAAATGTGTGTTGTTTTTCAATGTGGCATCATGCTGTAATACTTGGAAAGTGTTTGTATTCTTTGGCAATGACATTTGCCCCATAACTTCAAAGTCATATTGTTAAGCATTTACTTTTATGCTCATCACAGTACAGGAAATAGCATCATATGTGCTCTGTATTTTTTGGGGTTTATACCAAATACTGTCTAAAATATATACTACACTGAGCAAAAGTTATTGAGATATAAAGGCCCACATCCTAAATGCTGAACCGCCGCCCAAAAGTTGTACACAGGTCAAACAAACTTCAGACACAAACTTCAAGATAACTGTTTCGGTTGAATTATATCCCTATAGCATTTGTTACACAATATATGATAACTAAAATATTTGTTGATACAGAAAAATATATACCTTTGCAGCTCCTCCTCATGTCTCTATCCAGCTAATCTAAAGCCAGCTATCTGAGTTTTTTAGAATAGCATAAAAGTGTGCTTTATAAAATAGCATAAACAGCATAAATTAAAACCACACAAAATAGAATGTAAAACAGACTGCAGGCTTTCTTCATATTGTTATGATGTTTTTTAATCATTTCATTTTGCAAACACTCAAGAGAAAACATACTCCAATTTTGGCACAGGCTGTAGGTGCTCTTAACAGATTGACATAACAAGCTGGCACATATATCTGTTTACAATTGTAGTAATAGGGCTATCGCCGTAATGCCTTTGGCTGTAAACCAACAGAGTATTGTGTTTTATTACAAGAATCATTGGAAATTAATCAATGTTGGCAAGTTTGTTATATTTTAAGAGGTCCCAAATAAATACATTTAAAAAATGATGTTCATGCAATACTGTTGATGAATTCATTTTTGCCTCTTTTCTGTTGTATTATATCATGCTTTCAAATAGAGGCGATCATTTCAACAGGACAAGTAAAATAAGCAGAGCCAATACCAAAAAAAATAAAACTGAAATATAACATTTAAATAAGTCTTCAGACCCTTTACTCAGTACTTTGTTGAAGCAACAAGCTTGGCACACCTGTATTTGGGGAGTTTCTCCCATTCTTCTCTGCAGATCCTCTCAAGCTCTGTCAGGTTGGATGGGGAGCGTCGCTGCACAGCTATTTTCAGGTCTCTCCAGAGATGTTCGATCAGGTTCAACTCTGGTTCAAGCTCTGGGTGGGCCACTCAAGGACATTCAGAGACTTGTCCTGAAGCCACTCCTGCGTTTGGCTGTGTGCTTAGGGTTGTTGTCCTGTTGGAAGGTGAACCTTCGCCCCAGTCTGAGGTCCTGAGTGCTCTGGAGCAGGTTTTCATCAAGGAGCTCTCTTTACTTTGCTCCATTCATCTTTCCCTCGATCCTGACTAGTCTCCCAGTCCCTGCCGCTGAAAAACATCCCCTGCTTCACTGTAGGGATGGTGCCAGGTTTCCGACATAAATTACGCTTGGCCAAAGAGTTCAATCTTGGTTTCATCAGACCAGACAATCTTGTTTCTCATGGTCTGTCATGTGACTTTTACTAAGGAGTGGCTTCCGTCTGGCCACTCTACCATAAAGGCCTGATTGGTGGAGTGCTGCAGAGATGGTTGTCCTTCTGGAAGGTTCTCCCATCTCCACAGAGGAACTCTGGAGCTCTTTCAGAGTGACCATCGTTTTCTTGGCCACCTCCCTGACCAAGGCCCTTCTCCCCTGGTTGCTCAGTTTGGCCGGGTGTCCAGCTCTAGGAAAAGTCTTGGTGGTTCCAAGCGTATTCCATTTAAGAATGATGGAAGCCACTGTGTTCTTGGGGACCTTCAATGATGCAGAAATGTTTTGGTACTCTTCCCTAGATCTGTGCCTCAAAACAATCCTGTCTCGGAGCTCTACCGACAATTCCTTCAACTTCATGGCTTGGTTTTTGCTGTGGGACCTTATATAGACAGGTGTGTGCTTTTCCCAAATCATGTCCAATGAATTGAATTTAACACAGGTGGACTCCAATCAAGTTGTAGAAACATCTCAAAGATGATCAATGTAAACAAATGCACCTGAGCTCAATTTCGAGTCTCATAGCAAAGGGTCTGAATAGGAAAGGAAAGGAAAAGAAAGGAAAGGAAAGGAAAGGAAAGGGGGGGATACCTAGTCAGTGAATACTTATGTAAATAAGGTATTTCTGTTTCTTTAATAAATTTGCTAAAATTTCTAAAAACCTGTTTTCACTTTGTCATTATGGGGTATTGTGTGTAGATTGATGAAGATTTTTTTTAAATCGATTTTAGAATAAGGCTGTAATGTAACAAAATGTGCAAAACGTCAAGGGGTCTGAATACTTTCCTAATGCATTGTACTGTATGTTGGCATGTTTCATAAAGTGATTTGCTTTCTCAAGTAGCAGTTATATGGATTGAATCTTGGACTTACCTGGTCATGGACTTACCTGGTGAGATGATTAGGGTATCTTGTGGCATTCTTCAGTCAGGGTTTGTCCAATAGAACAATCAAGCAATGTAAGCATTAACTGATTCCAAAGAGAATAACTCACCAAAGACAGAAAATAATTTAAATTTATTGCACAGATTTTGTTATTCAAACACAGTTTGGGAGCAGTAGTAGTTCCACACAAAATAGATATAGCAACAATGGTAACATCATTAAATAATGTTGATTGCTTTAAAAACAGCTGCAACCCTTTTTGGGGTGAAGCAGCACTAACCAACAATAATATGATGAATTGAACACTCCAACATTTTAGTAATTTATGCCTATTTGTTGCTTATAAACACAATTTCCTGCAGTTAGTGGGGGAGTCCCAATGAGAGCGATCTTTGTTGACGTGACCCTGAACGAAAGACATTTGTTAAAATGACAACAACATAAACATATTTGACTTTGGCCTGAGGCAAATTCCCTAAACCTGTCACCCTGGGGTCAGATGGTAGTAACATCATTGAGCTTGTGTTTTCTGATCCAGCCCATATGCCGGTGTAGCACTGATCAACTGGACTAGCTAGGACTTGGAGACTTGGAGGTTCCCTCAGTCTCAGTTCTTCAAGCATGGTTCTTGTCATAGGTTGGAAACCAGAGCAGGATGCTAATGTTACATTTGGTCCCTGTTAGTGGTGGTTTATTCATTAAGCCAAACCAAATTATGCAATTGATGAGTTGTATTGGTCAGTATACTTGTAGGATTTGGCATGTTCGGAGGGTTAAGGCTTTGGAGGCACCAAACCAGATTCTGCTTCGAGATGTTATCTGAGGCATCAACATCTTTGGACAGAAGTATAGCTTTGACAGCAGCAACAAAGTCTGTATCGAAAGGCCAAACAGTTGGAAAACATGGAGGACAGACAAAACATATATCAAAATAAGTCTAATTTTTTTTCATTATTACATTTCCTGTCTGTTTTAAATCAAAGTCATTTGTTTTTGTCCCAGGATTTGATTAAAAAACAACTGTAATATTAGTATTCTCTCCATCAACATTGATGTGTCCAAGATTTATTTCTTGCAATTTAGAGAGCAATGAAATAATGCTGCCATGCCTCAATAGAAACAAATGACAGAGAAAAGACACGGCTTGTATACAAAGATTGATTTGTTTTTATCCCAGATTGCCCAACAAAACACACACATTTCTTAACGTTTGGCTGAGAGAGAACTATACAAGATATTTATATAGTACATATGGAACATAAATATTAAGTGTCAGCGATGGAGAGTCTTTCATCTAAACCAGTGAACCCTCCTGCCTATATAGACATCTGCGATCAAGCACGGTTGATGTCAAACTTCAAAGTTTGCTATATATTTGGCTCTATGTGGCCTAGTCCTGTACATTAAAGCCTTGTTTAGACATAGCCACTAATGCAGTCTCAGTGACGGAGGGTGATGACATCAAATGGCAGGAGTCGACTCGCGACCACAAAGAAACTGGATACAGAGCAGAGCAAGTGGAGAGAGAGTGGGGAAAAGATTGAGAGACTAGTTTAGGCAGATTTTTGTTTCGCTGGCGCTACAGCTGGGGATGGATGCAGGGGGATAAAATAAGTAGAGATCTGGAAGCGTTTAAACTAGGCTTTCCCTGGCTCGTCCAATGATCGGGAACAGGTCCTCAACTGGCATTGCAACGCATCTGAGAGAAAGATCTCTAAAGCTTATGGGGTGAATCCTCTCTGAAATGGGACTTCAATGCATGTTCCTCTCACCTCGTCTCTACTGGAGATTATTCATGTTGGGGCCTGTTGGTGGCTGTCATGTTGATGTACCTTGGTAGTCGGACTGTACAAACTCTTCATATTTGTCTACATTTTTTTTCTCCCCAAACTTGGTTCAGTGGGAAAGTGTTTGAGGTTGCCCTAGAAGAACGTGGTAACCCACTCAAAATACGATATCTCCCTAGAAAGTAGAGCTTATTACGTTTTACCTCACATCTTACCAAGACACCCTACACCACTGCTTTCTTGTGTGGCGTCAGTTAGCAGTGCAATAGATGTCAGTGTATTACTCTTTATATGAAGACTTCCAGGCTCTACCTTTACTGATGTGGGTCCTGTACTGCACGTTCCACATTAGCTACCTGGCTGGCAGGTCTGTTTCTACTTGTGCATCTGTCTCTCAGAGCTTTATGGCCGCTGGTTCACAGATGGTGAAGACATTCCAGCAAGTCAATGTCTGAGCCTACAGTACTAATCGATGTTACATATTCAGCCCCAACGTCTCCCTCCCATCCTTTTGTGATTAAACGACACCGCCGTTTACATCACGCAATGTTCAGTCCTCTTATATCATCCTCCAGCGTCAGATCCGCCAGAGTAAATTCCAAGCACAAACTCATTTTGTCAATGAGGTCTGGAGGGCCGCACTGGATATTGGTTATATTTCCTCGCCATCAATTTTTTTAAATTGTAATCTATCCATTGATTTTTGAATTTTCTATGTTCCCTGACTGTCTTGTTTTAATTTGGGTGATTATTAGCGAGCTGGACACAGTCAAGAAACTGTATAATTTCTACACAGTTTGGATTTGCTTTTAGTCATTTTAAAGTATAAAATTTAAAAATCTATATATTTAACCAGGCAAGTCAGTTAAGAACAAATTCTTATTCACAATGACGGCCTACCCCGGCCAAACCCGGACGACACTGGGCCAATTGTGCAATGCCCTAAGGGACTCCAGATCACGGATCGAACCTGGGTCTGTAGTGACACCTCTAGCACTGCAATGCAGGGCCTTAAACCGCTGCGCCACTCAGAATAATGACAGAATAATGATATAGTCCTATTAAAAAATATAGTATATACTCAAACCACCCAGGGAACCGGCCCACGGGCTGTATGTTTAACACCCGTCTAGGATCTGAAAATATACAGTGTGGCTACGTGAGGCAGTCATTGGTGGGCAAATATTATATCTGATGTGCTAGAAGCCAAGGAATTATAGTTGCCTTTGACTTTGTAGTCAATGCTATTACCTAACTTGTTTTCCTTCTACTGTTAAGGACACAGTTATTCTCAAGGCTTAACACCATTTTTGGAGTCCACTGAGCCCAGCTGCAGATTGTACATTGTTGCACATCTTCAAAGAGTGCTATAGTGTGGGTGAAATCAAAGGTAGATAGCATATCAGGCTTGTGAAACACACCAGCAAAACACAACAATTTCACCCCCATAACGGCCCCATAAAAAGAAAGAGGTGTAAAACAGAGGGTTCAGCTTGGAGGAATGTGTTAATGAGACAGACACAGGCAGGTGTTGACGATCAACCACCTCTAAATTACAAACAATCTAACAACAATGTGATCGTCCCATCATACAATATTTTGGGCAACATTTTCTTGTGTCTCTTTGAGAGAGGAAAATTTTGCCCTTTGTCCGATATATGTACTGTATCTTTTTGGTTGGAACACAAGGCCAAGGTCAAGGTCGTTGGTGTCTTATGATGCAATTCTGTTATGGGAACCCAGGATGAACAATGCCGAAAGACAAACATTAGCTGTACCCCATATATATAGCCAAGTTTATCGTTACTCGTTGTGTATTTATTCCTTGTGTTATCATTTTTTTCTATCATTTTTCTCTGTGTTGATGGGAAGGGCCCGTAGGTAAGCATTTCACTGTTAGTCTACACTTGTTGTTTACGAAGCATGTGACAAATAACATTTTATTTGATTTATTTATTTTAAAAGAACACCATGTCTTTGGCTTTGGTTGTGAACTCGTCACTAGGATAAATGGCACTAGAGTTTGGGTCTTGACAGCTTAACAGTGAAGTGGTGTTGAGTAAGAAGAAGATGGGATTTGGATGGAAGGAATTTCCCAGGAATAGGGACTCTTGGAAGCTCTTGGAAATCCTGGGCCAAAGGTCACTTTAGAATCTCATGCATTGTTCCGTCTTTTTAGTTCTGCTGTCCGAAATCAGGTTCACTTTCCTGGTCTGGCATAGCTTTATGAGACAACAGCATTGTACTCAATGAAGCACCAATGGAGTTTTTCTGGAGTGGGACATGGAAATGGATCTTGGTTCCAGCTGAATGTTTGGACAGGTAGAAAAACTGGTTGTTTTTGTCATTCCCGAAAGTTGACTTATGGTTGCTCAGTTCATCTTTTCTGAGTGGTGTTGACTTATGGTTGCTCAGTTCATCTTTTCTGAGTGGTGTTGACTTAAAAAGAGAATAGTGTTGGGGGAACTTAATATGCCCTTTTAGGATTGTTTATTTGAGTTTCTAGCCATGGCAGAGGCACAGTTTGGCACCAACTACACAGTTGAGTTTAGTCGACTGCTTTCATTTTCCATCACAAGCAGCCTTAAGCTCTTGTAGTGAACATTTTGTCAACTTTGTTAACACAGACCAATAATTATTTAGACTTTGCAATATCCTTTTCAATCATCATTACCCTTACAATAAACTCCATGGTGACGCCAATAAGAAATGTCCCTATTTTTTACCTTCGGTATCTAAATGTACTTATGACATTGGTTTGTGCCAACTCTTTTGTGAGGAAATCCTATTTGCGAGTTAATACCAATTCATTTCAGTTAATAAAGCCTACTTACTCGTGTAGTAATTGTCTAATGATATCTCTTTTGCCAGATTTGGACCACGTTGGCCAGGGTTAGACTGGACTGTATTAGTGCTAGTATGAGGTGTTGCTTAATGTTTCTTCCTATGCATGGAGATGATCAGGCCTGTGTGTGGCTATTTTGGCCTTGAGGATGAAAGATCTATGACTCTGACATTCCTCCGCCCCACGATGTTCTGCTCTTACCAGCTTTTCCCACGTCGACAGCATGTGTTGTTTTGACTTCTGTCTTTGAAACTTCCTTGCAAAACAGGACCTTGAACAGAAAAAGCATCCTGTGATAGCTCGCTGGCCATATGTCTTAGCCTCCCTCACTCTCTGAGCTCTGCAAACATCTTCTTACATTTTTTCCCCTCATTGACACTGATAAAGGTGTAATAACATCAGTGTAATAATCAGTGTAATGAACTGAAATAATATCAGTGGAACAACATCAGAGGAATAAGCTGTAATACAATCTATCAGTGTATCTTGTTCACTAATATCACTTGGTCCTTGGAAAATGAGAACATATTGAGTTGTTAGGAGGATCATAAACCTAGATTATCTTCAATATGACTTTGATCATCTTTTTTTGAAGCTGTTGACAATTTCTATACATAGTATTTGAGTATCGGTTTGCTCGTACAGAGTGTAATATTCTGGACGACCTTCACACAATCGTGAGTTTGTTCTTGCTCCAGAAACGTCGGTACTAAAGAAATTAGACAGTGCCTTTTAAGGTTTGAAAACATCTGACAAACATTCCAAGTGAACTATCAATTGAAAGTGAGTTGTTCTATAGGGATTTCTGTGTTTTTTCTCTTCAAGTTGCATATGCTGTGGCTGAACTACAGGTAATTCCATGGTCTCAAAAGTTACCAAATAGCGTGGTCTCTCTTTGCTTAAACGCTTCCATGTGTCCATTAGCTTACCTGTCCTCTGTGATGGAATGGGCGGATGTCATCATACAATTGCAGCCTGCCATGCCTAGACAAAGACACGCTCTTATGAATAGAAAAGACATAACCTGTCAATATTCTTGATGCATCTCACATTTCAGTATAGTCTACCAAAGTCCATTTAAGTATCAATCTTTGCGATTATTGAAATAAAAAAAAGCCAGCTCAATGTCTATATACCTACAAGTGTAACAAGCTGTTTTATAGTATGGTCTTAATAGCACAGAGAATAAACATGAATTAGCTGGATTTGGTTTGGCAATAAATGAAGTGAACTGTTCCAGAACCCTGAAACACTAGCAAAGCAGGAATGCAGTGGAAAGAAGAAGAAAAGGCACAAGCTGCTTAGCTGTTAGCACAATGCAGTAACCGGCCAAACATGGCTTATCTCTGTCTGTGTACTGTAATACATCTCCCGTTCTGATTGAAAAACGTTGTTAAACAAAACCGTGTTACTGGGGTGGCTTTCAGGCAATGATTTCATTCCGTCTTCTAAAGTAATCCATATTATTTCTCGATGCAATTCACTGGCTGATACTAGAATTAACCCACCTAATCATGTGAAATGAATTGCTGTTACAACTTGGGAGAGCACATCTGTCTCGAGAGAAAGTCATTTTTCATGCGACTTGTATATATATATTTTTTTTCAACAAAGTTTTAATAGTAATAATACATGTATATGCAACTTAGAAGATACTTTTATCCAGTGTGACTTACAGTACAGTAAATGGATACATTTAAGTGGCTAAGTGTTTGTAATCCCCATATACATTTTCTGTGAATGTGACCTTGAGTCTTTCCCCCCCATTTATATTATGTTAGAGATCCCCACACTGTAGTATTTACTGTAGTAACAGGCAATTACCAGCCTTGTAACCCTTCATTAGTCATATTTATTTACTCATTTATTTACTCATTTACTAAATTCTCCAAATGAAAATCACTATCTTTTGCCCTCAGTATGTTAGTTAGCAGACCAGCAGCTATTCATGGGAAAGCCAATTGAGCAGTTGAAGCGTAGTAAGAGGAGTTGACTTACCTGATCCAGTGTTGAGTAGAGTGAGGCAGCAGCCTAGCCTGGTAGTAGAGTTTAGAGTGGAGGGGTTGGTCGGTTCCCAGGTCCTTGCCCTCCTCCTGCACTGCTCAGCTCAGCTCTCAGAGGTTGTTCTTTGGCCCCACGCGCTGTGCCGGTTTTCTGCTCTACTTCTACGTTACCAGCCTTGATTAACTAATGGCTGACAGATAAGGCTGCCTGGCTGTGGAGAGGGAGGAGCACGCCGCCTAATAATGTCTTCTCCCCACTGTTAAACAGGCAGCAGATACAGTTCAGCTGAGTAGCACTGCCCGTAGCACTGCCCGTAGCACTGCCTGTATGGCTGTGGTTTCCTTTCTTCCTCCTGCTCTTTTTTATTTTCCTATTTTTTCTTCTTCAATGACAGCAGTAAGGAGGGGCTAACACCCCCTCTATCGCCCCTACTGTACATGTCTGCCTGTCTGAAGTGGAGGGAGCAGTGTTATCATTTTTGAGTGAGCGTGCAGCGGGTATAAGAAACTGCCATGTTTAGGATCAGTCAGTCAACGCAGGGCAGCTTTGATGTCTCCTAGTCAGCTGGGCTGAGCCCTGTGTTTAAAATGCCTTTGTAATTACAATGTGTATAATATACTGTATCTGTGTACAGTGCCAACTCAAGCACTGCCCTCACCACAGTAAAGAAGAGAAGATAGCAGGAGGTGCCTCTGTTTAAATGGTTCAAATGGGTACTCTAGCAGAGTGAACTCACCAAGTGTTGCACAAACGTGTCTCTCTGAGTGCTTGAATGCTTCTCCTCCATTAGTGGAAAAAGAAGTCATTCTTCACATCCTATGCCCACAGCTCCTGTTGTCCAAACCTAAAAAGGGACCAGCTTTTGTTAGAATTCAATACAGTATGTCTAAAATAAATCTTCCTTAAATAATTCCATCACAGCACAGTAAGTCCAATAGAGTGTACTATCTATGGCCACCACAAGTTTACCATTTTGATGTTATGCAACATTCTGAGATCATAATTAAGGGACAATACAATATTATGTTTATTATCTGGGCTGGAAAATATGCTAAGACAAAACAAGAGTTCTCCACGTCTTGTTGTACTTTATTCCAATACCCCATTTTAGAGTGGCTTTGTGTAATGGGGCTCACTCGCTCACTGAGAGAACAGCCAAAATAGCTGGTTCTCTAACTGCTGTTTGTACTCATAAAGACGGAAGAGTCTAGAATAGTTTTGTCCATTGACCGACCTTCGTCTCAGGCATAGGGCTTTCTGAAGACTCATCAGGATCTCTCTGCTTTTTATTTGTTGTGTTCTTGTTTTCTCTGTAGCTTTCCTGAAGCATTGTACAGCTTATTGAAACCATATGATTGTCTAGCCATATGTATGCATCCAGGTCTTTTAGCTTTGTGAGTTTTCTCTCTCCTGGGCTTGTGTGTGTGTGTCTCTCTCTAGTTTGTGCCATGTACAGGGTTTACACGTTAAACAGGGGAGTGCATTCAAACCTGGGTGTTTACTGGATGCTTTACAGAGATCCATGTCATGATTAGTTTATCCAAAAGTGGTTTATAGCTTGTTCACTTGGCCATGAGATGCAATAACATATCATGTGTGTTCATCTCAACTCATACACTGAAGACACTATATTGAGCAAAGCACCGTGTTGGATACTTTTATACATTTTATAATGTCTTTTCTAGTATATTTTCATTGATTCTTGTGGTGTTTATACTCATTTAGACTGTTTAATTTGGCTCACTA
Organism: Oncorhynchus nerka; assembly: GCF_034236695.1. Lineage (NCBI taxonomy): Eukaryota > Metazoa > Chordata > Actinopteri > Salmoniformes > Salmonidae > Oncorhynchus > Oncorhynchus nerka. Next base: position 25,236,661 of record NC_088420.1, read on the forward strand.
CTTTCATGTGGTAGAGAGGGAACCTCCTCAGGAGTAAGCTAAGTAGTGGGCTAACCGTGACCATTGAAACCATTAACCATCAAATCATTACAAGCAGGCTCTCAATGCGCAACACAAAACAGGACATTGGATGGTTAAGTACTTTGTCTCTCTTCATTCATATAAAGTTCTAAACTGATTGACATGTTGTACTTTCGCAGAACTTGAGCAGCGGGTATAAGCATGGTTTCAAAAAGTGTTGTTGGAAAAGGCATTCACTAGAATCTCTGCACTCACTGTCTCCATGTTGTTTTATCCCCCTCTTCTGTCTCTCTAGTGTTCTGTGAGCTGTGGCCGGGGGGCCAAGCAGCGGGAGATAACCTGTGTTTACCAAAACCAAACCCAAATAGAGGAAGAGCACTGCAGTCATCTGTCACGTCCCCGGACACAGAAGGCCTGCCGAGCCCAGGGATGCCCCAGCTGGAAGGCCAACAGGTGGAGTAAGGTATGTGTCATTCACCACCCCGTCCCCACACACTCTCCAAATACCCCCAGGCCCCATGGAGGGACCACACCACCCGCCCCTCTCTAATGCTAACAGTCACCTCTAGCCGCTGGGACACCAACGCAAACACAGTCAAGGGCTTCCCAGTGTCCCCAGATAGTAGAACATATAAAGTACTATACACACTGAGCACCTGTCCAATCACTGAACAGTTTATATACTCTTGTACCAAACGTCCTTCCGATGTGAGTTAAACACCACAGGCTACATTTACATAACTGTTTATGCAATGCACCATACTTGTATACTTGTGAGAGGAAATGTTATGGGAATTCAATGAAGCTTGTGCTGTGCATTCGCTCTCTCCTGGGCTTGACTAGTTATCATGCTAGTTCCTTTACATTTCTTGCACTCTTTTCAAAACAGCAGTGGCTAGTTGCCCAGTGCATTTTCCTGCACCAATGCAGCATGCTGGACAAAGGTTTTAACATGCAACTGACACTTCTAATAAATCGCAAATGCAAGAAGGTACCTACTTTCTACAGACAGACAGATCCCACTGGGCACAAACTTGTTGAATCAATGTTTCAATGTCATTTGTCAACTGTTTGTAACGTGGAATCTATATGAAAAATACATTGGATTTGCAAAAAGTTGTCAATGTAAATTGACAACCACAGAATAATATCATCATGGTAACACATTTTCAACAGACAAACCTTGTATAAAATATGTTGAATTTGTACCTTTAAATAACGTCAGATCTTCAACGTTATATCCACTATCAGAAAAAAAAACAATAGACTGGGCAGCACCTCCTACTGGAGAGCTGATCTATCTACAGCTATCCATTTGGTCTCCCATCCCATTTAATGAAGTCCAGCCCAGCTTTGATATTTGTCACTGACTACTGCCAGTATGCTATTGTGACAATGATTATTGAGAGCTCTCTTAACTAAATAGATTCACTGTAGCTATCAAAGTCATGACAAAGGGTAGGTTTTACAGAGCAAATGAAATGTAGCCATACTCTCTCTATAAATCCTATTTCATCAATGATACGATTTAGGCCTATATAACATTGCCGAAGTCATCGTCAGCTATTGTTTCAATTCAAACCAGGGTTCAACTAAACATAGACAATACATATAAGCCTAGTGTTTCACGCTTTGGTTGATGTCAAATTTAGTCTTCAAGTTAATAATGAATATGTTGGATTTACATCTCCATTTCAACCGAAAATCTAAATGAAAGAAAATGGCTAAATCAAATCAAACTTTATTTAAAGTGCAGTTAAAGTTTGATTTGATTTAGTCCTTTAGCAGTGCTAGGAGAGAGGAAATCCATGAGCCCAAATGTATCACAAGGCCACCAGAGAGTAAAGGAGATGGAGGTGGAGGGAGCTTTGTCATGTTCTGACAGGTTGTCCAGAGCAGAGGAAGGAGTAGTTGTCTGTCCGTAAGTGGTGACTGTTTAACAGTCTGATGGCCTGGAGATAGAAGCTGTTTATCAGTCTCTCGGTCCCAGCCTTGATGCGCCTTTACTGTCTCCGCCTTCTAGATGGTAGCGGGGTGAACAGGCCTTCCTGTGACACCAGGTGCTGTAGATGTCCTGACAGGCGGGCAGTGTGCCCCCGGTGCTGCGTTGGGCTGACTGCACCACCCCCTGGAGAGCCTTGCAGTTGTGGACATTGCAATTGTCATACCAGGCAGTGATACAGCCCGACAGCATGCTCTCTATGGTGCATCTGTAGAAGTTTGTGAGGGTCTTAGGGGCCAAGACAAATTTCTTCAGCCTCCTGAGGTTGAAGAGGAATTGTGGCTTGTTCTTCACCACCGTGTCTGTTTGAATGGACCATTTCAGTTTGTCATTGATGTGCAAGCTGAGGAACTTGAAGCTTTTCACCCGGTCTACTGCGTTCCCATCGGAGAGTAGCAATCAATGGTCAAGAGGGCTCGATGTGCGAGTAGCATAGGAGATGTGTTGATAGAACTTCAATAGCGTTTTCCTCAGATATCCTTTATTAAAGGCCCCAGCTACAATAAATGCAGCCTCAGGTTATGCGGTTTCCAGTTTGCACAAAGTCCAGTGTAGTTCCTTGAGAGCCGTCCCTGTGTCTGCTTGGGTGGGAAAGTACACAACCATGA